>NC_089831.1:13913992-14262325 GCF_035046505.1 Tiliqua scincoides
CAATGTGCAAGTGGTTTCTGGGGTCTCCTAAGAAGGCACTGCAACGCTACAGGGAGCATAGCGTCACAACCCGCCACAGAGGACCAGGTTTGGGTCTAAAGGACTAAAGTTTGGGAACACAGAGGACTAAAGTTTGGGAACCACTGCTTTAGACCATTCATGAATCTCCACACAACCACACAGGTGTGAGCTCACAACCCTGCAGATCTGCAGCATCGTTTCCTAAGCATCACAACAGATTCTGCCAAAGAACAGTGTTAAAACAAAGAGCTATCCTCACATCTACAAAAAGCCACTGACAGTAACTGGCATTTCTCATGGAATCGTAATTGACAAATGTGACTCGCCCTTGGGGATATCAGCCCAAGCCGACTTAACGCTTCCTGACATTTGCTAGAGAGGATTCCACCGCTTTAGACACACACACAAAAAATTGCTACATTCCCCAGTCTTAAATACTCCTTTGTATGAAAACATCCTCAAAATACAAAGAAGAGGGAGAACACAACAGCCGCTCGGTGGCTTCTGAAACTAACTAGGAAGACTGGGGGACCCGAGAGCAGAGGATGCCTAATGTGTTTACGTGCTACTGGCCTGTACAGACAGTCTGGAAAATGCAGGAAAACGTCCCGTTGCAAAAGGGACTTCGTGCAATGAAATCAGTTACTCCTGCCAGCTAAAGAGGAGTTAGAAGGCATTCCAAGAATTGTCTTTGAAGCCCAGTGATAATTTCATGAAACCCTTAGGAACTGAGACAATCACTGTGTGTAGGGTAAAGTTCAGAGGACTCAGAACACAGATTTTCCAGGAAATAAGTACAATAAACCATGGCCTGTTTCCTAGTACAATCTAGTTCATTGCCAAATGCTACCTGAAGGCCAGCGCACTTTCAGTTTTAAATGGAAGTCACACCCCTCCATTGTTATTGAGGCTATTCTGAAAAGTTGTCAAGAGGATTGAAGGAAGAGAGGAAAACCACTTGAAGGCCATCTTTGGGCAACTGGGGTTGAAAGCCTTCTTCTTGCACTCCCTGTATTGGAAAAAGAAGAGAGGGACAGAGAGGAAGCAGAAATGGGGAGGGGAGGAAAATCTGGAACTGGAACATTGGCGAGCTGAAGGAGTAGAGGATGGCAAATCACTGGGAAAGAGGGGCAGCATTTGGTGTGCTGCAGCAGGAGTTCATGGGCAGGTTCGGCACATGTTTTTGTGGGACCCATCTTGTCAAGGTCCCTTGATCAGTGTTCTTCAACCCATGGGTTGTGGGCCCTGTGGGCACAAAGACTCATTTTGGGGGAGGGGGGGGAGGAGTTGTGGCAACCTCTCAAAGAGAGAGTTTGGATCCAATCCAATAATAGAACTGTGTTCTTTATCAAACACAGTTTATCAGTTTATCAAAACTGAGTTCTTGTTATAATCCTGCACAGCCTCTTTTCCTTGCCTTGCCCCGCAGCTCCTAAGGCCAGCTCTATTCATGATGCTACCCCACAGGGTTGTTGTGGAGACACAAGAGGTAAGGGAAAATGGGATGGGTGAGGTGGGCAGTAGGAAGGAACAAGGGTGGGTGGATCTGGTACTGGGAGGGGGGCAAGATCAGTGGTGGGTCCCCATACTTTATTGGGGTTGTGGCACAAAAAGGTTGAAGACCATTGCCCTAGATCAGGGGTGTCCAAAGTATTTGGCAGGAGGGCCATATCACCTCTCTGACACTGTGTCAGGGGGCTGGGGAGAGAAAGAATTAATTTACATTTAACATTTGAATACATTTACATAAGTTGACATAATTGAATATATTAAAGATGAACTTATATGAATGAATGAAGGTCTTGCAATAGCTCAAGGCCTCTAAAAGGCCTTGCACAAAGCAAGGCTGGCCTTTCCTTTGCTGCCACTACTGCATCACAGACATGAAACTGCAAGCAGTGGAGGAAGACTTCATCCCACAGCTCACGCAAAGAGGTCAAACAGTTGCCTTCACGCTGAGAGCAGTTGTGTCGGGCCAGTGCGGGCTGAAACAAATCTCTGGAGGGCCAGAGGCTCATTGGAGGCTGGGGGCTCCCTGAGGGCCACATTGAGCCCCAGGGCCGGAGTTTGGGCACCCCTGCCCTAGATAATGGACATCATTTGCATAGTGCCCTTCGTGCACAAAATCATAAATGGCAAATTCAAGTAGAGAGGAGTTTTCTGTGGCCGAGTCCGTGTGCACTAGACCTCTCCTTTCACACACAGTTGAGCCTTTAGGCCAACGTAGGTTAAGTCTCCACCCCACTCCCCCTCCCCAGAGTCCCAACCCATGCACATATTGTCAAGAACACCAGGAAAACAACAGAACAGGCTCCATTTGTGTGCCTGATAAGGATGAAGATTAAAGAGACACACACCCCCCATCATTTCAGAGAACCTGCCTGGCAAGCCAGTCCCAACTTTCCATTGTACATATAACAATAGAAGAGTGTGGTTGTCTTCTGAGCATGAAAATCCCAGAGCCAAGGTGACTTGCAATAGATCACATTTTGCACCAAATCCAGGCTCCTCCTGACATCCGCACTGCTACACACCATCATGCTGCAGCAGCAGCTGGACAAACCAGATGCTTACAGACTTCTGTATATAATACACTGATGCTAAATGCTTATACACCATA
This sequence comes from Tiliqua scincoides, assembly GCF_035046505.1. NCBI lineage: Eukaryota > Metazoa > Chordata > Lepidosauria > Squamata > Scincidae > Tiliqua > Tiliqua scincoides. The sequence continues at coordinate 13,916,634 of NC_089831.1, forward strand.
AGCATTTATGCTAAATCTTTAATTCAGCAACATGTCCGGTTTTTTAATGCTCATCCATTTGTTTGAGCCAAGCCAGGATCAAAATTCAACTTGCTGCATAAGTTAGGGTTTTAGCACTTAGGGAAGACTAATAAGGATGCTTTTACTGGCTACAGAGGAAGTTTGCTTTCTTACATACAAAAGCAGCATCTGGCTGCTACCATATCATCAATAATGAACTGAGAAAGGGAACTTGGCAGCCAGGAAGCCCCCTCTACTTCGCCTCTCCCATTGTCTTCATCAAGCTCTCCTCCCTTCCCGCCATCAAGTCCCAGTTGTGCCAGGTAAGGATCAAAGTCTTCTAAGGTGTTCTAGCAAAGCCTCCAAAATTTGCATTCACTTGGCTCGGAATAGCAACTCACCAGTTTGTAGTGCGGTACTTAATTGATTTCTGAATAGATCTCTTATTTACCCCTAAAGGTTCTTCTTCTGTGCAGGTCATAATCTGAAACTAGTGTGCCTTCATTTCTTGCGTGCTGCAACAGAAGCATCTAGGGAGAACGGTTTTTCCAAGGTGCCCAAGCCTTCGCTTTGGATGTCAGGCACCCTGGGTAACCCACATATCCCTGGTCTTGGATGCTGCTGAACATTTGGATTTTGTTGTATTCTCAATGAATTCAAAATTGAGTTCAGAAAAAAAAGTTTTCCAATTATAGATCAGTTGACCAAGTCCAATTCTGAATCCAAGTGAGAGGCATTTGAGCATTACAGAATTCTCCCTCTCCATTATGGGAGGGAGTTGATGGTGTGCCTTGGTGCTAACATTTTGCTACATTTTAGTAACTTTGACCAATAGGGCAGCAATTCATATCTGTTGCTTTGCAGACCACTATTCTGGTTTGCTTGCACTTGCAGGTCTCTGTTTTCTTGTGTTACAACCTGTTTTGCCAGATTCCCAGTCCAACCTTCACTTACAGAATTAGGCCCACTTTAAGCTAGTTAGTCCCCTTCATTCCCCAACAATGGCTCTAGTTTTGCACTGCAGGACTCCCACCACCAGTGTAGCTTGCCTGTTCACCCTACAGATATTCCCCTCTTCCTTCCCCTCTCCTGCTAGCAACGTCTCCAGCCACCACAGCAACTCCTTGGTCCTCAGCCAGTCTTGGGCATGGCAGCCACACACCAGTGTCTCCAGTACTCTTTGTTTCAGCACACCTCATTCATCTGTTAGTCCATTTGTCAGTAAACCGGTTCAGTAGTCCAGTAGTATTGTTCGTTCCTGTATTGGAATCCAGGAAGATCTGGCGAGGAGGTAGGATGGTAGGATGGGGTGTCAACAGTGGCCCCTTTAAGGGTAAGGCCTGGGCATCCAGCAGAGTGTGCTGCACAGCTGCAGCCACTTGAAGGCAATAGGGCCATCCAGCATAAAAGCACCTGGTGAAGGGAGCGTTTGGTGTGGGCAGCAGAAGGAGGAAAGCTTGAGGAAGGACAGACTGGATTAGTGAACTGAGGGCTAATGGACTTCTGGAAATGCTGATGGACTGATGTGTGAATGGGCTTTGGAAGCTGCTGGAGCAGAAACTGCTGGAGACACTAAGACTGGTATTTGGCTGCTGTGCCCAATACCTGCTGAAGAAGGGGCTGCTGTAGTGGTGGGAGGCTGCTGGCAGGAAGGAGGACCTCTATAGGTTAAACAGGCAAGCTACCCTGGTGGTGGGGTCCAGCAGTACTGCAGGGCAGAACCAGGGTCATTTTTGAGGAAAGAAGGGGAGCCAATTAGCTTAAAGTGGGCATAATTCTCCAGGAAGAGCTTAGCCTTGGAATCTGGCAAAACAGTTCCTCAGTCCATAAATCCATCAGTTCAGTTCCCTTCCTTCCTCCAACTACTCACCAAGCACTCCCTTCCATCAGGTGCTGCTTTTATCCCTTAATGACTTGGTTGCCTCTGGTGGCTGCAGCTGTACAGCAGACCCACTGCTAGTTAGAGCCCAGAGGTTAACCCCATGCTTGCCTGCCAGAGCAAGGGGCAACTGTTGACACCACATCCTATCTCCTTGTGCATTTCCATTACACAACACTAATTAGTCACATCTTGAGTGGCACACATCACTTCCAACATGGCCATCCACAAACCAAGGAAAACTTCCCTGCCATGTCTCTACATGCGTTCAGTTTCACCAAAAATACAGAAGTTGCAATAGATGACAACATCCAGCACAATTAGAAAGGTCACAACTCCGCATTTTTAAAGACTTGATTCCAAATATTTCTTTAAGGCTGTAATCCTATACACACTTTCCTGGGATTAAGCCACATTGAACACAATGAGATGGGCAGCACAATCGTAATCCCACCCCTTGTGCTGTGCTCTATTTCTTACTCTTATACTTGCAGAGAAAAGCTAGGTGCACACATGGAAGCTGAAGAAACCAGAAAGCCAAACAGAAGAAATCCAGGATTAATGTACAGTCCATGTTTTAGGCCAACCTTTCTGCTATTTTCCAGACCCTTCTCTCCTGATTTATGGCATGACTGGTTTTTGAATTTGAAACTGGTATGTCCTGTCCTGAAGTATGGGAGAGGTCGGCTATTATCCTGCCAGTTTCCCAGTAGATGAAAAGGGGGAGGGTCACCTTTGAGAGCTTACAAAGAAGTAGTAACAGATGTAGAGATAGAAATATCTTCTGTCTTTGTCCAGTCTCTGGAACAGTAGGTCCCAATCCTCACTCGTTAGTACCTTTTTAGAATCATGGAGCAGAAAGTTACACCCCAAAGAGCCTCACAGTGCAATCCTACAACATCTACTCAGAAGTAAGTCCCATTGTATTCCATGGCGCTTACTCCCAGGAAAGAATGGATAGGATCGAAGTCTTAAAGAAGGCATTTTGAATCATTACAGAAGGCATTTTGATACAAAAGATAGAGGTGCTACCCTTTTAATTATACTGAAAGTTGTCACCTACTTAAAGAAATCACTAGGACAGTACAAGCTCTAAATCGGCAGAATTGTCAATTGTTCTAATCAAATGGACAAAATGTTGTAGCCTAAATTCTGTTTCACAAAATTGTACTGTCTGCCGTGACAATTTTCTTAGATTTCGTTTCTTCTTAAGGTCAGTAATTTGCAGTGCTCCAGTTTGACTTCTTTTTTTAAAAGTTAAGATCAATTATTATAGTACTGTAGTTTTTTCTGAAAATGAATAGCTAACTTAAACGTTTTTTGTGTAAATGAAAGTGTATAACTTTCAAATCTTGATCAAGATCACCCAAACGTGTGATTCCTTCCTTGATTAAGGATCTTTTTTTGGGGGGGGGGGGTGTAGTTCTCTCCTGAGAACTAACTGAATTTTAAAAACAATTCCAGTTAGTTTAGTGATTAGTTTCTTTTTGTTTCTCCTTCCCAGAAACGATCTCAATGCAACTGCAAAAGCAAGCCTTGGATTTTAAAAGTGCACATGAAAACATGAATCCTGTGACATCTTAACAGATTTATTGTGGCACAAGTTTTTGCAGGCTACACTGCATTTCATCACATGTGTGTAAAAGAAAGTTTGCCTGAAAATATTCAAAACATCTTTTAGATGCATCTAAAAAGTGCTTTTGTCCTTTTTTAAAATAGCACATGATCAAAAAGGCCAGAAGGGAAACAGAATGAATGCAGTGTAGCCAACATGCTTTAGAATTTTCTTTGGGCTAACATTTGAACTAATTTTCTGTAGCAAAACTCCACTCCCACCCCCCAGCCATCAACAGCACCCCTCTAAAAGATTCTATTGTAAAATGCTTCTTCCATCATACTAGAGAAGGGCAAGGAGCCACCCTCATTATTTTTCCAAGTCACTTTTTAAAAGCCAAGGGGGAAACCCCACAGTTCCACCCCACTGATGAAACCGTAACTGATGTTCTCAACCCCTTGTCTGAGACAGCTGCCTTTCCCCCCACCGCATTCCAGCCAAAAATAATAACATAAGAGAGCAGTTTGAAGGAGAGTTAATCTAATCTTCATTGCTTCGGTTTTAAAATATCCTGCTTGGTTTAAGGTTTCTTGTTACACGGAGGGATGTGTGTGTTTAGTGAGACAGGTCTTAGCATAAAGGTTCTCCATAGAAGCTTCATGTAACCAGAAACCAATGCAAGTCAGTTCTGCTGAAGTCCCCCCACCCCAACACACACACACACATACACAGGAGAGAGTCTACACAAGGCCACACTTAGCAAGTTGCCTCTCCTCAAGCTAAACTTTAGCTCCGCAAGCTAAGCTAATCACATTAATGCCACTGCATTTTTATCATGCTTCCAGAAACCTGTGAAATGACTCTGTGTTTCAGCAATTCCTCAACCTTCCTAGCACAACTTTGTGTTCTGAAATGCTACTAGAGCAGTGCTTTTTAGTACCAGGACGCACTTTCAAAAACAACAATCTATTGCGACCCACTAGTCAAACAAAGGTGATATAGAGAAAAGATTTTATTAATAATAAAAAATTAATTAATTAATTAGGTTCTGTGCACCTGAGGCTGCTAGAGACCTCACATACAGTATGTGCGTGTGGACATTTGCTAGAGTATCTCTAGAAATGGACTTCCCCCAGAACTTTATTGTCATTCCAGGGTACCCAGAAGGCTGAACTGGAGAGCAAGATGTGCAGTTAGGGACTTCTAGGCCAGACAAAAGGTTGAAACTGGGTTCACATGTGAACTACAGCAGACCAATTACTAAAGAAAATCTGAAAATGTGACATTTTGATTTGGGGGTATGAAGATTACTTCATACTACAGGTGAACATTCCAGTTAACAATTACCTTCTGCAAACCAGGCAAGGGTGCTTACAAAGTTTTTCTTTGTTTGCTTTTTAATGTTTCCAAAACTTTTCACAACCCACCAAAAATTGGCTTGCAACCCACTGGTCCCAACCCACAGTTTGGGAAACACTGTACTAGAGAGATCTGTACACTTCTGTACATTGAAAAAATGAGCAACCATAGTTCCTTTCAAGTTGTCAAGCCAAGATTTCCTTGTTCTGTTGCTGTGTAACAGGCTGAAATTTTATTCTTTAGGTTTAAGGTGAAAGGACAGTGGTTCCCAAACTTTTTTGACTGGCAGCTCCCTTGACCTTCTGGATCACTGGTTGTAAAGCCCCAAATGGGGCTACAATCCCATACACTGTATGGGGCAGTGAGGTTTTTCCTCAAAAATTCCAGTTTCCCAGGGAGCTATGGCTCAAAGTTTGGGAAACCACTGGCTTAGGAGATATTTATCTGATGTAAAACCACATATGGAGAAGCTACAGAATATGATAGCCTTGTTACCAGAAATTCACAAAGGATAAGAAGGCCTTGAATGACTAGCACCATAATCCTATACATGTTTACTCAGAAGTAGGCCCCAATGGGTTCAGTGGTACTTATTCTCAGGGTCTCAGTATTTATTCAGTACAATATACTGAATAGTATTCCACCTATCCACCTTAAAAAGATTCCTCATGGCAGCTAACAGTCCACTCTATTTTTTCTTCCAGTAACATCAATCATTAACACACAAATCAACAAAAAATATTGAGGGGAAAAACAGCACAACATAAACCCTAAAGAGAGAACTGAACAGAGGAACACTGTCTGAAATGCTCTATCAAAACAGGTACATATTTACTACATGGTAGAAAAGTGAGCAATGGTGAAGCTATGAATGCAACTGCATCCTGTGCCCACTCACCCTACCTCAGACATTGGGGGGGGGGGCATGGAGAACACAAAAAGAGCCCTGCTGAATCAAGTCAAAGGCCCATCTAGTCCAGCACCCATAATGGCCAACCAGATGCTTCTAAGAAGCCCATAAGTAGGATAGGTAAGCAAATAAGCAAATAACCCCTCCCTGATTCACTCCTGCAACTGGTCTTCAGACACTGTCTCTGAACCTAGAGGCTTACATACAGCTTGCATACAGTCATCAGAACTAGAGGACATTGATAGACCTGCCCTTAGGGTTACCAATACCCCAGGATGGACCTGGAGTCTCCAGAAACCAGCACTACTGGCAAGGCACTACTGAATGAAATTCTGGAGATTGCAGGACAGGGGCTCTAGGAATTTCCAACAACATATCATGTTGGAGAAAATCATGACTCTCTAGCTTTAGTCTGGGTTGTTAACCCTACCTGTTCTCCAATGATTCCTCCAATTTCTTAGAGCCCTGCTAGGTCAGGCCAAAGGTCCACCTACTCCAGCTTCCTGTATTTCACAGTGGCCCATCAGGTGCTTCTGAAAGCATTCAAAACAACATGCTTCTGATGGCCTCATGGAGTGCTGGTCCTGTACCCAAACAAGAAAACGCTCTGAAGGGGGCCATACTATATAGCAGGGCTTTTCCACTTCCGCTTTAGCGGGGGAGGGGCGCGATCGCTCCGCTTTTACATTCGCTGCTGCAGGGAGCTCTAACAAAGGTTCGCACCGGGCTCCTTGCACCCCGGGGAGGCTGCAGGAGGCTTGGGTAAGTGCTCCCAAGGCCCTGCAGCCCCCTGAGCAGCGTGATCCTGGGGGTCGCACTGTTGCCTTCCACCCACCCACCCCCGCTGCCTCCCCCCTGCCCCCGCAAGAACTTTCAAACTCCTGGAGAGTTTGAAAACCACTGCTATATGGCCTCAATTAGGGTTACAGCCTGTCATGCACTGTTTTGTAACAACGTTCATTTCCATTGAGTTTGTCCAAATCAGCAGCTCATTCAAAGAACCCCAATAGGAGCCTTCCCAACAGCAACAGAAGTTGCACTGCGGCAGCCTCTAGCAAGCGGCATCCAAGAGATAAATAGGCCACCCCAATCGCAATGACAATTATAGGATTACCATCTTTTCTCTCCCCCCTGCAGTTCCCACCCCAGTGTGCTTGCTGCACAATAGGCAGCAATTTGATGCCTGGGAAGGTCGCACAAACTGAGAGTCAGCAAGGGACAGAGCTTCACCTGTTGAACCGCTACTTGCTGCAAATCAGTCAGAAAGCTTAAGGAGCCTGCCAAAAGGGGAAAAGATAACAATCTTTCCTTAGAACAAAGATATGTTTCACCTTTTCAGTAAACATCTTAAGTAAACATGTTAACATAAGCGCCCTGCTGGATCAGGCACAGGACGCATCTAGTCCAGCTTCCTGTATCTCACGGGTGGCCCACCAGATGCTTCAGGGAGCACACAAGACAATATCCTGCATCCTGTACTCCCTTGCACCTGGCATTCAGACACAGCCTATGTCTTAAACCAGAAGGTTGCACACACCCATCACTGCTTGTAACCTGTGGTAGACTTCTAGAAATCCGTCCAATCCCCTTTTCAAGGGCAGGAGGTCTGGTCTAGAGGGTAGAGCCTCCATTTGCCTGAAGATAACATCCGAAGGTCGCCAGTTCGAGGCCACCTTGAAGCAGCTGACAAGCTGAAGCCGAGCTATTCCATCTGCTCTGAGCATGTGAAACCAGATCAGGAAGAAACATCTGAATGTTGTGGTTCTTGTAAAATAGAACCTTCTTTCAATTGTAAAAATCCCTATGGGGATTTAAATAAGCCTGCCTATGTAAACCGCCTTGAATAATATAATATAATATAATAGAATATAATATAAAAGGCATAGACCAGTCGCCATCCTGTGGCAAGGATGCTCAGGATCACAACCAAAATGAGACCACAAGACACCATGGCTGCTGCTCCCCAATGTGGGTGGGTCTCCCTTAGGCATAAGATCCTAGGCATTTTCATTCAAATGCTTCCCTCCCTTCCCTCCAATCCCTTCTTTTAAAAAATTCCCCTTTTCCTTGAAGCACAAGCCTTAAAACCACTGCCCTTTTGTAACTAAGCTTAAGAACATGTGACTGGAGCAATTGCTTCTCCTTCCCTTGTTTGCTCAGCCTCAGTTTCCCTCCCATTCCTCTGTTGCATCCCTTGATGATAAGCCCTGTGGGGTATGAATGAATCTTTTTGCTCTTTGCCCAGCACCACACATATTGATGGTGCAATAAATGGGAAAGCACTCTGAAAGCAGTGTCTTTCTCTCTGACTGTGGAATAAATCACATAAGGGCTTCAAAATGTTGAAAGACAACTTTTTTTTTAAAGAAGCAAAAGTATGAAAACCTATCTAGCAAAGTGCTTTTCACCTCCCTCTAGTGGCTATTTCCTAGAGGCTGTCTAGGTATACAGCATTAAAGGCTTATTACACGAATGGGTTACCCCTTTTTTCCCATAGGCCTGCTGCTCCCCTTGCAGTTCCAGGCTTTTCCATTTTTCTGTGTGCACATGGGCACATTGTGATGATATTTAGAATAGAGTTGTTGTTGCATACTTGGCTTTGACGACTTTTTGTTGAAAAGCACAGCAGTATACTACTAATAAAACATCAGCAGTTTACTGTAGCTGAGTATTTCTCAAATGGTGGGTTAGGACCCACTAGGTGAACCAATTTCAGGTGGGTCCCTATTCATTTCAAGTTGTATTTTATTTTCCATATATTAGACTTGATGCTACCATGGTATGTGACTGCATTTGGGGAAATGTTACAGAACTTTTAAGGCTACTGTGTATATGCTTTTAACAATACCAATCAATGGAGCTTTCTCCTAGATAAGTACGGAGAGAATTGCAGCCTTTGAATATTTTTTTTTTTTAAAACAGATCAACAACTGCTTAGGAAGACTCTTTATTTTAAATAAATTTTATACTTATTGTAAACTTTTAATTTAGTTACCTAATTTGATTTTGTTGTATGGGGGTGTTAAAAGTTTTCCTGCTTGATAGGAAAATTCCTTTCCCTTCCAACCATGACATCACTACAGTTAATGACATCACTTCTGGTGGGTCCCAAGAGGTTATCATTCTAAAAAGTGGGTCCTTTTGCTAAAATGTTTGAGAACCACTGCTGTAGTGTCTGTACCCCCCCCCCCCACACACACAGCTCAGCATTACCTCACATCTCAGTATCCACAACTGTAGAATAATGCAGTTCATGAAGCCTTAACTTTCCGCTCCAAGAAGCGGGGAGAGTTGAAGTCAGGGTACAGCACATGCACTTCTGCTACACCTTCCAAAAGAAGAGTGGGGCCACAGGGTAGTGGACAAGCACAAAGTAGGAGCAAACAGACAGAAAGGGAGCAAGGTCAATCTTCTGCATTGCCAGTGAAATGGGTGAGATAGCAGGATACCCAAGACCTTGTAAAGCCACTGCCAGTCAGAGGAGACCATGTTGAACTGGCTGGAGCCATGGTCTGATTCAGAATACAGCAGCTTCATATTTTATCTTGGGTAGAGTGGGGTTTGCACACATTTTTGGCAGGGAACGGGATGGAGGGGGGAGGGCAATGCAAGCAGAGAGGATACTGAAACAGATTTCAACATGCCATATCAAGTGGGTAAGAGCCACTTCCCTGCTGTTGGTGCATGTGTACAGAAAACAGAAAGTCTTCAATCAGGTTTAAAAAAAAAAATCAACTGATGCCCATGAAGGAAGGTAGATTGGCAATTGTATTTAACCTTCACGCAGTTTTGTGTTCCACCTGTGAACTGACACATTCTATCCAGAGTTCATTTTTTCGTGAACCCACCATTTTTTCCTCTACATTTGTACATATTTGGGTGGTCCCACCCACCCCCATTTTAACCTCTCCTCCACACCCCTGTGAAGAAGCCTCCTCCCCTTTGATAGCTGTAGTGCCTTTGTCTCATTCTTCTGCAGAAAAATTGGCAGGAAGTCTGCCATTGAGCTATAGCAGAATGTCCCAGGTTCAATTCATGGCAACTGGGGCTGGGAAAGAAACCCTGGAGCACTGCTGCCAGTGGCTATAGGTTGACCGAAGGTTTGATTCTGTATACAACTGCTTCATATATTACATGATGGGGAGGTATCTGCAGCACAAGGACCATTTCACTCCAGCCCCACTCTTGGTCTCTTAAATTGAAAAGGATTAAGGAAAACCCTGGTCAGTTTCATAGATCCATGGTGCAGCTAATTTCAATAATATGTTGGACAGATTCACAAAGCTGACAGTGTCAGTTTCACAGGAGGGGGTTGTGTGTGCAGGAAAATGGTAGTGTGGTGGACAGGTAGCAGTATTGCAGCCAGGAAAAACTGGATCTGCTCATTCAGTCCAGCTGTCTTACATTTCTTTTATCAAGGCACTGTTGCCACTCACTAGTTAAAGGAAATGTTAGTCAATCATACTTTGATACTTATATTAAGGGTGCAACCCTAATCCCTTATGTCAGTGCTTTCCGGCACTGACATAAGGGCAATGCAGCTCTGTAGTAAGAAAACAAACATTTCCTTACTTTGAGGAGGCCTCTGAGAGTGACACCCAACTGCAGGATGCAACACACATCCCATTGGCACCGCTATGCCAGTGCTGGAAAGCACTGATATAAGGGTTTAGGATTGCACCAATCTGCAATTACTCATACTTGATCAACACAATTGTTCTGATGGAAAACTCTTTTATATGTATGCATTGCAGCCAACACCACTGTAGAGGCATTCCCCTGTTCTGTCACACAGTTGGGAATGCCTCTTCTAAGGATGCTTTCCATGTGCAGTTTTTAATCCCCACTTTTGTTAAAAGTAAATCACATTGGCCAATGAATTGAGGACATCTTTTTAATTTGACCAAAATGTTATCAATTAATCTCACCAATTCACTAAAGGGGGGGCAGCTGTATTGCTGAAATATTGGTTTTACAACCCCCCAAGACTAACATTGCAAGTTTGCTACTCGCCATTTTACAGTGGGAATGTATCACTGTGTCAGTATGTCTGGGATATGAAGGGGGGATTCAGAAAGAGTGCAATTTTCCACATGTTGCTCAAGGGGGGGGGGCAGCAACATTGGAAAGCATGGTCTGAAAACTCTGCATGTTAAATACAGCAGGGGGGACGGACGTCCCACATGATAATTGAAGAGACTGAGGCCACAATACTACACACTTGCCAGGGAGTATTTTTGAATATACATGCACAGAATTGGTCTGTGAAAAAGAGTATTTTTGAATACACATGCACAGAATTGGTCTGTGAAAAAGTGTGTGCAATAATACATGCCCTACTTATGACATGCAAATGTGAAACACAGAAATCCAACAGCTTCTTCTGGGGGGGGGAAAAAACAGGTTCAGGAGACACTGAAGATTTATTTAAAAATATTTATATACCATTTTTCAATAAAAAGTTGGCAAAACGCTTAATGCACACACTTATGCCACAATCCTAACCCACTTTCCAGCACTGACATAAGGGCAATGGAACTCCGAGGTAAGGGAACAAACATTGCCTTGCCTTGAGGAGGCCTCCATCACTGCCCCCCAACTGCAGGATGCAGCACATGCCCTTCTGGCACAGCTATGCCAGTGCTGGAAAGTGGGTTAGGACTGCATCCTTAATGTAACAAGTGCAATATTGATAAGCTCCTCACAGACAGGGACTTCATGGAGAGGGTGTTTTGTCGAGCTGATGAAAATCATCTACACTGATGGGAGTGGATCTACTGAACACTGCATACATTCTGATCAAAGGTAGGAATGCCATCACGTGTACTCTAGCAGTCTTTGAAATGTAAATCTATCACAGCCTGTGTATTTCAGCTTGAAATTTCTTAAAAACCAATGCAACAAAAGCAGGCACCGGGAGGATATGGTGTGCAGTGGTTTGAGTGCTGGATTGAGCAGCTCTGGATTCAAATCCTCCATTCGGCCATGAAAATGCATGGGTCAGTCACTCCCTCCAAACATGAGCTGTTGCAAGGAAGAAGGTTGCACATGATATTTGTTGCCTTAAGGCAGAACCAAGTGGTGCTCTCCTGCCTTCTTTCAAATCTCCCCCCTTCCTTTCAGGAGAAGAAAAACTGTGGGGTTGCATTTCATCTTCCTTTATTATAGACTATCTTTGGGGGGGGGTATATTGGAGGGGCTGCCAGGCTACTACCGAGAACTGGTCACAGTCTACCACCAGCAGCAGGCCACATCACCCTGCTTCATGATAAGGCTGGCCCTGGAAAGGATAAAAAGGTGGAGGAGACCCATGTACTGTATGCTGCTCTAAGCTCTTGGGAGGGCAGATAAAGTTCTAAGCTCTTGGAAGGGCAGATAAAGTTCCAAAACTTAGTCAATGAAACACCAAGCTTTTGGAATAATTTTGAAACAGACTCCAATAAGGAAACAGGGAAAGAAAGGCGAAAAGAGTTAAAAGTTATCGTGTATACTGTACATGTAATACCAGCACATTTTGGGGCCTCCCGTCCAAAAATAAAAACAAAAAAACTTTGAGTGTAAAGAAAACTCCTTTTCATATTAAGCCACAAAGATGAGGCAGCCTGCTGGATTTTAACACAGCATTTTTGCACTGTTAGTTTACGTCCTGGCATTTGTCCACCTGCCCGCCAGTCGGCTTCTCAAGTCAATTTCAAATTCGTCAAGCCGGCTCAGGGGCTGCCAAGTGTAGCCCTCCTGGCTGCTCCACATTTTTTGAGATGGGAAAAATGTCATGGCCCTCTTCCAGCGAAGGCAACAGCGGGTGGGAGGGAAGAGAGAAAAAGGAGATATACGGCCGGCCGGCCAGCCGCAGCAGCACGCTCTGGTTTTTATTACTACCCAAGTTGCCGAACCCTCCTCCGCTCGGTAGCCCCACTCAGAACGACAGCAAGCAAACCCTCCTTCCATTTCATCGCCAGCTTACTGCAAATGTGTTTGCACAATTTATGGCTACTGAACTTGCAAAGGCAATGGGCAGGGAGTTAATCAAAGGCAGCTTTTGGATCCTTTGGAAGGGTAACCACCGTTTAAATGGTTATGACATGCGGTGGAAAACCACAGGCGAACAGAGAAACAAGCCGACAGCAGGCAGCCAGCCCAAAGGAAGCCTCACTGCCACCTAGTCCTTTTTCGACTGATAAAAACCAGGGAGAGAGATTGCCATGAAGAAGACGGAAGATTGTGGCCAAGTGGGAAGGTGGGCTTGGCCAGGACAAGCTTCAGAAGTTTGCAAGATGGTGAGGTTGCTGGCGTACCAGGGAGATGATTTTATAATTTATGCCTGCCCTTAGTGGATGTGCCAGACCTGCCTCTTTCATTGTCTGGGAGAGGAGCAGTCGGAGACATAGCAATGCCAACACCAAACAGGGTGAGCAACCAGGGCACAAAATTATGTAGGGGGGAGAGGAGAGGAGGCAAGAGTTCACTTAATGAAATCTGGAATCTTATTCCTAGACTCCACCCCCCCAGTTTTGCCAGTGACCAGATTCCCTCCTCTGGCTCTCCAGTCATTTCTAGCTTCACAGTTGGATCTTGCACCATGTTGACTCAGAAGTTCAGCCCCACTTTGAGGCAAGCCTGTTTAGAAGGGGGGGGGGGGCTCTCAAACTTTGAAAAGGGAAAGCAGCCACATCAGTGTCCTGATCTGTTTAATTATACTTGACTTGCATGGGGGGGGGGAGAAGAGGGGGAAAAATACAAGTTCTCTACAATTTCTTGCTTTGGCCTTTTAAAAAAATTCAAATATATTTAAAAGGTGCGTAGTCCTCCCTCCTCTATCATTGGCTTTTAATAGAAAGTGCAGACTAGCTGGTGAGCCCCCAACACAAATTTTAATAAAGCTTTCAAAGGAAGCTAAAAAATTAATAGCCCAGGGTAGGAAGGCAGGATTGACATCATGGGGGTAGAGTCTATAACCTCCCCCCCCCCATGATTTCACCCTGCTTCAGGCACCCACCCGGACACGTCAGGTGCGGATTGGGCCCCAAGAAACTCCGTGCCCAAGGCAGCCACTCTTTACGTACCCTTACTCGAGAGTAAGTCTAACCGAACTCTGTGGGACTTTCCTCTGAGCAAAGATGGCTCAAAGTTTTGGGGGCGCAACGCCGCCTTGGCTTGGGAGCCCCAGATCTCTCTTCCCAAGCGCGCTGGCCACGCAGGTGCGAAGTCACACCGAGTGCCCAAGCCTATCCACACTTACCTAGGAGTAAGCCCCATTGACTATAGTGAGAATTACTTCTGAGTAGGCAGGCATAGGATTGGGCTCTCAACTTGCCAGGAGGAGTGGAGAGGATCGCAGCCTGCCTGCCCCCAGACTCTCTCGTGCCTTTCTGGCCAGGTACAGGTAAGAGAACCAGGAGCAAGGAGCGATGGAAACTCCCTCTCCCCGGGCTTCTGGGGGCCAACGCGGCCAAGGACAGCCAGCTTGGGCACCCGCTAGCCAAGCTGGCTCCGATCCGACGGGCATGGCCGCGCAATGGGGCGAAGGGGGTGCGGAGAGAGGCCGGCTTCCTTCCACCCCCTCGGCGGGGACCAGCAACGCGCGTCCCTTTGTCTCCTGGGCAGCAGGAGAAGCACCGCGCGGCTCTGGCTAGGGAAGGAGGAACCCAGCCCTGCCTGCCTGCCAGCGATCCTCGGCTTGCCCGGACCCCCTTCCTCACTATGGGGCGCCCCTCCAAGCAACAGCAGCAGAGGTGTCTCTCCACACCTGATACCCCCTTGACCTGCCGGAGATGGAGAGCCCAGGGGGACCCACAGCCCAATCCGACGCCTGTCTACTTGGAAGCAAGTCCCATTATAGCCAAAGGAGCCTATCCCCCCCCCCAAAAAAAAGTGTGGCTAGGATGGCAGCCTTACTTCCGAGTAGACTGGCGTCGGATTGGGCTGTATGGCTGCCATCCTAGCCACACTTTAATGGGAGTAGGCGCCACTGACTACAATGGGACTTACTTCCGAGTAGACCGGCGTCGGATTGGGCTGTTAAAGTCCCATTATAGTCACTGGGGCTTACTCCCAAGAAAGAGTGGCTACGAAGGCAGCCTGAGAGCCCAATCCTACGCCTGTCCACTCGGAACTAAGTCCCATTATAGTCAATGGAGCTTATTCCCGGGAAAGAGTGGCTAGCATCGCAGCCCGAGAGCCCGATCCTCTGCATGTCTACTCAGAACTAAGTCCCCTTGTAGCCAATGGAGCTTACTCCCAGGAAAGTGTGGCTAGGATCACAGACCCCCCCCCCCCGCCTTCCCCGAGCAGGCCGCGGTCAAGAAGCAGCCCGACCGGCGGGCAGGGCACAGGGGCACCGTCTCGCTTCCCCCGCAGCAGCCCAGCTGGATGAGCGCCGCCCGGCCGGCATCCACCCGCTCCGGGCTCCAGCAGCCCCTGCCAGCCAGCCCGCCCCCGGCTAGGCCTCTGTTCGGCCAGCCAGCAGCAGCAGCTTCCCTACCGCGCGCCCTCCTAGCGCCCGGCTCCGCCTGCACCCGCGGAGGTGGCTGGAGCGCGCGCCTCTCCAAGCAGCCGGAGCCGCGAGTGCTGCCCAGCCGCTTCGCCTCTCTCCGGCTCTCGCCCGACCACGGCGAGACCCCCCGGGCCAATCAGCGCCCTGCAGCTGCCCAAACCCGCCCCCCCATACACCGCGCGCGCCAGCCAGCCAGCCAGCCAGCCAGGGGTCTCCTGCCACCTGGGAAGGAGAGTCTCCCCAAGCGCCTCCGTGCAAGCCCCCTCCAGCCGCCCCCACCCCTTCCCCTCAACTTTGCTGCCCCCCCGTTTCCGCTCCCCACCTGGGGCCCCGGCACGTCTCCTCAGGAGTCAGCCTCTTCCAGCCCGTGGGGGGCTGGCTGGCGCCCAGCGCAGGGCGGGGATGGAGAGGGGGCAGCATCGCCAGCACCTGCGGAGCGCGCGCGCGCAAGCCCTGCCCGGCGCCCCTTGTCAAGCCGCCCCAAGCCCGCTCCTGGGCTCCCCGCCGAAGGCGACAGACCCCTTTGTGTGGGGGTCAGCGCCCCCTCCCCCCAAGCAGCGCCGCGCGCCCCGACGCGTCCTCTCCAAGCGCAGCGCAAAGTCCGTGTCAGGAGCGCACGGCGGGCGGGCGAAAGGGGTGGCGCCCCCCAGCCCCGCATGCAGTCTCTCTCCCCCCCCCCCGCTCGCCTCCGGTGCCTGCCCGGCAGCAGCTGCCGCTGCGAGCGCACAGCCCGCTCTGCCCGCCCCTGCAAGTCTGCGACGCGCCGCGGCTCGGCTCCCTGAATGACAGCTTACCTGCATGCCAATCTTCATCAGACTGACACCGGCCTGACAGCGCAGCCTATACTCACCGCCCGGCCCGGCCGGCGTCAGCCCGCCCCGCCCTCCGCAGGCACACCCCTCTGCCGCCCGGCCCGCCCCCGAGCAGGCTGTGCCCGCCAATGCGCGCGCCCCGCCGCCCGCGCGCCAGGCCTGTCTCCCCCTGGCGGACGCCGCCTGCCTTCCTTCCAGACCCAGACTTGCACAGCACACGCCAGCCGGCCCAGAGCCTTACTGCGCGCCAACCCAAAACAGACCCAGCTGGACAGGCAGAGCATTTCCAGGCACATGCCTGAACACTCATGCGCACAGACAGCCAAGAGCCTCACTGTGGTCCCACCCCAAATACACCCAGTTGGAAACACTAAGCAGCTCAATGTATATACTTTTAGCCCCACTGCCGGCACGCCAGGCCTGTCTCCCGCTGGCGGACGGTTGGCTAGGGCCACCCTGCCCTCCTTCCATGCGTAGACGTGCGCATGCACACACCATTCACCCAAGAACCTTAGGGCCCAATCCTATCCAAGTTTCCAACCCCAGTGCAGGTGCAATGCATCCCCAACGTAAGGAAACAAATGTTCCCATACCTTAAGGAGGCCCCTGGGACTGCCTCCCCACCACAGGACACAGCGCATGCCCCATTGGCATGGCTGCACTGGCACTGGAAAATTGAATAGGATTGGGCCCTTACTGTGCACCAACCCAAAACACACCAAGTTGGACATGCAAGCATTTCAATGCACATGCCTGAACACTCATGCCCACTTATATCCAAGAGCCTTATTGTGGTCCAACCCCAAATACACCCAGTTGGAAACACTAAGTAGTTAAATGTAAATACTTGTATACACACACTTCCTGTGTGTATACATATCCAAGAGCCTTAAGGGCCAATCCTATCCAGCTCTTCAGTACTGATGCAGCTGCAACACAGCTCCAAGATAAGAGAACCAATGCTCCCTTACCTTGAGGAGGCCTCTGCCCTCCCTCAGCAGGATGCAGCACATGCCCTGTTGGCACAACTGCATTAGTGCTGGAAGGCTGGATAGGATTGGGCCCTGATTGTGCACCAACCCAAAACACACCAAGTTGGAAACTCAAAACATAATCACTGTCTTCCAATATACCCAGAGTGACCGGATGTCATCACCAACAAAACGGTCACCAAAATGTAGGGGCTGCTCATGGGAAAAGAGGACATTTAAGTTATTTATTATTATTATTATTATTATTATTATTAATAACAGTATTTATATACCGCTTTTCAACTAAAAGTTCACAAAGCGGTTTACAAAGAAAAATCAAATAACTAAATGGAGTTATTTTTCAGTACACAAGACTAAAAAGAGGATGTGTCCTGAAAAAAGATGTCTGGTCACCCTGAATATACCTTTATGTTATTTAGACATAAAACCAGAAAAACACCACCATCTTGGAGCAATGGTTCTCAAACACTGACAATATATTGGGACTCACTAGAAGTGATGTCATTAACCTGGAAGTGATGTCATGGCCAGAAATGACATTTTCACACAGGAACATTTTTAACACCCCCCAAAGGGCACAATCCTAATCCTTTATGTCAGTGCTTTCCAGCACCGACATAAGGGCAATGCAGCTCTGAGGTAAGGGAACAAACATTCCCTTACTTTGAGGAGGCCTCCGTGAATGCCACCCAACTGCAGAATGTAGCACACATTGGTACCGCTATGCCAGTGCTGGAAAGCACTGACATAAGGGTTTAGGATTGTGCCCAAAATCAAATTAAGTAAATAAATTAAAAGTTTTACAATGAGGATAAGTTAAAAAATTTACTTAAACTAAAGAAGAACCCTCCTATCCCTCCCAAGTAATTGTGGATCAGTTTAAAAAAATTCCCCAAAACATCTCAAAGACTGCAATCCTATCCCGATTCAAAGTACAGATCTGTTATATTTCTCCAAATGCAGCCGCATACCATGGTCACATCGAGTCTAATAGATTAAAAATAAAATACACATTGAAATGAATGAGAACCCACCTGCAATAGGCTTGCAACCCATCTAGTGGGTCCCATCCCACAGTTTGAGAACCACTACTAGAGTCATATGCATAAACCTATCAAATGTTTATGCCTAATAAAGGTTTTGTTGACTGTACTAGAGTCATGAAGGGTATAGAAACCATATATTTATAAATCTAGCTAGTTTACTTTGGCAAGAGATGATACAGCCATGCAACAAGAGAAACTGCACCACTGAAACTTCTCCCTGCAAGGATGCTGTCACAGGATAGAGCAATAGAGGAGCTGGGTGTAAGTAAGGTGTGATTCTCACTCAGCTGCAAGGTACAAATTTAGGACTACATAGCCTTCAGCTGGTTGGTTAATCAACTACAGCTGCAAGCTTATAACACTTCCCTGGGAGTCAACCCCACTGAATTTGATGAGGCTTATTTCTGGGTAGACCTGCCTAGGATTTCTTTGCAAGAGCACAAATCGGTGGGTTGCAATTTGCAAGGCCCATGCCCTTAAATAAATGACCTTAAATAAAGGACACGGACTTATTCAAAAGCATTTATTTAAGGGCAGGAGCCCTGCAAATTGCAAACCTGCCAAATTGTGCTGTTTGGGTTTTTCTTGCAGTAGGGAAAGGAAAAAAAGGAAAGAAAATAGTCAATCACTGGAGGCTTTTGTTCATTACATTGTCAATTATTTTATACCCCCTTCAGTATTGCCTATAAAAAGGCAGCAAGATTGAGATTTTGCCATATGCAAATTTATTTAAATTTAATTCATCCTTCTGTCAAAAGGCAGACAATTAATCAATTAGGATTCTTTAAACAGTTGACAGCTCGACGAAAATCCTTCATGTTGTTATTAAAATTGTCTGCATCTAGAAATAGGACAGAAGAAGCAAGGGGAGGAGGCAGAAGAGAGCACAACATTTCTTTGGTTTTGCCCTTTCTGGTAAGGAATTTACTTCCACAAACCCTTTCCCAGGATTGGGGGGGGGGGGGGGAGGTTAGTAAATGAGTGTACACAAGAGGCAATCTCTACAAAAATAATTATTTTAAGTGGCAGTCTTGCCTTGCACATACGTATTTAAGAGGAAGCCTCATTGAACTTAATGGGATTTAGTTTCAAGGACTTTACACATAGCTAGTAATACTTCATGGAGACATTAGGTGAACCCACCCTCCCTGGCCCCCACCACCACCGCTTCCCCCACCCCTGGAGAAAGGTGTAGGGCACAATCCACCACCAAGATTTCTGGAACAAGCTGCACTGAAAAGGACTTAGCATGTGCAGTAGATACTCCCAATGGATTCAGGCCAAATTCTGGAGTCTATAACCTATCATCTAACTCTATAGCAATCCTATTGTCTTTAATAGGATTACTTTGGAGCAAACCCACTAAGGACCATAACTGCAACAAATTGCAAAAGCTTTAGGACAAAAGAAACGGCTGCAAGGACTTCAATCCATTCAGAACCGAGTTCCAGGCTGAAAGCTGAGGATGTTCTTGTACTTTTAGGAATCATTGCATGAAAGTTTCTAGGTGCTTCTTCCTTCATTCACTGTCATAGCTGCAGCTGCTACCCTTCCACCCCCCCCCCCCAAATAAAAAAAGTTTATTTACTTTTTAAAATGGCCTGGCAAGGATATTGCCAACAGGTACACTTTTCAGGATACGGAGATGACATGAGACTTCTGCCTTCAACAGTGTGTGGCAGGCAGAAATTAAACTAGTCTTGCTTGCTGCAGCAGAGAGGCTCTGAGCATTTATATAGCACTTTTCAAGGTTTTATCTTGATGTTCTCCCTGCAACAATCCATAAGGTATTATCATCAGCATATTGCAGATGGAAAACTTGAAGCGGAGAAGCAGTAGCTTGCCCATAGCCACCTAAGGAGTTTGTGGCAGAGGCTAGATTCAAATCATGACAGTTTTGAGTCATAGCTCAGCTGGTATACAAGCTCTCACCTGTTAAATTTATGTCTGACATGCAATTGCTTTATGGGTCAATCCTATATAACTGAAGCACCAGCAGAATGTGCATTTTGCTAGGGCAGGCTGCTGCAAAGCAGATGTAAAGCACTTTGGGGCAGCACAAGCAGCTGCCAGCAGGAAAGCCAGAGGCTTCCCACGTGTGCTGGTGGACCTCAGAAAGTCCACTGCAACAGGTCAGTCTAGCACAGGGGGGTGGAACAGGGCAGGAGGAGGGTGGGGAAGGGCAGAATGGGGAGGAGATTGGGCAGGGGATGGGTGAAGAGGCCTGGTGGGGGGGCAGGTTCAGCTGTGGTGGCACCTGCCAAATAAAAATCCCCTTCATGGGCCTGATCCACCTGCATGGGTCACCGCAAACTAGTGCCAGCAATTGAGCTGGCACAGGTCCCAGTTGACCCATTGCGGCTGCTTGGGCTTATCCCAGGGCGAGGGAACAAATATCCTCTTACCCCAAGGAGACCTCCAGCAGCCAAAACTCCCCTGCAGGTGCAGGAGTCAAAACTGCCCTGAGGCCGCGTCAACACCGCTACATTGCAGCGCAAGGGATCAGGTAGGATTGGGCTGCTCATGTGGTTTAAAATCTGGCGGATTATATCTGAATGTAAAGCTTTGCATGGGCACTGTGGAAGGGGCAAAAAAGTGACAAACCTAGAGAACTTCTCACACACACATATCGTCAGCTCCAGACCCAGAGGAGGTTCCTGTGTCTGCAGTTACTGTGTACAAGATAAATCCTGGCAGCGGCAGCAGCTTATTGTACAAGGATGTAAACAACTTCACCTGTTGAACTGTTTCTTATCTCAATCTGGATTGCTTTGCATCTGGTTTCTCTTGAGTCTGGAGCTGGACCAGCAGCCTGAATCAATCCGTCCTCCCTTGTGCTTTATCAGCTTCTGCAAGAACTCTGAAATTGGACAATAGGGGGAAACAATGGTGGCTAATTCTTGTTTGAAATTGTAGAAAGGCAAATAAAAACTCAGAAGCAGAGCCCAGGCAGCCAAACCTAATAAAAGAGCTTGTTATCAATGTGCTGGGAAGAGACCCGTTGCAATATCTGAGCAAATATTCATATTTTCAAACAAACATTAAACAGATCAGAGACAACTATGAAGAAAGCAAAAACACATACAGCCCCCCCCCTCCCAGTCAAGCTCTGTGCGGGCCTAATGACTTTGGGTGATGGGCCGGATACAGCACATGGGCCGTAGGTTGCCAACCCTACTTTAAAGGAAGGAACAGGTAGGACCTGCAACAAACAATTATTTTCCCCCAACCCAGTTGCCCACCTCCATGATACTGAACAAGCTCCAGAAATAATGGTTGTCTGCTTCACTAAAATGAGTCATATATACAAGGAGTCTCCCAAATATATATCTGGGTGGCCCCATTTAGCTTCTGAAATGATAGGCTCTCAACCATAGGCATTATTAGTCTATTAACAATATTCTAGAATTTTTCCTGCTAACTAATCATTGCAGCTGCTCTGATGAAAGGAAGCTTCTGAATTCGTTTTAGCTCTGATTCCCTTGTGTTGGGCCAGCTGTTTCAGCCGATTAGGAAGCTTTTGACTTGCATGGGCTTCTTCAGGCCATAATACACCATAAAGTTGTTCTATTTTTAATAAAACAGGAAAAAAAACAAGTGTCAGCTGAACTATCTTAGGATCAGGATCTTTTAAAAGGATCTAGTTTTGAAACTATGGCTTTCTTTACGTGCAACCAAAAAGGATCTAGTTTTGAAACTATGGCTTTCTTTACGTGCAACCAAAAAATGTATCAAGCAGCAAGCTTTTGGATCCTACAGGAGTCTTCATCAGTCTGCAGAGGGAGGACATACTGTAAGAAGGTAGTACAGTGGTCAATTTTAAATCATGACGTCCCCCTTAGCCTTGCTCTGTGCAAAAGAAAATGATCAACTTTAAATTTCTTCATTAGCGTGCTGTCATCTCCTGTCGCTTATTGCACCTTTGTATTTATGATTCTTTTATTCCCACTTTTAAACTTATGGCGTTGCATTTAGAGTTGCAGCTCATTCGTCCCAAATGCCCGGCATAAGCTGCGACAGGTTAAAACGAACGGATAAAAACTGAAAATGGGATTAAAAAATATCCCAGATCTGACTTTTATATTTCAGAAAACAGTTTCAACCCTCTGCACCCGATGTAGCTGTCTGGATGATGGCACCTGCTACACTAGAAGTCCTGGTGCTCCGCTCTCCCTTGCCCCTCCTCAGCGTCATCACTGTGTCAGAGCCCCCATAACCTGCAGTTTCTAAAGACAGAGATAGGGCCAGTCCAAGACATCCTGATGCCGGAGGCGGCATGCCAAACGCTGCCCACCCTTATCTGATGATGTGCCATCCTCTGCTCCTTCCACTCTCCAATGTTCTACCTCAGCAGCTTCCTCCCTTCCTCATTCCCTCTTCCTTTCTGTCCACCTTCCACCTTTTCAATCCAGGGAATGAGAGAAGAAGTAGGAGCAGTGAAGGCAAGTAGGCGGACAGAGATGGGCACTCCCACTGCTTCAGTTGGCCTCGCAGATGGGCTGGCCCTGATGGGCATCCAGGCTACTAAAACATTTGTGAGCTCATTTGGAAGACTGGCCTGCTCCAGTCAATAAGTTATTCCTAGGTTGTATCCATTAGCAAAATAGAAAATACTTAGGCCTTCTTCATATGTGGGGAAGGGGGGGGGGTTGAACCAATATCTCATTATTCGAGCTTTGTAGTTTGAAGCAAGGTGCCATGCCATTGGTCAAATCCAAAGACATTATCTTGCCTTAATTTCCTGCCAATTTTTCAAAGATGCAATTAAAAAGCTAGATAACCTGAAACATTTCTGCTGTTTTTATGTGGAGATGGATTATAATCCTAATTTGAAAATGCTTCTTAATGGACCATTAGCCACCCTTGGCTTCTCCTCAGGTCAGCGAAACACCTCCCACCATTGTCAGGCGGTTGGCAGCAAAGAGATAACAGCCCTCACCTCATTAGATATTATTGCTTCAGCAGCAGTGTTTGGGAAGAAAGAAAATGGACAGAAAAATAAAATAAAATAAGGATGATAGACAACAACACTCCACTCTCATAAGGAAGTGGAAGTTTGATGATAGCAAATTCTTGGCCAGTTTCAGGATGTGTAGGTGGAGTGATGAGGTAAAGCAGGTGAGAGAGAGAGGTTCGGAGACCCAGGTTTGAAAATCAAGTTCTTCCCTGGATCCCAAGCGTCTTATTTCTGTACCATTGCAAGATTTTCAGTATTGGGGGGAAAAGTGGAAGTTTGTTCAAGGGGAAAATTGGTCTCCAGGATAAAATAAGTTCCATTGGAGGGTTGACAACATTTTTAGTAGCCTAAGGCTGCACATTTACTTAGGAGTAAGCCCCACTGACTATAAATGAACTTACTTCTGAGTAGATATGCATAGCTTTGGGCTCTTACTTCTGTACCTAAAAAGCAATTTGACAAGCAAAAATAAAATGGAATAGAGAAGGCGAAACTTTTCCTAATTTGCAGATCGGCCGTGGGAAACCATCACTTTCAATATTTCAGGATCAGGCTGCTGCTAAGAATGCAATAAGGGTCCTACTGATCAGGTCATCTCGTCCAGCATCCTCATTCTCAAATGTGGCCAACTAAATACAGTGAGCCCTCCTTCTCTGTGAGCTTGGCATCCATGGATTTGAACATCCACAGGTGCCAAGTCCATGCCACAGCCCTCAGAAGGCCTCGCTGAGCTTCAGAACACCTCCCAGACATGACTGGAAGTTGCCAGCACAAACTGAAAGCTTCTGGTCATGTCTGGGAGGCCTTCTGAGGAGGTTGGGTGATCGGCCAACCTCCGGAGGGCCAGACACAGCCTCAAGTTGAGTAACTGTTGCGCTGCACCCCCCACTGCAGATTCCAGTATCCATGGATTTTTGTATCCATGGGGGATCCTGAGATGGATCCCCCACAGATACTGAGTGCCTACTGTACTTCCCCAAAGCCTCTCGCTCTCCCTGAGTGGCTTCTTTGCAACTGGTCTTCAGATGCACACCACCTCTGAAGAGGGAAGCAGTCGTGACCAGTAGTCACTGATAAACCTGTCCTCTGTGTTTAATTCTCTTTTTCAAGCTAGTGGCCATCGCCACATCTTGCAGCAGCCATTTCCATAGATCAATAATGTGCTGTGTTAAAGGGACAGGAGGTGCAATAACAGAAAAAGTGAAAAAATCAGTTCCCAAAATACTAGACCTTGCGACCCAATCCTATGCTGGTGGACCCTGTCAACATATCACACAGTCCGCCATTGTGGCTGCCTTTCCAGTGGCCTGTGGAGTGCAGCCTCTGGTGCAAAGGCTGGGAGGCCACACACCAACAGCAGTGTTGTGTAGGCAGGGCATCAGCACGGTCATGATGGCGGTAAGGGGGGATTGGGGGCAGATAAGGGTGGGGATCAGTCCAGGGCATAGGCAAATCAGGGGCAGAAAAGGGCAGATCACAGTAGATCACACAACATTCACTAGATCCAGAGCCCCCATCTCAGGCCTGACATATTCCCTTCAACCTAACAGAACTTGCCAGCAAAGAAGCTGGCATAGGTCTGGGTAGGCCCATAAGGTGTTGTGGAGTGGCCAGAGAAGTAAATAACATTTTTTATTACCTCTCTCGGTTGTTCTGGTCCCCAGCCGGCCCACTGGATGTAGTGGAAAGATAGGACTGGGCTTTAAAAAAATGCAGACAAAAAGTGAACATTATATGTTAAAGGGGACATTATATGTCCCCCTGCCCCACATATAATGATTCTCCTTCCCAATATCTGTTTGTGCATATAGGAGGATGGGATGGGTTTTATGAATCCAAGTCCTGTTAATAGGTCATCTTTTCCCTTTTGGTGTTCCCCAAAAGGATTTCAAAAGAAAGGTCTGCTTAAATCGCAGTAGCTCCATCTGGCCCAATAGAAGATTTTAATTTTTTAAAAAGCCTTGTTATGAGACACAGAAATAAGAGGAAGGAAGAGAGTGGCAACAGACGGAGCGGGGGAGGAAGGACGAGTGGCCGCTTGTGGCCATTTCTATTCTGTCAGACTTGTGCAGGCTTGGAAAGAGAGAAGAGTGTTTATCAGCCACCATTCGTGACAACTGCGCCCTAGAAGTTTTGCAGCAGCAGCCTATGATGCCTAAGGCATGGATGCCAAGATCCCTTGCAACAGTGCAGATCAGGGGTGCAGCTGTTGTGCTCAGAAGACCAGAGGACAGTCAGATCAGTTGGCACCCTTTCTCTTCTCTGGACTTTGGGGATCCTATTTAAAAAACAACAACAAACCCTCATACTTGAAACGGCATCAACTATGCAACAAATTTAAAAGTCTACTTTCAAAGCAATTCCAGGGTAGGACAAATCACCAAACTGGGTTAGCTGCTGCTTCCTTTCTGGCCAGCAGTGTCCCAGGGCCTAATGGCATGTAGGGCAGGACAATGTGGTTCTCTCCTGCTTTTACACAGAGTATTGCCAGTGGTCTGATGCTTCTAAAAATTGAAGATTTCTGAGATCTTTAGGATTTCTGAGATCTGCTGGAGATGTCACAAGGTTGCCAACTCTTGAAAAACTGGGGAAGGTGAGAAATAAGGCCCTGGGGCTGTGTCCAGCAAAGGGGAAGCTTCAGTGGTAAATGGGTACATAAGAACATAAGAACAGCTCCCCTGGATCAGGCCAAAGGCCCATCTAGTCCAACTTCCTGTATCTCACAGCAGCCCACCAGATGCCTCAGGGAAAATGGTCGGCAACCTTCAGTCTTGAAAGATTATGGTATAAGCCTACAGCACCTGGTATTCCCAGGTGGTCGCCCATCCAAGTACTAACCAGGCCTGACCCTGCTTAGCTTCCGAGATCAGACAAGATCGGGCATGGAAAGACTATGGTATAAGCCTACAGCACCTGGTATTCCCAGGCGGTCTCCCATCCAAGTACTAACCAGGCCTGACCCTGCTTAGCTTCCGAGATCAGACAAGATCGGGCATGGAAAGACTATGGTATAAGCCTACAGCACCTGGTATTCCCAGGCGGTCTCCCATCCAAGTACTAACCAGGCCTGACCCTGCTTAGCTTCCGAGATCAGACAAGATCGGGCATGGAAAGACTATGGTATAAGCCTACAGCACCTGGTATTCCCAGGCGGTCTCCCATCCAAGTACTAACCAGGCCTGACCCTGCTTAGCTCCCAAGATCAGATGAGATCGGGCATGTACAGGGTAACTGTTGCTGCCAACAGGCATAGTGCTCTGAGCTATGCCTCAGGGAGCACACAGGACGACAAGAAGCCTGCATCCTGTCGCCACTCCCTTGCATCTGGCATTCTGAGGTAGCCGACTTCTAAAACCAGGAGATTGCACATACCCATCCTAGGTTACAAGCCATGAAATCTGTCCAATCTCCTTTGAAAGGCATCTAAGCCAGGCACCACCCTCACATCCTGTGGCAAGGAGTTCCACAGCTTAATTACCTGCTGAGAAAAAGAAATATTTTCATTCGTATGTTCTAATTCTGCTGACACTCAATTTTAGTGGATGTCCCGAACATTTCTCTATCCATTCCATCCACCCCCTGCGTAATTTTGTATGTCTCAATCATATCATCCCTCCGGCTTCTTTTTTCTTAGACTGAAGAACTCCAAATGCTGTAGCCTTTCCTCATAAGGAAGGTGCCCCAGCCTAGCAATCATTTGGGCTGCTCTCTTTTGCACCTTTCCCAGTTTCACTATATTCTTTTTGACATGTAGAATTTAGAACTTTAGAATTTAGCAGCAGCCTCAAATAGTCTGAGATCAGACTTTGCCAGCCCCCACCCCACCCCCAAACACAAAAGTCTGGAGAAACAGGGTCTGTTTGCCCAAACTGGCAGCGCTGACTGGCAATGCTTCTCTGGCCCTCTAATGCTGCTTCCTCCAAGATCTGGAAAGAGGCTTTAATTCAGAAATGCCATTCCAAGCAAGCTGAACTTTTCACTGTGGGCCTGCACTTTTCAAGTGAGCCTGAAGTTCAGTTACTTTTTTTTTTGCTGTCTCAGGCTTCTCATTGCTCGAAGGATTGAGCCTTAAATCAACTTTATGGGCGCCCACTGTCAATGATAGCTCCAAAGTGTCACGGCGTTTTTTTCTTTTCCTGGGCAAGTGCAATAAAGATATCGACCAATCTTTTAAAATTTGGGGGGAGGCTGTGCCTCTGGGCATCCGCCGAGTTTTGAGAATTACTAACTATAATAGAGTATGCGTCTCCGTTGGAGGGAGTCAAATAAAAGATATCGCAGGCGGAGAGAGGTGCTACCCATCAAATGGAGAGGCTTCTCTCTTTGAGATGATTCACAAGAGCAGGTCATTAATAATTTTGAACTGTTTCGTGGGGAGGACCAAAAATCCCACCCAGAGCTAATATGGTTAGCTGCAAGATTCTGCTGGTCGAAGGGAACACTTGGCTTGCGGATTCTGCAGCTGCAGGCATTTTTTGGTTTTTTTGTGGCATTTTGCACAAAGAAAAGATCAGTGACATAGCAGACCATAAGGGCAGAGCCCATCAGAAGGATGGGCTTCGGTTCAGTGCTAAAGGGTATGTGCAGGAGATTCTGTCCAGTCCCTGACATTGCCAGACCAAGTGGGAAAAGGACCCTAAACAGAGGAAGATGTTGTCTGCTGAGTCAGAGCCTAGCTCAGCACTCTCAACACAGACTGGAAGCAGCTCTCCAGGGTTGCAGGCAAGGGATCTTCTTGGCCCTACATAGAGATGCCCGGGATTGAAGGGGCAAAATTTTATAGGCAAAGCAGGTGCTCTGAGCTATGAGGACCCTTCCCAAGAGGTTCCAGCCCTGGAGAGCCACTACTGATCACCCTCAGACAATGTGTCCTTCAGTCTCAGAAGACTATGGTATCGCGCTCTGAATAGTGGTTCTGGAACAGAGTGTCCTCTCCAGTGCGCAAAGCCTGGGTAAAGTAGATATGGAGGATAGACTGTGTCCAATGCAGCAAATCCCCCCACTCCACGTCGCTGAAATGGTCCAATGGAAAGGCAGAAGCCAATACGGTTGGTTCCAGCGGCGTTGCAGGAGTTGCCATAACGTGACTGTGTTCAGCCATGTACTGCCTCAGGGACTCCGGCTCCAGATTTTGCCTCGAGGTTGACACCTGAAGCCTTTTCCAGAACTGGATGTAGCCACAAGGCAGTGGAGCTTTGGGATCAGAGTTTTCCTTCTCTCAGATGAGCTGCCTTCCCAGGCTAACGAGTCTCATCTGCCTCAGACAATACTGCAATGCAATACAATACTATAAAATGCAATATTTCCGCTAGTTGCCACAGACAGACCAATGATTTGTCTGTGCAAAAGGCAGTTTCCTGCATTTTGAGAAATTCTGTGGGCAACTCAAGTTGTAGTACAAAGTGTGATTTAGATTGACTAGAGAAGAGCCAGAGGTTTAGCTGGAATTTTGCTTTGCGGGATAGCCAAAGTTTGCATCATTAATGCCTTATTGTCTTTCTGAAATCTGAATTCCCCCACCAGTAATGCATTTGGCACTTCTGCGCCCTCTCAAATATTTTTTCTACTGATGCAGTTATTGAAGTTAAATGAGAAACAGCTGGCGCAGATCCAAGGAGCTCTTTAGGGCAGGTTGGGGCTTTACCTGGCGTAAGGGGAAATATATCCCCTTACCCCAAGTGGACCTCCAGCTTCTTCTTAACCAGCACTGGATACAGCGCAAACCATGCACCCTGGCTGTACCAGCACAGGTTAGGATTGGGCTGTTTTATTTTAACAGCTCTCTATTTTGGGTGTCTTTCATCCAAAGGCTTCCAAGATTGCTTAATGGTTTCCAAAAAAAAAAAAAAAATCCATTAAATAATACAAATCAACCCGAACACAACAGACAACTGCAATAAAAATGGTCAAAGAGTTGCCTTTCAATCACTTCTGGAAAGGTCCTGCCTCAGTTGCCCCTCTGCAATGGCAAGCATGACCCCCAATCAGGATCTGCGATCCTGATCTTAATGAATGGCCCGGTCAATATGAGAGCTCTCCACTGCTACATAATTCTTTTCCATTTCCAGTAATAATTATTTTTAAATCTCAGTTGAAATTACCATATTTATTTGTTTGCACCGTATTTGAACTTTAATTTGTGGGCAAAGTGGGAAGGAAAGTATGTCCTTCAGTAGCTGGTGGAGGAAATAGCGGTAGTCATTTTATATTAAGTGCAAGAGGGATTTGTTGTGTGATGGTAATTAAGTCCAAATACATTGCCCTACACTTCATAAAGCACACGTTGACATTTTAAAAGTATAGAAGTGTCTGGGTTTTTTTGCAACATAAAACCACACTCTCAAGCATTTAAATGTTCAGCATTCCAAAACTCAGGGCAGCCTAGCAGTCTTGTGAGATTTGGGCTGCAATTCCATCCACACTTATGTGGGAGTAAGCTCAATTGACTATAATTGGGCTTACTTCTGAGTAGACATGCACAGGCTTGGGCTCAGTTTCAGAAGCCCTGTGCAGATGTTTGAAATGTATGTACAGTCAACACAGGGTTGTTCTATACAGGATGCCCACTGAAGAAGTTGCACCTGTCTACATCCACCCTCCACCTACCTCTATCGCTCCTGCTCCCTGGATTCCAAGGGGAACAGAATGGAGGATGAATTGTGGAGAAGGAGAGTGGCAGGCCAGAGTGTCTCATCTCCTCCACACTTCCTCTCCCACTGCCTGCTCTCCTAACTCCCAACTGCCCTGTCATCCCTGGCCTCCAGGTTTATGTAGGGCAGACCCCTCCCCTTTGGCCCCTCCCCTTCCCTCACAGGGATGGTACAAAAAGGGCGTGCCTCTGGGACTGCCCTCCCCTGGGATGACCACAACTCCTCCCCTTCCTCTCTCTGTTTCCCTCCCACCTCCTCTCACCTGGAGCTGCCAGGGTTGTTCCTGAGATGGCTGGGAAGGCTGCTGCCTCT
Source organism: Tiliqua scincoides (assembly GCF_035046505.1). Lineage (NCBI taxonomy): Eukaryota > Metazoa > Chordata > Lepidosauria > Squamata > Scincidae > Tiliqua > Tiliqua scincoides. Next base: position 13,946,599 of record NC_089831.1, read on the forward strand.
GCTCTGGTCTCTGCCTTTGGGGGGTGGGCTGGCCTGGCCCTGCCCACCTGGGTCCTGTAGCTCTGCAGACGACGTCGGGAGGTCCAGCTGTGGGCTCCCAATGTCATAGCCAGGTGCCCTGCCTGGCAAGGCAGGTCCCGGCTGGCTGGGCAAGGGAATGCTCCCCTTCTCCCCCGAGGCGGGGGAGGGGCGGCTGCCCAGCAGCCGAATGGCCTGCATCCTGTCTCCCCCCTCCCTCCTCCAAGGCAGAGGGAGAAGCAGGGGGTTCGGAGCGCAGTGTTCCTCTGCTGCGCTTTGCCACCCACAGGGGTGCCCTGGCAGCATATGGGGAGGTGGCCCTATGTTCCACCAGCTTCCTCCCTGATCCTCTGGCCCAGAAGTCTTCTCCCTGGTTAAGTTGGGGATCTGTGGGAGGAGGGGAACCCCTACAGATATATATATCCTCTTATCCGCCTTTCTGCTGACTACATAGATCAGCCTCTATGTAAAAGAGTAAATGGATACACATGTGACTTCAGGTACAACATCACTGAGAAACCAACAGGGGAATATTTCAGTCTCCCAGGGCATTCTCCCGCAGACCTTAATGTGACAATTCTTCAACCAAAAATCTTCAAAGGGAAATTCGACTGAGAAAAAGCTGAATTAAATTGATAATGAAACTGAGCACCATTGCAGAAGGAGGGTCTTAATCGAGACTGGGTGGTGGTTTTTTTTTTAATCACATTCCAGAATTAATTAAGTTAGCATCGCTAGGAGGTCGTTATTGCCGATTGTGAATTGTGACTGTGCTGATCTGTTTGCAATTAATTCTGCTGTCTTTTTAATAAAAGAATGCTACCCCCACATAAAATCTCCATGCCTGCCTCCCGAAGCTTTTACTTCCTGCCGCTGATGGACTGTAGACTGCACCGGCTGCTGCTGAAATAAATTGGTAAGTTTTCCAGGTGCTACAGGTCTCTTTGTCATTTTTCCATGCTAACACAAGGCACCCCTCCCCCAGAGAAGGCAAAAATAAAATTGGGACAGTGATTTTGACAGGGCTCCCCTAGACGTTTGGTGCATATGAGTTTGAATGTCTGGAACAGGTGTCCCCAGACCCTGGTCTGGAGGCCATTTGCAGCCCTCAGGGACCCCCAATCTGGCCTGCAGGGAGCCCCCAGTCTCCAACGAGCCTCTTTCCTGCCAGAGGCTTGCTGGAGCCCATGCTGGCCCAACTCGACTACTCTCAGCGTGAGTGCCAACTGTTTGACCTCTTGCGTGAGCTGTGGGCCAAGGTCTCCCTCCACTGCTTGTTGCTTCGTGTCTGTGAAACAGCAGTAGTAGCAAAAGAAAGGCCGGTCTTGTTTTGCGCAAGGTCTTTTACAGACCTTATAGACTTTGCACAAGACCTTCATTCATTCAGAAAAGTTCCATCTCTAATATATTGATTTATGTAAATTTATGTATATCTATTCAAATTTTAAATGTAAATTAATTATTTTTTCCTGGCCCCCAACACAGTGTCAGAGAGATGATGTGGCCCTTCTGCCAAAAAGTTTGGACACCCCTGATTTAGAGGGCAGTGTTACATAAAATCTGACCCCATGCACATGGTTGGGTGGCAGCAAGGCCGGCCAGCAGATGCTCGCAAGCTAACAAGGCTTCATCTTTCGCTGAGGGCTGTGAAGGAACAGGTCACTGAGTCCTGACACTGCAAATGCAAAGCTTTGACATCGCCTCCTTGATACTGCACCAAGTCTACCTCCTGTAAATCACAGGGATATTATTCAGCCAGTGAGACAGATGGAGAAGATTTTCTGAGCAAGACCTAGCCAGATTGCTATCAGTACAGCATGTCAGCCTGACAAATATCATCCAAGGAATAACTTGGAGAGACCCCTTTTCTCCCTCCCTAGTCAGGATGCCTTTTGAAGGGTTTTTTTTTGGGGGGGGGGAGGGGTAATGATTTATAATCATTCTCCTCTGAGCTGAGCTTGGAATATAGTGGAGAGCTCCATGTCTTGTAAATCAGAACAATAGGATGGTCCAAACATGCTCATTATTATTCTGCAAGAGCAAGGGAAGACAAGGAGCTATAAAACTGTCTTCCGTGCTAAGTTGTTTCAGCTGGATTTGGTACCAGACCAAAAGAAAATATATATATAGAAGGACTTTGGAGACTGTATAATTAGAATAGGATGGATCAGCATGAGCAAACATTAAACTTACATCTTGATGTCCGAGCCATATCATTCTCGGCGATGGAAAAGGAAAGGAGAGCGCAACATGATTTGAAATCAAAGCATGGCACAATCCCATTCTAGACTAGTACCAGTGCAGCAACCACTGCGCTAGCCAAAGCTGTTGCAAAAGTGCCATAATGTATTCTGAGACACCCAATGAGTAAGCAACACTAGCAGGAAGGCCTGTGCCATCCAGCCAGTGCAGGATCCAAAAGGAGAGCTCAGCAGAAGTGGTAAATTCCTGTTGGGCAGCACTGGGTGGGCGGAAGGCAGGGGAAGACAGAGGCAGGGTTTGATTGGGCCTAGGAGGGGAATGGGATCAGTGGCACAGTACATGCGGAATCCTAATCCCCTTCCCAGGCTTGAAAACCTTTTACGGGGCTTCTCAGACTTGCATCGGCCACTTGGCAGGCACATATCTGAGAAGCCCCATTGCACAGACAGGGGCTTAACCCAGAGTAAGGGGATGAATGTTGCCTTAGCTGGAGGAGATCTCCAGCCTGCTCCTTCCCAGCTGATCTGGTCCTACTGGTCTGGCATTGGTTAGGATTGGACTGGCAATGACGGAACGTTTTGCAGGACCCAAACATGACATGACAGCAGCATGGACTGGAAGTCCTGATCTTGCCTCTGAGATTCTGATCTGTCCTCGAGCAGCTGCCTTGGTGGAGAGGAGAGTCTGCAGAACTCTGGAGAGCTCTGAGTGCAAAAACTGAAGATCTTGGCCACCTTCAGGCCCAAACTACCCGGTCCAGTCTCCATCTCTCTATGCAGATAGTAGAGAGCTTTTAAAGGGGCAGCCCTGGTTGGTATCTTACATTCTGCCTTTCCTCCTGTCCCATTGCTGGTACTGATGCGCAGACACAAAGAAATGTGACATTCTGAGCATGAGGAGCTATGGTACTGGGTGTGCTGCTTCTGAGGTCTTCCATTCTGGGGTCTATAGCTCCAGTGTCTCTTGCTTGGAGTCTCTTGCAGGGGGGCAGGGGGAGGGAATGCAGGACCAAGCTCCAGGGTTGGGCTTGAGATCTAGGACAAGCTAGGAGAAGCTAGTCCTTCTCATCTCACTGCCCCCCCCCCACCCTGAGCTTGGCTTAGGAGGCCAGGGCACCTGATAAACTAAAAGCCCTTTCCTTGCAAACATTATTTGGAGCAAAGAAATCTCAAGCAGGGGGTCCTCCACCACACTCCTCCTAGTCACCCCTCTGGCTTCAGCAAAACCTTTTAATCTTGTGTAAAGAGCATGTTTGGGGGGGAGGGGTTCAAATTCGGACACAGCAGGAGGGATTAAGTTCCCTCCATCCTTTGCAACAATCCCTAATCCATATCAGGATACTCTAGTCTTCCTTGTCTACTCCAGTTTCCTCCTCCTTTTGAGATGTAAGGGAGTGTAGGAGGACATGAGAGAGAGAGAGAGAGAGAGAGAGAGAGAGAGAGAGAGAGTCTAGCCCAAGTCCCCCAAACACACGAAGTGGCATGCCCCCACTTACCCAATGATGTGCCATCTTCCATTCTTGCTCCCTGGATTGGAAAAGGAAGAAGGGGCTGGAGAGGAATAGGAAGTGGGGAGGAAAGGAGAAGAGATTGGTGGACTAGAGCGTCTCCCACCACTCTTCTCTCCTCCACACTTCATCCTTCCTCCCCTCTTCCTTTTCCGATCCAGAGACGAGGAGGAGAAGTGGGGGTGATGGGCAGAGTTGCTGCCTGATCGCCAACCTGTTGCCTGAAGCATCTGCCTCAGTTAGCCTCATTGGGTGGGCCAGCCCTGGTCATGGTCACCCACCAGCCTATAAGCTGCCATGTCCCCTCTCCCAGCACTCTGCCAAGTTGGGTCCCTCTCCCCAATAAGGGTTTAATTCTGAGAACACTTCTGTTTCTCCCGCCCTCTCTACACGAGAACACATTCCTGTGAAAATATAATTACCGTGCGCTAAGAATTCGTTATTGAAGGAACCGTTTAATAACTATCGTTGTGGCGACACAAAGAAGAAGGAAAAAAGTTTACCAGAAGTTTAATAAAATATTAAACACTCTACAAGGGAACTGGCACCTATAATTTGTAATATTTACACTTTTACATAACAGGCTTAAGGGAGAAAACAAATGACATAAAAATCCATTGAGTTTGATTGTAAAGTCATTTCACTACTTTTTTCCCCCCCATGAATAATTAAATCCTGTTTACAAGATGATATTATTGCTGGCGTGCAATTTCTCGACGAGAAGTTTGTCAGGTTGCAAGGGGAAATTAATGCTTACAGGTTTACGGGTATGCGGACAGAGAAAATCTTGTTAAATATACATAAGATTGAAGAGGGGTAAATTATTCAACAATATCTGCTGCAAACAGCACTGTTTTTCTCTGCTAGGGGTGTTGGTGCTGGGAGCCCTGCAAAGGACGAAAATCTGGATTTTGCACTTCCAATCAAAATAAGATTTTTATACCTATGAGTGAATTGACTCCATCAAACCTTGGATGTCTATGTGGTTCCTCGAGAGTAAGTTGCTTTTGGCTCATGGGCTGTGTTTCAGATCAAATTATTGGGAGGTCAACAGGAAATGAGGATGGGCTGCACTTACTTTTTGTTTCATTAAAACAGGTCATGTCAATGTGTAAGCACCCAAAGAATGATAAACTTATTCTTAATTCTGAAGCTTCTAAAAAAATGTGTGAAAGAAGAACTTCAGCTTTGTTGTCATAAAGCCGCCGCCCCCCCGCCCCCACCCCATCAAGGATAGTGGGCAGTTTTGTAACATTTTGAATCCTCTGGTTAATTCAGTTCTGTGATTTTTAGCAATCTGATCCTGTCACTAGCCTAAGGTAGATGACTGAAGGTCCAGTCCTAACCAACTTTCCAGCGCTGATGCAGCTGTGCCAATGGGGTGTGTGCTGCACCCAGTGTCATGGAAGCCTCCTCAAGGTAAGGGAATGTTTGTTGCATTGCTGTTGAAAAGTTGGATGGAATTGGGCCCTGAGGCTGCAATTATATACAAGTTTACCTGGGAGGAAATTCCATTACTCCGCCGCATCCCATCCTCCATGTCGGGCTGCAAAGCCTGACACTGAGGCTCTCAGGTCTGTACCGGCAAAATAACCAGCACAGACTTGAGAAGCCCCATAGCAGGACTTCTTTTTACTTCTGTAGTGGTCCATTTCTGGGCTGTATTTCCTCCTAATCAGAAAGCCTCTGTGGTACCAATGGTTGGCAACCTTCAGTCTCAAAAGACTATGGTATAAGCCTACAGCACCCGGTATTCCCAGGCGGTCTCCCATCCAAGTACTAACCAGGCCTGACCCTGCTTAGCTTCCAAGATCAGACAAGATCGGGAGATAGTGTTCAGTATAGGGAGATGGTTGGCAACCTTCAGTCTCAAAAGACTATGGTATAAGCCTACAGCACCTGGTATTCCCTGGCGGTCTCCCATCCAAGTACTAACCAGGCCTGACCCTGCTTAGCTTCCAAGATCAGACAAGATCAGGAGATAGTGTTCAGTATAGGGAGATGGTTGGCAACCTTCAGTCTCAAAAGACTATGGTATAAGCCTACAGCACCTGGTATTCCCTGGCGGTCTCCCATCCAAGTACTAACCATGCCTGACCCTGCTTAGCTTCCAAGATCAGACGAGCTCAGGCACGTGCAGGGTAACAGATGTTGCTTTAAATCCTCATTAGCATGATAGTTCCCTGGCTCAGAAAGCAAAGTTACACTCTTTAAAGGATGTCACCCTCAAAAGCAGAGGAAAAAAAAATTCATGGAGAGCAAACAGGAGTTGTGTGCCTGCAACCATTTATGTGAGACAGTTCACTTTCTAACTGTCAGTCAGGGATAAAAAAGCATCAAAATATTTAATTCTGTCTCTGGCAAGAAACAGAGTTTCCTGGTTATCAGCGTGAAAATTACGCTGCAGATAGATGCCCTTAAAGAAGGTTCTTCATAACAAGCCCTTAAAACAGCAGCATCCTTACCATTAAACATGAATTGTGGTCCGGAATATGGGGACCGCAACTGCTGATCCCCTTGTCGAAAAGAGGTGGACTAGCAGTGCACATTGCAAGCAGTTTCACTGAAAACGTCTCTTCAGATGGTCAAACGGATAGCCGTGGACAGGCTCCCATTTCCATGTCCAGAAATGCCATGTTATCTTGGGATTCTTTTACAGTAATATCTCCTATGATGTTGTGGATATGTTCCTGGAAACAGATCTGGCTTTAAGCCAATTGGACCAATTGCTCCTAGTTGGTCCTTGCGCCTAAGGGCCGCCTGCGCTACTACTTTAGTCTTGTACGCAATGTTATATTAAAATGCGCTTAGATCCATTTGGTCCATTAACTCACATGCACTTCTTAAGCACACGTTTTGATTGCTTTCCATTCTACCATAGAGATACAAAGTCTATCTAAGTGTCTACCGACCTTGACTGTGAACCTGGGCCCCTGCAAAAAAATGTTTCCAATTGGGCCCCACAGCTCTTATGGCCAGCCCTGCCTGGAACACAGAGCGCTGTGAGAAATGGATCTATAGGGGGCAATGAGAACACTGTTCTAACGTAGATGTGCTCACAGTATTGTACTCCTGTACTCGCAACGGTGTGAGGTCAGAGGCAGCTGCTCAATCATTCGCTCCTCGTACATGGCAGCTGTGGAAGGTGATGGGAGTAGCTGGGGGGGGCCCAAGATCTCCTGGAACCTGTAGCAGCATATACAGTGTTACACCCTCTTCCCTCCTGATGTGCCAGCCTCTTCTCCTCCCACTCCCTAGATTGCGAGAGGAAGAGAAGAATGGCTCAGAAGAGGAAGTGTGAATGAGAGGGTGGTGATGTCATGACACAGGACCTGGTGATGTCACAAGACCAGGACTGGCTTTAGGAGCTGCAGGGCCCAATTGGAAACATGTTTTTGTGAGGACCCAGGTTCACAGTCACGGTCTGTAGACTCATATATAAAGTTTTATTTATAGACTTCACATCTCTGTGGTAGAATGGAAAGCAATCAAAATGTGCACTTAAAAAGTTAATGGACCAAATGGATCTAAGTGCATTTTAATCTAAAACTGCATACAAGATTAGATGACCCTACCACAGGGTCCCTTAGGTGTGGGACCCAATTGGGAACAGTTAACCCAATTGGCTTAAAGCTGGCCCTGCACAAGTCTGCTACCAACGTTTTAAAAATGCATATGGGGAAAAGGTGGTATTCCTTTTTTGGAGAATATTGGAGAATGATGCAGTGGTAACAGGACAGGGCCTAGAAGTGGCCCCCAAATGACCCCTCATTGCCCATCCACCTGAGAGGAGAAAAAGAAGAAACCACATCATTTGGGGGCAGACTGGCATCCTGAGATGTGAACCAAAGAGCCAGTTCTTGGGCTTCAGACTTCTGGTATATAGCTGCAGCTCCTATAAATCTGATTAATTCTCCAGCAGTAAATGGCATTTGACTCCAGTTGAGTCAATATTTTTTCCCCATTGATTCTTCCATTCTCACAGTCACCCTTGGACCTTCTTGCAGAATGCTGCCCCCGTATAGCACCTGTTCAAAAGGTAATCAGGCAGGACTCCAAAGCCAAACGACCCGTCCTGCCTCCGATATAACTGGGAAGGCAGAAACCTAGAGGTGGTCACAACTCTTTAAAGATGCAAATTGAGAATCAGCCATCATAACAAGAGAGTTCTGTTAATTCTCTTATGAGTATGCAGATTTCGGGACTCACTTCTTCCTAGGCTTATTTGTTTTATTTAGCAATCAATTTAATACAGGCTCCCTGAAGCAAGGAGACAGATGGACTGTAAACTGTATTTTTAGGAGCTTTTGTAACTAGGTTAGTGGGAAAAAAAATTATCCTTGCTTAAATTATATCGATGCAAGTTTATAGTGACTGAAATCTGGCTCCTTATTTTTTAGAAGACTTCTGATGTGTACGATATATCCCTTTGCCTATGAATCAGGAGGAATTCATCTGATCATCTGCAATGATTTATCTGATAATTGCCCATCATTCTTGGCAGAGGTTGACTGGGTGCATGTAGTCAGGTGCTGTCTACCAAGTCAGACCATTGGTCCATCTTTCTCAGTATTGTCTGCACTGGTCGCAGCAGCTGTCTAAGATTCCACAGAGGAACCCAAATTTGTACACCACTCTGAACCCCTTGGCAGAAGAATTCACATAAAATGTGAATGTCAGGGAAAAGAACCCTAAAACAGAGCCCTAAAACCCTAAAACAGAGTCATGAGACCAGATAGGTTATAGTGAGGACCCTCAGTATCCATAGGGATCCATTCCAGGACCCCCCCACGGATACAGTTAAATCCGTGATGGGGCATTCCAAAGTGTGCCTCTCCAAAATGTCCAGGAGACCTTCTGAGGCACAAAGAGGCCGTGTGCGACCTCTTCACGCCTGAGAAGGTCTTCCGGATGCTTTTGGAAAGGCGCAGTTTTTTGGTAAACCAGAAGTGCCTTTCTGAAGTGTCCAGGAGGCCCTCTGAGGTGCAGGGAGGCTGTATGCAAACTCCCCGTGCTGCAGAATGCCACCTGGACAACACCAGAAAGCACATCTGGGAGGTTTTTGAGGCCCTCCAGGTGCTGGCTTGGCACCCGAGTCACCTCCGTGGGTGCTGAACCCACTGATAAGGAAGGCCCACTATACTGAATGCACAGAGTAGGACAGTAAAGACAGGACCTCTCTAGCCTACCACTCTCCTCTGTTCTTCCTTTTGGGATCCAGGAAGTGGAAGAAGTGGCAGTGGAGGCAGAGAACAGTTGACCCCTGGTCATCTGCTACCCGTTACACTTGCCTCTGTCACAGCAGGATCTTGAGCATGTCTGCTCAAAAGTAAGTCCCATTGTATTCAATGTAGCAATTCCCAGGAAAGGATTGTCACTTTTTGTCTCGCAGACAGGCCAGCCCCTGCTTTGGGGGGGGGGGGGCACACTCGCGTACGCTCTCTGCCTCCTGATCCAGTTCCTGAGCTTTATTACAAACGGACCTGGGGAACATAGCCAACTCTTTCCAATAAGTGGGCATTAGCTAATGCTGAACTGCAATAGAATTACTATGGATTAACATATTACAGGCCTATTAAAATCTAATGAGTACGTCGTGATTAATGTCATTATGAGGAATACCAAAGGAACTAATGATGATTACCCACTTTACAGTTAAGTATTTGAGTTTCATTATCAGCAACTGGATGGCTTCTTTTTGAAGCTCGGCATGGACGCCATCTGACGGCATTTGCCATGTGTTTGGGGCACGGTATTTGCTCCGCAGCCTGGAATATCTCTCTGCTTTATCATCGCCGTGGAAGTAAGAGAGAGAAAGAACATTTGCAACCCAGCTGTGTTGAAGCTGACTGAGCTTTGCCAGGAAAGAACATGGGCAGCAAAGATATTTGATGCTCCAATGTATTAAAAACAAAAAAAACATGCACAGTTCCCTGCACATAACCCACTTAATTTATGTCAATAGCCTTTAAGTGAGTGAAGTCATCGGGCCAGCCAGGTATTTATTTTTTATTGTCCACATTTTTATCTTCCTCCAAGGAGCTCAGGGTGGTGTACAGGGTTCCTTCCTTCCTTTTGTCCTCACAACAACCCTGTGAGGTAGGTGAGGCTGAGAGAAAGTGACTGGCCCAAGGTCACCCAGGAAGCTTTGTAGAAGAACCTGGATCTTCCAGGTCTAATACCAGATATTGCTTTTATGTATTCATCAGAGATTTTGATCCCACCTTTCCATTCCCAAAGATGGCTTACAACTTATCAAAGGAAAAAAAATATGCAAAATGTCTATAACAAATACATATGTTAAATGTGTATATAAAACAATATAACTGGTCCTGAGGCTAATTACAGGGTGATTATCTGTAAGGGGCAGGAGGTCTGGTCTAGAGGGTTTATTATCAGGGCAGGAGGTCTGGTTTAGAGGGTAGAGCCTCCATTTGCCTGAAGATAATATCCACAAGGTCACCAGTTCAAGGCCACCGGCACCGTGCAACCTTGAAGCAGCTGACAAGCTGAGCCGAGTTATTCCATCTGCTCTGAGCGTGGGAGGACAGAGGCCAGAACGTGAAACCAGATCAAGAAAGAAACGTCTTGAATGTTGTGGTTCTTGAAAGATAGAACCTTCTTTCAATTGTAAAAATCCCTATGGGGATTTAAATCGCCTGCCTATGTAAACCGCCTTGAATAAAGTCTTGAACAAAGACCACGAAAGGCGGTATATAAATACTTGTATTATTATTATTATTATTATTATTATTATTATTATATCCTCTGCTCTTTATACAAGGCATGTCTGATTCAGGGAGGTAGCAGTAAGGGCTGCGGAGATCTAGTCTCATTGGAGTGTTGTCCTGAAGATGGCTCCAGGGCGAGGCAACCATAAGGACCATGGTAAGTGTCTTGCTCCCACAAAACTCAATACTTAACTCAGTCCTTTAGTGTCTGGAGGTCTAGTTCCCCCTCCCAGGCTCCACCTCTGCTGTCTGGAAGGAGAAGTGTTTGAAAGGGGAAGCCCTGTGACCTGATGCTCTCCTTCTTTTCCAGGAAATCCCTTCTGGCTCACTGCTGATTTTGGCAAGCAGACACAAGGGAGTGGAACATTCCTGGCATGGATGGGGCTAGTCCTCCAGAGGATTTGGTGGTTCTAAAACTAATCTGGGCCAGGACGCCCCCACAGTCTCTTCTTCCTGGCTCAGGTGGGTGCCGCTATCTTGGATCTCAGAAAATATCACAAGATCCAAGGTGGCAGTGCCCAAATTTCATGAGATTTTGTGAGATCCAAGATGGTGGCACCAAAATCTTGTGAGATTTGGGTGCTGTCATCTTGGATGTTACAGGATTTCATGAGATCCAAGATGGGAGCACCTGGGAGAACAGGTAGGACGGGACACTGCAGACATCCCATGGCACCCCTGTGAGTACACTACAATACCTTAAGTCATTGCGACACACATTTGGGAACCCTACTTGAGGACGGTAGAATCTGTGGGTTCTTGTTCCTTAGGTTGTTGGCTGACAGGCCCTATTTTCAGCCCAGTGTCAGTGCTTGGGTTCTGGTTCATCACCGGTCCAAGTGCCCTTCCTCCTTGGGTTCTGAATCCAAGCTCCTGCTTGGAGCATGTGCGTATCTGTCTTTGTTTGTATCCATGTGTTATTTCATGATGAGTATTCTGGACTGAATTTTCAACTGCTATTTTTAAAAGCAAATCTTCAGGCCCTTTTCTCTGGCAAGTTGCAAGGACAAGCATTTAGGTAGCATTTTATCCACTTCCTCACAAAGGAATGCAATTAACTCACTTTCAGCAAATTAGGCTATCTGCATTTATGCCCGGGCTCTTCTGCACTGATTCCTCAAGCCCTTAGGCCTTTTCACCCTGACATTTCCGGGTGACATGCACTCTCCCCGTGTACCAGGAGGCTGGTACAATAAAAACCAGCAGGCATAAGTAAAGTACCTCTGCTTAAGAACAGGCAGCAAATAGGAGAGTGGTACCTGCTTCCACTGCTCCTTCTGCTCCCTGGATCCCCAGATTCAGCACAAAAAGGGGGAAAGGAGTGAAAGAGGAAGTTTGGAGGAGAGTGGTGGGCTAGAGATGCCCATGGGTACTGGTGAGCGGTAGAGTGCTCTAGCCCACTACTTTCCTTTTCCCCATGTGTCAAGTTCTGCTCCATTCCTCTCTGAATCCAGGGCGCAGCATGAAGAGGAGGATGGAAGTGGTAGATGGTGCACCAAGATAAGGCTGGTGACGGTATCAGGCACATTGCTTCAGGTTTCAGAGGGTCTTGTCCCAGCCCTGCCTACTTGTAACTGGGTGGTCCCAAAGAAAGATACTCCATCTCTACCATGTGGAGGTTATGGGAACAAAGGCAGCATTAGGGATTAGCAGTTGGCCCTCCAAGGGTTCTGGACCCTTGTCAGTCACCCATTTGATGTTAATGTCTGGTGCCAACCTTGTTGAGGATTCTATTTTCCAGGGAAAGTTCCCACTCACTGTGTTTCAGAGTCTCATGAGCCAGCATTTTAAGACCCAGATTTGGAAATGAATGAACCACAATATTCAGCCCCCCACCCACCAAATCTTTTCTTTTATAGCAACCTTAATTTGAAAAATTTGCCATGTTTGTCTTGTACGACTGGCAAGAGGACTCCAAAATGCCAAACAGTGGGTCTAGTTATATTTCTTGATAGATGTAGATGAAGATATATTTTCCCCACAATGGAGAATTATTGTCTGCACGATACAACAAAGCCTCCAATTTACATTTGCCACCTTCAACTTCACCTTTCTTCATATTTTTAGCTGTGTGCTGTTTAAGTATATAAAATTCTCACTAAGCTGTTAGAGCGACTTTTAACACATTAGGCAAAGGGGTGTTTGGATCTTTCTAGAAAGTTGTTCGCTTGAAAAGACCAGATTTTTTTAAACCTTAAAAATGACTTCATATCTCATTTTATTATTTCTGAACCTTGCAGGATTTGTTATATTTGAAGTTTTACATCCTCATTTCCTGTCAGTTCTATTAAAATTGATTTCCGCCATGAGCTAGAGGAAGATAATACAAAATGGGTTCTGTGAGGGGGAAAAAAATAGATATCCCACAGGAGCCATTACAACCCCTTATATTATTTGAACTTTGTTTTCCTTGTTGTTCTCCTCAGAAGAAGGCAAGTTAGCCTTTGCTGATTACAGAACAAACATATCTCTCAAGGAAACCAGTGAGAACTGCTTAGCGCCTTGGCCATTTCCACTGCAGAAAACAAATATGGTGGGATCTCTGTCCGTCGTGACGAGGAACAGAGAACCAATGTTATGTTGTTTACATTACATACCACATTTGAGCCTTAGCAGGGCATGGGTTGTGGGGTTATTTGTGGGGTTTAACAAAATTGAAGAACAACTGTGCAGCTGTGGCACCAGTTCTTTGGAAGCACTAGAAGTCACCAAGGCAACTTTATGATCTCTGAAGTAATTTCTGTGGTAAGTAATTCTCCTGTGAGCAGGCATGGGCGTGGGTTTGTGGCAAAGCCCTCTGGAAGTTGTGGCAAAACATGGCAGCCACTGTGAGCTCTGGGTCACCTTCAATTTTAAAATTCTTTGCTATGCTCTTGGAGGACCAGCTCCTCCTGCAGTTTCTCCAGCAATGTTCTGAAGGCCATTCTTAAGAACCTCACAGCGCAATCCTAACTCGCACTGGGACAGGGAGGCTGGCAGGCCTGCCCCATATTCAACACAAGTTTCGGGCTGAAAGCAGCTTGGCCTGGGGTAAGGGGAATTGCTGCCCTTACCCCGGGGAGAGCTGCTGCAGCCCCAGTGGGTCTACTTAGATCTGTGCCACCTAAAGAGGTGGCACAGATTGGAGCAGCCCGGAGCTGGCCTGGGCTGCCTGGGAACGGGGTCAGGATCTGGCACCATTGCCAGGTTCTGGGCCCTGCCTCCAGCTTCCCTGCCCACCCGTCCACAGGCCCAGCTGCCACTCTCCCTCTCCTCACCCCAAAATGCCTCCCTTCTGCCCTTCCCACACACCCCCTAGACCCCCACACCAACCTAGAAAGGCATACTTGCCCACCCACCAGTGCAGTGGGTCCTGATTCAGGCTCCAGATGGTGGTGCATGTCCACGTGCCAGCCTTCCTCTGGCAGCACTATGATGAACTGGCGCAAGGGATTTGCATCGGCCCAGGGCACCTTTTGAATTGCACCTTCAATGTTCTGAAGGTTCACAGAGTACTGTAATTCTGAAGGATGGGCAAATAGTACAGAGTTTGTTGGGCATTCCTCCATAAAGGCCAATCTAGGACCTCTTGAAGCCTGAGGTGGTGTGTCGGATGCCCCTATGGAGAAAAGAGAGGGGTGGGCTAGTATCTCTACCCTTCCTGTTCTACTCTTCCTTTCTGAATCCAGGGGGGGAGGGGAGCAGGAGCAGATTGGTGGATGAAGACACTCACACACCCACAACCAATTCATCGCCTGAATCAACTGCCTCAGTCAACCTCCTGGATGGGCCGGCCCTGCTCTCAATGAGCATGAAGATTGGCAGATGCACTCTGGAAAAGGCAGGGGGTAAACTGGGGAAAATATAGGGAAAATAGAGGAGATTCGTGTTTATAATTCATGCCTGATTAAAGACTTCATTTGCAGAAAGAGATCTCCAGCTTGCCCTCTATCAGAGCCATTCCCTTCCAAGGCAGGTGCCAGGTACACAGCAAGAGTCTGGCTTGAAGACAGCTCCCTGCCACCTAGCGGCATCTCGTGGTGACAAAGTTTTGTTTGCCTTTTGCAAGAGAATAATTTAACGCTACTTCCCACTTAAGCACTATATCTACAGGGCGTGAAATTAGTTCCAGCAAGCAGCTAATAAAAATATTTAGCAATTCACTAGTCTTTAAATCGACAGCGGAGTAGTTCTCTACTTGCCTCAGTGCTTGTTTCTTCCTGTTCTGATATTGGATCATCAAGCCAGAGTTGGCTCTGCTAAACCTATGAAACTCCCAGTTCTGTTCCTGGGCAGAAAAGTTTACAGTGGCTTTCCACGGCCACCATGCATTTCGACTCCATGACGTTGGTGAAATGCCAGGCCAGGTCCAAACAGGCTGATTGTTTCGAATTATCTTTTGCAGTGACATGCAGTGAGGTCCAAAGACTGGAGAGGCAGACCTGGAAGTACGGGGGTGATGTGATGATGTCACAGTAGATTCGGGGGCTACCTAGTGCTTATGCAATCACAACAGAGGCTGAGCTCCGGGCAGGAGGTCTGGTCTAGAGGGTTGAGCCTCCATTTGCCTGAAGATAACATCCGAAGGTTGCCAGTTCGAGGCCACTGGCACCGTGCGACCTTGAAGCAGCTGACAAGCTGAGCCGAGCTATTCCATCTGCTCTGAGTGTGGGACGATGGAGGCCAGATCAAGAAAGAAACATCTGAATGTTGTGGTTTCTTGAAAGATAGAAACCTTCTTTCAAATTGTAAAAATCCCTACGGGGATTTAAATTTGCCTGCCTATGTAAACCGCCTTGAATAAAGTCTAAGGAGAAATCTGAGGGCCAAGAATACCTGTATTATTATTATTATTATTATTATTATTATTATTATTATTATTATTATTATTATTATATTGAGCTGTCATTGCAACAAGCTCTATTCTCTCCCTGTATGTGAGGTTATTTTCTTTGGATGCACGTGAGTCTCTGAGGGTCATCCAACTTTCCAGCACCTGTGCAACAGCAATGCAGCCCCAAGGTAAGGGAACAAATGTTCCTACAAATACCTCTGTGACTGCCTCTCCAACACAGGTAGCAGTGCATACCCCATTGGCATAGCAGCACTGGCACTGAAAGATTGGATAGGATTGGGCCTTCAGGCTATTTTCATTGGAGCAGGACAGGATTGGGGAGGCTCTGCCTCTCCTGTCTCCCTGACTACGCATCCCTGTCTTTTGCCAGGGACAGTCCCAGTTTTCTGTTACTGGTCTCTGGCTGCTGGGTCATATGCCTTCAAACGAGGGGTGATGTTAGGGATCATAGGTTCACAGAACGTTAGAGCTGGAAGGGATCTTGGAGGTCATCTAGTCCAACCCTCTGCTCAGTGCAAGCATCCCTATAATTGATAACAGTATTTATATTCCACTTTTCAACAAAAATTTCACAAGAGGTTTACAGAGAAAATCAGATATCTAATGGCTCCCTGTCCCAAAACGGCTCACTATGTAAACAGTTGCAAAAGAACGCCAGCAGACAGCCACTAGAAAAGACACTGTTGAGGTGAGGAGGCCCAGTGAGGAGGCCCTGCTAAATAAAAGAGGAGCACCTACTTGAAAAAGTGCCTCTTGCCCAGTTAGGAAGGGTGATAGGTGGCCATCTAGCCTCTGCTTGAAAGTCACCAGCAAGGGACAGCCTTTAACTACATAAGCAGATATCTTCCACGACTCCAATACATCTGCTTACTAATGCTGGGTGGCAGGTACGGTCAAGAAATTCTCACGCCTAGTCTAAATCTATGTCCCTGTAGTTTCAACCCACTGGTTCTAGTCTTGCCCTCAGGAGACACTGAGAGTAAGAACTCTCCTTCTTCTGAGTGATGGCCCTTCAGATACTTGAAAGTGGCTAACATAATCCTCTTCTACTCTCTCCCTCTTGTTTGAATCTGAGGAGTGGAAAGAGCTAACTCATCACCAGGTAATGTGTAAGAGAGCCAGGATAGTGTAGTAGTTCAGGAGTTAGATCTGGAAGATCAAGGTTCAAATCCCTGCTCAGTCATGAAGCTTTCTGGGTGACCTTGGCCCAGTCACTCTCTCTCAGGCTCACCTACCTCACAGGGAGGTTGTGAGGGACAAAAGGAAGGGAGGAACTATGTATACAACTCTGAGCTTCTTAGAGGTAGTGTAAAAAATAAATAAGGGGAGCAACATATGGTGTGCTGCCAAGGTGCTGGAAACCAGCTCTCACTGGATGCCCTATAAAGTACACTGGAACCCTGAAATGTCAGTTGGATCTTAAGAACTAGCCATCCTATATCTGCCATGTGCTTGATTAACCCCATTTGGTATTATTTCTTCACTGCCTCAGGCTAACTGGTAGAAACAAAGGGTTTTGCGAGACCTGGTAGGTGATAATACAGGTTACCATACTATGGATGACCTGGAGGCTGCAAACTATCCAGGTCTGATCTAGAAAGTTCTTTGGAGCTTGATTTGTCCTTCTAAGCTTTGCTGCCAAGCACATGAAAACCCAGACAATATTTCTCTTCCAACTTAATGTTTTTGTCAGTCTTCAAGATCTACCCATAGCTGGCAAGAACAAAGCAAAGTAGACTTGGAGGAGTAGCAAAGAACTTTTTTTGCTGGACTTCAAAGTCTCCCAACGGCCCCTCCCTTCCCAATATTAAGATTGTGGAGACAGGGCAGCTTTCATAAAACACAATGAGAGCGGAGGGAAGGTTCGGTGGTTTGATTTCCGGCCACTTTGCTTCATTTTCTCAGCCACACATCACGGAAAACTCCCAATTCTGGAAAAAAAAAGAAAAGGTTGATTAAAATGAAAAGGCACAAGAATGGAGACTTCCAGCTTCATACAATGGCATTTTCTCCCCCTTCACCTTCCTGTTGCTGCATCAAAAGCAGCTCCCCCGAATGCACCAGCCACTCAGACAGTAACAATGCAATTTGCTATTTTTGTCTGCCTTACTTTCTCGGTATACAATCCCCATTAATTAAAGCATCCTTCACAGGGTATGAAACCAGCACTCTGATCTCCTTGCACTGATTGTGATTATATGTTTGCACAGCACCACCACCGAGTGGGAGCAGAAACAAAAGGTAGGCAGGTGAGTGTTCAGGATTCTGCAAAGGAGATTCTCCTCGAGCTCACAAATTGCCATTCCAAGACCTTTTGCTGTCCTTTGATGTGTGGGTGGAGAAAATACACAGCGCCTGGGTGGGTCAGCCTAAGGAGGTGGCAACATGTCCTGCCTTCTTCCTTGTTTTCCTCTGTCCTTTCACAGTGCTGTTGTCAGGTTGCCATCCACTTACGGTATACACTGTAGTTTCACAGCAATGGAAGGTGCAGTGCTGGCCCATCCACGAGGCCAACTGAAGCCATCGCCTGGGCA
The DNA here is from genome assembly GCF_035046505.1 of Tiliqua scincoides. Lineage (NCBI taxonomy): Eukaryota > Metazoa > Chordata > Lepidosauria > Squamata > Scincidae > Tiliqua > Tiliqua scincoides. The sequence continues at coordinate 13,964,425 of NC_089831.1, forward strand.
AAGAGGCACTTTTAAAAGTTGTGCCCCTCGTATCTTTAGCAACGGGAGAGCAACTGTTCCAATAAACCCCAGTGTAGAATATTTTCTATTGGCTGTCGGCCAGTAATTTTTCCGTAAATGTTTTGGATTATGAGCTCTTTGGTGACAGAGAACCATTTATTAATTTATTTGGCTGTGTAAACTTTGTGAATGTGTTTACTCATTATTGTTCTGAATAAGAATATTTATATATGTTCTTATCAATAACAATAATGTACACCTTTAAAGGTGTTGACCTTTAAAGCCCTATACTGCTCTGGACCAGGGTATCTTAGAGATCGCCTGCTCCCGTACAATCCGGCTCGTCCTCTTAGGTCATCAGAGAAGGCCTTTTTACAAGTGCCGCCGCCTAGGGAGGTACGTGGGGCGGCTGCAAGAAATAGGGCCTTCTCAGTAGTGGCACCAACGCTATGGAACTCCCTTCCCCTTGACTTAAGAATGGCTCCCTCTCTTGAGACCTTTCGGCGAGGCCTGAAGACCCTTCTGTTTAAACAGGCCTTCTGAGTTCTCGGCCTTTTAACATCTTTTTAACATCTTTTAATATTTTTACAGGCCGGATTCTTTTATGACTTGCTGCTGCTCTATGCTCTTTTTACCTATTTTTTACTCTGACTGCTGTTTTTTATGATGTGTTAATATGTTTTTATTTGTTTTTAAATTATGTTTTTATATGTTGTAAGCCGCCTTGAGTCCCTTTGGGGAGAAAGGCGGGATAAAAATAAAGTTATTATTATTATTATTATTATTACACCGATTATGATAACTATGCAGAGGGAAAATAATATAAATGTTGAGAATTCTTCACTGCTGGAAAACAAACCCTATGAGGAAAGGTTAAGGGAACTTTGAATGTTTAGCATAGAGAAGACGGCATATAAGGGGATAAGGGGAGGGGATATAATAGCACTCTTCAAATACCTGAAGGGCTGTCATATGCAAGAAGGAACTAGATCCAATGGGCACAAAGTGCAAGAGAAGAGATTTTGAATGGACATCAGGAAGACATTCTTAATGGTAGGGATGGTTTAGCTGTGGAGCAGATTGCAAAGGCAGCTGGAGGATTCTCCCTCCCTGGATTTCTTCAAGCAGAGGCTTGACACCCGCTTGACACCCCAGAGGCACCCGCTAGAGATGCTGCTACAGGCAGGGGGTTGAACTAGATGATGATGATGATGATGATATAGGTATTTCTATACCGCCTTTCTTGGTCCTCAGATTTCTCCTTAGACTTTATTCAAGGCGGTTTACATAGGCAGGCAAATTTAAATCCCCGTAGGGATTTTTACAATTTGAAAGAAGGTTTCTATCTTTCAAGAAACCACAACATTCAGATGTTTCTTTCTTGATCTGGCCTCCATCGTCCCACACTCAGAGCAGATGGAATAGCTCGGCTCAGCTTGTCAGCTGCTTCAAGGTCGCACGGTGCCGGTGGCCTCGCTGGCGACCTTCGGATGTTATCTTCAGGCAAATGGAGGCTCTACCCTCTAGACCAGACGACCAGATGACCTTGTGGGTGCCTTCCAGCTCTATGATCCTACTCTTTAATAGGTAAATTACTGTGCAATTTAGCTGGGAAGATTCTATGGGGGGAAAGTAGGCCTCGATCACAGTTCAATAGAAATAAATGCAATGTTATTTCATTGGTCCCAGGGTTACTGACCATTCAGAGTCTCAGAAAACACCAGAAAAGACGTAACGTTAGGCAATCAAAGATGCTTCATTTAAGAACTCATCTTAAACGGAAAAAAAAGTGAGGAGGTGTCCAATAGGAAAATTCACTGCCTGTGTCAACTTGAAAAAGGTCAAAATAATCTTTCATTTCCACAAAGTAAAGCCTTATTCTAGAAGCTGTCGTAATGTTAGCATTTACTGAGAATGAGATACCTCCGGGCATTTCTTATGAAGTCCTGGTAGATCCACCCAGCAGGGACTATAAATTGTTCCCAGCTAATGGATGCTTGGCAGTTGAAATGGATTTCATAGAGCTGGAAGGAACCTGCTCCAGCTCCAGTGCACTGAAGCAAAATCCAGAGTCTGATGGCATGTGGGGTAAGCTAAGCCTTCCTGGGCCTAATCAGTGCTTCCACAGAACGCTTCCTAGAAAGTACTATACATAGAACCTTATGTATATTGTTTTGGCTCTCTGGTGCAAAGGTAGGTTATGAATGTAATTAGCATTGTGTCTGGACCACAAACAGAGGGCAATGTAGATGAGACTGAGCAGTTGCATATGGGGAAGGAAGAATGTCAATACCTTGGACAGCTCCATGGGAAGATGTTGCTCTGAGAAAGTTCTGGGGTAGGCTGACGACATGACTATGGTTGATAGCCTATGCATTGCTGTTCAATGGAGCTTACTCCCAGAAAAGTGTGAGACTGCAGTCTGCAGCCTTAAATTTTTCCTTGCAGACTCCTAGATTCTGCTTTCCTACTTGGGAAGTGGAGACCTCAAAGGGGCATCCTTCTGATTTAATACCTTGCATTTCACCTCCTCTCAGTCAAGTCCTGCCTTGCTTTGGTATGCAGAAAAATGCATAGTTGGTTTTGTTTTTTAATTAACTAGGGATCTAATCATGAGAAGGCAGAGATGCTGGGTAGAGTTGATCAGCCTACAATCCTCTGAGTAGCCAATAATCCTGATCACATAAACTAATATTGGGGAAAGAACATTCTGGGGAAAGAGCCTTATTTCTCAATGGTCAACTGGGAACTGTGACTGATTCTTTCCCATCCTCGGCTGAGATGTTCTCCCAAATGTCTGAGATGCTATTCTTCTCAATGCCCTGCTTTATTGTTATTTGGTAAAAAGGGCAACTGTTTGACCTTTTTTTTAACCATTTGGGTCATGGCAAAGTCAGGATGAGGCTGGGTTTCAAGGTTTGATTAAATTTTCTCCCACTATATTCCCTGTCGTACTGGGGAATGGACTGCACATACCCCTCCCTTCTTGTGCTACGCTTGCTGGCGCACTGGGTTGCATTCATTGATTTATAGACAGGGAGGCTATGAGTCTATTATTCAAGTTCCCTGCCTTCCATCTCTGGGCTTTCATGACCTTTCCCATATGTATGCTATCAGACAAGTTATTGGTGTTTCGGAAAGGTCAGGCAGCTGTAATTTGCCCTAGCCAATTTCTTCACTTTGGTTTCATTACCTCCTCCTCCTCCAATCCCCTATCCTCCAAACCCTGTTTAAATCTAGAAAACCGAACACACAAAATTTATTTTCCTGGTTTGGAAAATCTGCCACTATGGAATCCTAGGCAATGTTGGATTTTAGAGGGGCATAAATTGAATCTCCCCATATGTCACAGGACAGTTTACCTGAAATTACCGTTTCATCCCATTTTTTTCCAGGTGGGATGGGTGGCAATAGGTAATTTCAGGACATTTGGGGGTTGCTGTACCAGATTCCCCCACCACACTTTCAAGGGTCGGCAGCTCTGTGACATCACTAGACCCATCTGACATCACTGGGTCCCATCTTGTGACATTACTAAACCCTGCACCCCAGGAATCTCAGATTTGGGGCTGCTTCCAACCTGGCAACCTTATCTCACAACTTGGCTTCCTTCTGAACACATATGGTCTCTATTTACCAGAGATGGTCCTTATTGTCTTATAAATCACTGATCTTAATTTTGTCCCTATTTTTGCATTTTGGGAGTGCTCTGCTCAAATGTTGCCAGTATGTGTTGCTAGAGCTGTCATTCTTCAGGGTTCTGCTCCCTCTCTGAGCTTTGTAGAAATGGGCAGCCCAATCCAATGTTGGATTTAGGTGGCAGATTGTGAGATCCACTGCTGTAAATCCTGGTCTCCCCACAACAATAGTACCATGCTTCTAGTTGCTGAACTCCAAACTGCATGAAGCTTAACTTCAGTACATCAGTACAAAATACATGCAGGCAGAAACAGCCTTTAAAATAAGTTTACTTAAGTTTTCTTGAGATTACTTAAAGGTGATATAAAGGTATATCATGTATAAAATTAAAGAATAGTCTTTGTACTTGACTAGGCGTAGCTTTATTTAACTAAGCTCAGCTTTGCTCTCTTCTCTAAACTTAGAGAATCAGCTTGGGTCCTGACATGACGTAACTTCAAAGTAACAATTATGCAAAATACAAGTAAACGGTACCATCAACTTGTTAAACAAGACTTGACATGGGTTGACATAGTGACTCTTAACATAGGTTGACATAACTTCACATAGCAAATCTTAATATAGCTTGACATAGCAACTCTTGACATAGTTTGACAAGTCTTGACATAGCATCTGTTGATATAGCTTCACATAGCAACTGTTATCATAGCTTGACATCAGTAGATCAGCACAAAATACACACAGGCAGAAATGGGCTTAAAAATACTAAGTTCACTTAAGTTTACTTAAGGGTGCTATATAGGCTCATCCTGTATAAAATTAGGGTGCAATCCTAACCCCTTATGTCAGTGCTTTCTGGCACTGACATAAGGGCAGTGCAGCTCTGAGGTAAGGGAACAAACATTCCCTTACTTTGAAGAGGCCTCCGTGAGTGACACCCAACTGCAGGATGCAGCACACATCCCATTGGCACCGCTATGCCAGTGATGGAAAGCACTGACATCAGGGGTTAGGACTGCGCCCCTAGAGAATAAACTTTGTACTTGACTAGGCTTAGCTTTAATTGTCTAAGTTCAGTTTTGCTTTCTTCTTTAAACTTAGGGAATCAACTTGGGACTTGACTTGAGTTGATGTGACCCCATGGTAACAATTATAGAAATTACATGCAAAATTTAGCCATCAGTTGGCTTGACATGGCTTGACTTGGCTTGACAGTGACACTCTAAGTAACAATTATACAAAATACAAGCAAACTGTACGATCAAGTGGATCAATACCACTGTTAACATAGGTTGACGTAACTTGACGTAGCTTGACAAAGCAGCAGTTAGCATAGCTTAACTTCAGTACAAAATACATGCAGGCAGAAACTGGCTGAAGCTATACCATCAACAGGCTAAACAAAACTTGCCATAGCTTTCCTTAGCAAGTGTGAACATAGTTTGACATAGCTTGACAAGGCAGCTGTTAACATAGCTTAACTTCAGGACATCAGAACATTAAAAAAAACATGCATGCAGAAATGGTCTTAACAAAGCTAAGTTTACACAAGGGTTCTGTATAGGTATATCATGTATAAAATTTGACAATAAACATTGTACTTGAAAAGCCTTAGTTTTATGTGTCTAAGCTCAACTTTGCTTTTCACATCTGTCCTATATTTTGACCTTCACTCCCCACATTCGTTCCTACGTTGCTGCCTGAATGCACTAAAGATCAACAGATTGTGCCGCGGTTTAAAGGAATGTAGCACCCAAGGAAACTTTAGGACATCCACAAAGATACGTGGGACAAGATGAGGACAGTCAAGGGAAAATTTCGGACAGCTGTGTAAAATGGAAGAAAAACCGATGACCCCAGGGTCATCAGATATCGAGCAAATTTTGTTCTCCAGAGCCACATCTGGCACATGCAGGAGAAGTGAGGAACACCCAAGGAAACTGTAGCACTCCTCCTACATGTCCCAGAAGTGCCTCGGGAGAACAAAATATTTTCAACATCTGCTGCCCACGGGGTCATCGATTACCACCCCTATACTACATTTTTCCTCCATCGCCTTGATCCTGTCCCATGAATCTCTGTGGATGCTCTACAGTTTCCATGTGTGACCTGCACGTCTCCTGCAAGCCAAAAATGAGCATCGGGGGGAAAAAATTTTTTGACCTATTATTTTCAATGATTCCGGGATCAATCGTGTTTCAGGCCTCAACCCCATTTTTCCTCAATTGCCCCCATCCATTCCCAAGCATCTCTGTGGATGTTCCACACTTATCTTGCATGTCCCAGATGTGCCTCGGGGAAAAATTTGGTTTCGAAGACCCCGGGTTCATCATTTTTCAGGCCTGATCCCTATTTTTCCTCGATCACCCTCATCCTGTTGCAAGCATCTCTGTGGATACTCTATAGTTTCCCTGGGTGACCGCAGTTTTCTTGCATGTCCCAGAGGGGTTTTGGGAAAAAATTTATTTCGACCTATATTTTTCTATGACCCCAGGGTCATCATTTTTCCGGCCTGAAACCCATTTTTCCTTGATTGCCCTCATCCTGTCCCAATCATCTCTGGGACAATGCTCTACATTTTCCTTGGGTGACCCACACTTCCCCTGGAAGTTGCACAGGGGCTCTGTGAAAATTTTTTTTTCAACTTATTTTATTCTATGACCCCGGGGTCATCGATTTTCAGGCCTGACCCCCATTATTCTTCGATTGCCCTCATCCTGTCCCAAGCATCTTTGTGGATGCTCTATGGTTTCCTTGGGTGACCTGCAGTTCTCCTGAATGTCCCAGAGGGGTTTTGGGTTAAAATATTTTTTGACCTATTTTTTCTATGACCCCGGGGTCATCGTTTTTCAGGCCTGACCCCCATTATTCCTCGATCGCACTCATCCTGTCCCAGGCATCTCTGTGGTTGCTCTACAGTTTCCTTGGGTGGCCTGCAGTTCTCCTGGATGTCCCACAGGTACCTCTGGAAAAATTTTTATTCTACCTATTTTTTTGATGATTTTTTTGGTCATCGTTTTTCAGGCCTGACCCCCATTTTTCCTCGATCACCCTCATCCTGTCCCAAGCATCTCTGTGGATGCTCTACAGTTTCCTTGGGTGACCTACACTTCTCCTGGATGTCCCACAGGGGCTTCAGGAAAAACTTGTTTTGACCTATTTTTTTCGATGACCCCAGTGTCATCGTTTTTCAGGTCTGACCCCCAGTTTAACTCGATTGCCTTCACCCTATCCCAAGCATCTCGCTGGATGCTCAATAGTTTCCTTGGGTGAACCACACTTCTCCTGCATGTCCCACAGGTGCCTTGGGAAAAACATTTTTTCGACCTATTTTTTTCAGTGACTCCGGGGTCATCATTTTTCAGGCTGGATCCCCATTTGTCCTTGATCGCCCTCATCTTGTCCCATGTTTTTCTGCAGATGCTCTATATTTTCCTTGGGTCTCCCACACTTCTGCTTTTCCCACATGTACCTTGGGAGGTCTAGAATTTTTTGACCTATTTTTTCGATGACCCCTGGGTCATCAATTTCCACCCCTGAACTACATTTTTCCTCCATTTCCCTCATTTTACCCCAGGTATCTCTATGTATTTCCTACAGTTTCCTTGGGTGTCCTGCACTTCTCCTGCATGTTGCACATGTGCCTTGGGAGAACAAAATTTTTTTGACTTCTGCTGACCCCTGGGTCATCATTTTCCACCCCGTAGTTCATTTTTCCTCAATCTCCCTCATTTTGTCCCATGTATCTCTGTGAATGCGCTACAGTTACTTTGGATGTCCTGCAGTTCTCCTGCATGTTCCCCTTGTTCCTTGGGAGAAAAATTCAGTAGAGGTGTGGAAAACAATGCCCTGGGGTCATCAAATGCTGAAAAAATTTTGTTGTTTGGAGGCACATGTGGGACGTGCAGCAGAAGTGCGGGACACCCAAGGAAACTGTAAGATGCACAGAGAGATACGTGGGACAAGATGAGGGCGATTGTGGAAAAATGTAGGACATGCCCCTAAAATGTAGGACAAAATGTAGGGCAGCTCTGAGCGTGATGGGGCATGCCTGAAAATGTGGCACAACGTATTAAACTTTAGTGCATTCAGGGAGAAACAGGATTGGATTGGGGCGTCAGTGGAAAAATGTAGGACAAGCTGCACTGATGGCATCTGGTCATCTGCTTGTTTATTGGCTGAATCATTTTCAATTTTTTTTTTTTTTTTAAAACAGCTTGGCCCCATAGCTGGGTTAGAATTGACAGCCTGAAATTTGCATACATTTAAATGAATTCACAGAGGCTTTTTTGTTTTTTACTTTTCCCTGGCAAGAGGTGCTAAAGCTGCTGAGTAGGGCAAAGCAAGGTGCCTTTGCTTGTACACAAAATCCTTTGCAAAAGGATCAGAAGAAGTAACTCCATTGGCTTGCATGGAGCTTACAGAAGAACCCCTTTGCAGCCCATCCTGCAACAAGAGCCAAGGCAGGAGAGGGGAAGAGGAGGGGAACCTAGCAACTGATGACACACTCCTGGGACGCATGCGATTGGTTCGGGGCAGCAACCTATCCGAGGTCCCCTTCCCCGAAGAGGCTGTGCTTGCACTCTTTCTGCGTTGCTGACAGTGACTTCCAATCCAGCGTAGGAAAGGCTGTGAAAGAGCAGCTCCTATTGGTCACGACGCAGCGTGCCTCACCAGCACCTGTGCTGTGATTGGTCGTGACGCTTGCTGCTGAGACCAGGTTACAACTTTCCAGGGACCTGCTAGAGAGGTGGGTTTGCAGCTTTTGGGGGGCTTCCCTGCCTGACTGCAGGCAGTGCTGCAGAGCAGGCTGGCAGCCCCCCTGCTCTCCTGCCATTGCCACCAGTGGGCAGCGAAATGTTAGCTGCATTTTGACTGGCAAAGTTTCCTGACATTCCTTTGTTTGGAGGGCTCTCAGCTTTTTCTCCCCAAGACTTGGCAGGGTCACTGTGCCTTGAAGAGCTTCAGCCAAGGTAGCAATTCCACAGGTGCAGTTGTGCACACCTCCCACCACACACCAAGGGGTTGTCCTTGTTGGGACAAGCTGCAACTGAATCTTTTTCCCTCCCTCTCTCTCTTGCAGCTGTGGAAGCAGCTCACAAGCACTGCCTTGGGGGGGGGGGGCTTGTTTTTTTGCCTCCAGTGTGACCTGTGCCTTGAAGAGCTGCAGGCAAGGTAGCAATTCCACAGGTACAGTTGTGCACCCCTCCACCATGCAACTTTTTGTTGGGAGAAACTTCGATTGCATCTCTCTTGCTGTCTCTCTCCTGCAGCTGTAAAAGCACTTAACAAGCATTGCCTTTTTTGGTCTTGTTTTTGTCTCCAGTGTGACCTGTGCCTTGAAGAGCTGCATTCAAGGTAGAAATTCCACAGGTGAAATTGTGCACCCCTCTTCATCATGCATCTCCTTGCTGGGAGAAGCTGTAGTTGCATGTCTCTCTCTCATGCAACTGTAAAAGCATTTAGCAAGCATTGTCTTTTGTGTGTGTGTTGTTTTCTGCCTCCAGTGTGCCAAGAATACTGTGCCTTTAAGAGCTGCATGCAATTTAGAAATTCCACAGGTGCAGTTGTGCACCCCCCAGCATGCATGTCCTTGTTGGAGAAGCTGCAGTTGCATGTCTCTCTCTCTCTCTCTCTCTCTCTCTCATCAGCTGTGAAAGCACCTAACAAGCATTGTCCTTTTTTATTGTCTTGTTTTCTTCTTCCAGTGTTGTGAGTGATGTAGCTTCATCTGTTGAATGTCTTCATTGTCTTGTCAGGCAGCTCTGAAGCGTGCGGGCAGGAGAACAGTGGCAAGACTACTGAGAGGTAAGTTGGTGTTAGTCTTGTTTTAAAGTCATGCAACCATACCTTTAAAACAAATGAAGAGATGTGGATCAAACATATCAGTTTGCATCCTGTAGATCAGTATTCTTCAATCTTGGGGTAGAAACCCCACTAGGGTCACGAAGCTTCAGTTGTGTGTTCATAGCAACTTACAGGAATGAAAAAGGTTGACTACCACTGGACTAGAGCACCTCAAGGTAAAGGGAAAAGCTTCTGATGTTCCCCTTCAGGTGCCAGGAGATTGTGTCCCAGTCCTGCTGGAGTTCTTAGCAATTGTGCTAAAACCGCTTTCACTGGTGCCAAGCTTCAAGATAACTTTTTTTGTTCTCTCTAATAAGAATATTTGGTTAGAGTCAACAGTGCTGGGAGGGTGTTATGGGGGAGAGCAGTGGGCAGCAACTGGGATGGGGTGGACAGATTGGCTTCTGGGAAAGGGCCGGGATCTATGGTGTGGTCCCCATTCTCATACTTTTTAGACATATAGGGCTTGTGCTATGGAAAAGATTGAAGACCACTGCTGTAGATTTTATAGACAATTTTTGTGTACTGCTTCTCTAGCTTCAGAAAGGTAATCAAGGAGGTTTACAACAAAGCCAGCAGAAGAAGAGGCATTGTAGTAAATATAGAATGTGCAGGCGCTGAGCTTTGAGATGTCTTTGCATATTTGGCAACCTGGCAGGCACACCTGCAACTGCGCAAACACTTTGTTATCTGTGTTTAGTGTTGAAAAGCCAGTGCCCTGGAAAATAGTAGAAAGTAGTAGAAAGAGCTAGCCTTGAAGATGTTATGAAGAATCATATCTATGGAATGTGTTTGCGGTTAAGCTTTAGAGCCGGCTGGTTACAGCCAGTATGACTCTCTACATCCTCTTGGAAATTTCCCTATTACGTAGCCTTATATAATGTGTTTTGAGACTTAATAAAAAGCTGGGTCAGGAGCTGGGAGACACTTCACTTCTCCCTTGATTTCATTCCTGCTCCTGCTTCCAGCACTTTCAACCTCTCTGAAACCTGTGTCTGTTGTCTAATTCTTGCCATGGCTTCTCTGCCACACCAAAGCAGCATCTTAAGCCGCTCCTCATGTAGCACTGAATTGCTACAAGGCATGTTGGATCAGGCCAAAGGCCCATCTAGTGCAGGGTCCTGTGTCCCACAGTGACTTGCCCACTGCCTTGTGGGTAGCCCACAAACAGGATGTGAAGACTTACCCAGCTCCCACTGTTGATCCGCTGCAGCTGGTGCCAGGAGTAGCACATAGCCACGGATAGACTTATTGTTTATCCCCTTTTAAATGGGTCACCATGTTAAAATCACAGAAGAAACTTAGATAAAATCGGCCTAGCAAATGCTTGCCAGGTGCTTTGTAGATTTGCATACATCTCTCCTGCATTTGCCCCCAGCAGCTGGTATTCCAAAACATACTCCCTTGGGACATGCTTTGTCCTCTCATACTTCATTTTAGGACTCTTGCAGACCACAGACTTGGGGATTTCACATAGCGTCCTTCCCCCTTTGCTTATTCTCCACGTTGAGTTCTGTGGAACTTTGAAAGCTTGCTGCAGATTTTGTCTTTATTTGGTTGGTTCCAATCAAACTATTTCCGAATTGTGACTTTTGTGAACTTGAAGGATCCACCTAGCTATCCTGGCCTAGCTATCCTTTGATCCTAGGATAGATCCCTAGGATCCACCTAGCTATCCTTTGATGGATGATCAGTCTAATCCTGTGCTTGTCTAATCCTGTTGCAAAGCCAACTAAACCAATGGCTATTGCCCACTGCATTTTGTGGCAGTGAAGTCCTTTAGTTTTCTTATTTAAAAGTTTGCCCAAGATGCCCATTTCTGTCATTTCTGGGGCAATGTTGCTTGTTGGAGAGGTATCTGCAAAGGTGGTACATGCAAAAATAAAAGTTCTAAAATGCTGGATTTGGATGGAAGAGGTCATCCTGTGCCAATGAAATTGATTCTTTTGTTTGTCTTTGCAGAATGCCTGGGACATTGCTTGGAGTGGGGCCAGGAGTCTTCATCTTAGCCCTCCTCTGGGTACTCACCTTGCTGCTCTGTGTATTGTTATCCAGAGCTTCTGGACTCGCTAGGTAAGGTGATCTCTCCTGCTGGGAAATAATTGGAAGAGAAACCGCTTGCTTGTTTTAGTCATGTGGGTCTCTGCACTTCTGAGTAGTAAGTAGTGCACTTTTAAGTAGTAGTCCATTGAAAAAGGCACTTAATCTTTCCAACATTTCAATAGTTGGGCAGCCGAATCCTGAGCTACTCGGCGCACAGGGCTGCAACGGCGCTGAAAATGGCTGCCGCCGCACCCTGCTCACTCCAGACAGCCGCCGCCACCTCCTCAGGGGAAGGGGACTTTCGTCCCCTTCCTCTGGGTAAAGCAAGTAGCCCTGCAATGGGGCCTACTCAATTCTACGGTGACCCAAAGGTCTGCGTAGACTCAAGAGCCTCTCTGTTGGGCTGCCGATTTGACTTGGAGGCTCTGGATCCGGTGGAGCTAGGCTCCACTGATCCTGCCCTCTTCCTGCCCTCTTCCTGCCCTTCCTCTGCCTCGCCCCGCCCTGGAACGCTTCCTCCCCGCCTCCCCCATGCTTCCGCCGACCTCTCCGCTGCTTGGTGGTCTGCGTGACCGTCAGGTGGTCGACCTCCAGCGCTCCACCGGCGCTGGGCCAGCACTGGTGCTGGAGCCCGCAAATGTGCCTTGTGACACTTTTGCCACAGTGCATGCCAGCGGTGAGCCAGCACGCACTCCATAGAATTGAGCCCTGAGTCTTTTAGCTACGATACGGACGCATAGAGTCCATTTCCATTGTCCTTAAAATAAATAATAACAGCGCAGGTCAGATTGTGCAAATGCTTTTAGGATTTTAGTTTTCCAGTAAGCAATATTGTCAAGTCTTTCTTCCTTTTGCTGTACTTTTTTATTTGGCGAAGGTAGCAAATAATAAACGGTATCAAATGAAAATTGGCAGAGATGTGTCCTCTATTTAATCTAATAAGACCTTTAAATGCATTCTCTGGCTTCTCTGCATATTTTGATGGTTATTAAGCAGCTTTTGGCTATTTTATTTGAAAAAAAAATTGACCTGGCATCAAATTAATGCAGATTGCGGAATGCATTTACTCTTCCGCCACTACTTGCCATTTCCTTTCAAGCCTCAGTCCTTCAGTAGGAAGGGACAACCGCGACTGTAAATTGACAGAGCTCTTTTGTTGGTGTACGCACCTTGATTTCGGAAAAGTGCATCTTGCCGTTGCAGTTGTCACACGCTTTTGTGACAGGGTAGTCCACATGCAGTCTATGGTAGGCTGCCTAGGTACCAAGAGGCTTTCTGACACCAGAGGTTGGCATTCTTGCAGCCTTAGCCCAATGCATGTGCAGGACTCCCGCTTGCAACACAATGCTCAGCAGTGGTGCCACTAGGGTTTGTGTCACCTGGTGCAGAAGGCCAGCTCATCATCCTGTGATGGACCTCCTCCCATGCAGTGGGTGGGGCAATGTCGCAGGCAGTGGGTGTAATGCACCATTGCCTTGCCCCGCATTTTTTGGCTATAACATTTGATAGAATAGAGATATTTCACCATGGTTAGTTTCATTGCACTCTGCATAAAATTACGCATTGAATGACATATAACATGATGGTATTATTCCTGTTTGCCCACGCTTTCCATGGCACACCTGGATTCCTGCTTGCCGCAGGGGTTGAGGATGTGATCAGGGAGAGAACGGGGGAGTTGCCAGGAGTGTCTTTTCAAGGATGAGTCCATAGCTCAGTGGCAGAGCATCTGTTTTGGATGGAGATGGTCCCAGGTTCAATCCCGGGCATTTCCAGGTACGGCAGGGTAAAAACCCTTGTCCGAAACCCTGGAGAGTGGCAGCTGAGCTCTCCAGCTAAGGAGTCGGAGATGGTGGTGAGCTAGTAGCATGATTCATTATAAGGTAGCTTACCAATGAGTTTGGGAGATTTGTGTCTGAAAAGTGTGGCCAGAATTGCAGCTGTAGTGTTTGTCCCTGTGATTCTACCTCTCCAGGTTTTCTGTCATTCTGGTTTTCCTGGCTGCTGTAATCATCACACTGGTGCTGTGGCTTTTCCCTCGGGCCAGTGAGTTCCCAGGACCTGCTGCAGAAATTAAGGTAAACTGGGATGCCTTAAGGTGCCCTGAGTTGTTGGCATCCTTCAGTCTCGGAAGACTATGGTATTGCGCTCTGAATGGTGGTTCTGGGACAGACTGTCCTCTCCAGTGCGCGAAGCCTGGGTAGGGTAGATATGGAGGATAGACTGTTATCCATGCAGCAAATCCCCCCTCTCCACGTCGCTGAAATGGTCCAATGGAAAGGCAGAGGCCAATACAGTTGGTTCCAGTGGTGTCACAGGAGTTGCCAGAACATGACTGTGTTCAGCCATGAACTGCCTCGGGGACTCTGGCTCCAGATTTTGCCTTGAGGTTGACTCCTGAAGCCTCTTCCATAACTGGATGTAGCCACAAGGCAGTGGAATTTTGGGATCAGAGTTTTCCTTCTCTCAGATGAGCTGCCTTCCAAGGCTAACGAGTCCCATCTACCCCGTGGCTGTTTAGTCACCTCAAGTACAGCCAAACTGAAGGCCTATTCTTATCCCTCAGCCCCCAGGGTATAAAGGTAAAAGGTGTAAAGTTTCTATAATGTGTATAGTTTATATCTGTTGCCCAAGCCTGGGGTTTCTGGTCGCAGATTTGAAGTCTTTTGCTCCTTAGTAGAAATCCCTCAGTAGAAAGCAACACAGCTAACCAAATGAAAATGAAAGCTCACCCCTGGCCAAGCAAGAACCTGCCCCCCCATCACTAGGCCACATTAGTGTCAGAGTGCCTTGAAAGGGTGCCCTGAGTAATGTCCCTGTAAGACAATGTGATGGCTTTCAAGGCATAGCCTCTTTTACCTTGACCACCACCTCTCACCTTGCTGTTTTATGACATAATGATATTGCAAAGCAGTGGGAGAGGGGTCTCCAGCCTGGTAAGCATGATGTAACCAAGGATGCACAGTGTACCCCTTCCCTCCTCCTGGCTGATGCCACTAGGTAGTTGGGAGGGGTGAGGGACCAAATTATTTCTGGTATTGCTTCTCACTGCCCGACCATCCCTTGGTAGGAAGGCAGACTGTACGTACAGCAAGGCACATGCTTAACATGTGTAGAACAGTGTTGGCATGTATAGAACATTGTGAACAACACAGCAGGAAAACACAGAGGAGGTAGCTGCGCAGAAGTAATTGCGGTGACGATGACGTCACTGCAGTGACTTCTGGGTCAGTGGCAGGGGGGCGGAGAAGAGGGTGGGGGCACAAACAGGGGATGAGGGGCGGAAAGCAGGGCGTTGCCCCGGGTGCGGGGACCCCCCAGGAGTGCCACTGGAGCTGGAAAGGAAAGGACTGAAAAGAATGCTTTATTAACCTGCAAAAGTCACCCTGCTAGGTGTGTAGTAGCAACCGCAGAGGTGAAATGCTTTTACACTGAGGACCGTTTGCAAAGGGATTCTGCCTCCGCACTAAGCCATTCGTAAGGGAAAAAATTTGTTCCCTTAGAACTTAGTTTCCTTAGTTGGGAAAACGTATTTCTTTATCACAAGGTTCCCCCACCTTCTCCAAGTAGTTCAAGTTGGCATTAATGGTTCTCCCTCCCCATCTTATCCCCCCAAAAACCATGTGAGGTAGGTTATGGTGTGTCTGGCCCAAAGTCACAAATCAGACTTCAGGACTGAGAAGAAATTTGAACCTGGCTCTTCCCAGTCCTAGTTTGGCAGTCTAACCACTATGCCACTCTCTACACTATCGTGCAGCATACAGAAGTCCAGACCCTTTGATCTGAATGGTTTCTAGATTCTTCCTCTGCCTTTTTTTTCATAAAAATAAAATAAATGCACCCCTTTTAATCCATTGCTCTCTTCACTTTTTGAAAAGAGCTGTGGGTGTTCCTTTGCACACTGTGGGGTTTTTTCATAGACTCCAGTTCAGGTCTTTGGGAGCTGGGAACATCTCCTGCAGTCTCTCAAGAGTACTGCATAAATGGCTGGTAATAAAGATATGAATGTTAATTGCAATGATCACATCTCCTTTGATCCTGGGACCCTGTTTATATTTCTCTCCATGCTGACGCTTGGCTGCTATTACTGTATGACAGCACTCCTTTCCTCCTTCCTGCCCAGTTCCTCCCACCTGCCCTCCCTCCAGGGGCAACTGTAATCCTATCCCCCCTTCCAGAAAAGACAGTTTCACTAACACATCTGCTGCCTCCAGCAGATTTAACTGATAATCAAACGTTCCTCCTCAAGTCTTCTCCCTGCTGCTAGATTAACCCTCCAAAACAGGGCTGAATTTCAATTACTAGCAGCTTGGCTCCCTTGTAGATCAGGTTCACAGGAAATTTGCTCTCTTCCCAGAGGTTTCCCAGTCCTAATTATTTAAACTTCCCATTCATTACACAATCTGTCTCCCATCTCTCCCCGTTGTCGGCTGTCCTGGCCCCCTGAAACTTCAGGCCCTCTGGCGCAAGGCGTCTTCCTGATTCTGGTCATCCTCCCCTCCCCTCCACTCTACTGTCACCGCAGCACCAGCAGCAAGAGAAATAACATCAGGCTTTTTAGGACAGCTGTGCCTCTCTTCCAAAAAACTTCCTTTGGATCCATCGAACCAGTCATGTGCATCTGCTTTGCATGCAGAAGGACCACTCTGGCTTCTCCAGGGGGCAGGTTAGGAAAGATCCATGTGTGAAATCCTGGAGAACCACTGCCAGTCTGTGTGGACAGACCAACCATTTCAACTTGGCACTTGCCAGCTTCCTAAGTACCCAAGAAGGCTGCAGGACTTAATGGACAAAAAGGAGTTTTTAATGAGTGCTACTGATTATCTGCTGGGGTTGGGTTCCTGGAAAACCCAGAGGATTCTGAATCAGCAAATACTGATTCATTGATCCTATGGGAAAATGAGGTTAGGGGAAAAATTAAACTGACCCCCCTTTTTGTCATGATGGCCGCAGCCTCAGGAAATGATCAGGACTCTGATGCTGTACAGGGGGAGGGGTAGCTAAACTGACCAGGAGTTGCCAGCAGCAGATAGCTTCATAATGGCCACCACAGGTAGCTTCAAGATGTCAGCAGATCCTGTGGATAGCATTGGAATGCCCTTGGATAGCTGAGAACGGTCAAGGGGCCGACGTAAGTTACACTTTTATTCCTGCAGATAAGCAAATCCACAAGAGCAAAGTGCACAGTTTCCAATGATTTACTGTATTCCCAGTAAATGAATGGTTGGCAACCTTCAGTCTCGAAAGACTATGGTATAAGCCTACAGCACCCAGCATTCCCAGGCGGTCTCCCATCCAAGTACTAACCAGGCCTGGCCCTGCTTAGCGTCTGAGATCAGATGAGATCAGGCATGTGCAGGGTAACAGTTGCTACTAGGTCAGTAAATGAATACAGCCCCCTCTTCTGGGGGAATCCAGAAGTGACTGCCTTGTGCCACAAGTGGTGCCAATTACTTCCGGCTTCTCCTTGGAAGAGGGGGCGCTAGCGGCTTCGTGCCCCCTATTTCTTCTCCCGTGGAGGCTCCCAGTCTCCATGGGAGAAGGAATGGGAGTACCTGAAGCAGCTGCAACGCGCACCCCCTCCTCCGGGGAGAATCCGAAAGTGATGTCACAACATCATGGGACTTCATGACGTCACTGCCCTGAGCAACAGGGCAGTATGTTGCAGTTCTGCTTTTGGACTAGAAGTGTAGTTAAATTCCCTGGTTCAAGTCCTCATGCCCCTGAAGTTTGGATTCGGGTTATGTTTTTCTCTTGCTCCGTCTCTGCCTCCCTGCCATTTGTCTTCCCGTCACAGAATCCAACACCACAGAAACAGGGCCAAGGTTTGGCGTGCAGACGTGCGGCTTTGAGAGGCAAGGCCTGCAGAACAGCAGAGTTCATTCTGTGGCTCTCGAGCACTCGCCCCAGCGAGCAGCCAGGCACCACCCAGTATCAATAATACATGCCCTGAGCATTTGGCACCCAACGCCTGCTAATTAGCTAATTAAAAAGTGCAGCGTGTTGAACGAGCAAACATGTTGCCCACAGGAGGCTTGTTCTGCGGCGCAGCGGAGGTCAAGCTTGTGTTAGCGTCGTTTCAAGAAGCTCACCTCTGCTGTAAGATGAGTGTCGGGTGATCCCAGGAGTCGGAAAGATGGGTTTGGAATCCAAGTCTTATTGTCGGGGTCAGGGCAGATGGGACGTCTTGCTATCGCATTCTTCTGTTTTTAAAAATGTTCCTTGTTTATCCCCATCTGGCTGTTCTGAGCTTGTATTTCCTTGTAATCATGCAGAAGTTTCACTCCACCTCATGATCCCCATATGCATCTCTGTACATATCCACCTGCAGGATGCTTCTAGAGCTGACTCTTCACCTTCAGGGCCTGGTACAGCTGCAGGGCATTCAAAGCACAAACCTTTCGACCCACAACCAGACCCGAGGCTTTTTGCACACAATTCAAGCCTTAATGAGCATGGAAGGAAAGTCTGAAAAATTAAATTGTTAATAGGTATTAATTCTGGGAGCCTTTATGACAAGCGAGAACTGGAGATCCCTTTGCGGGAGAACAAATGTGGTACGGATTGCTCTTGGGTAATTCATTCAATCAGAGTCTAAAACCATATGGCTTCCTTGGGTCCCATGAGTAATGCCAGTTGGGCCCCCAGAGCAAAAGCTTTCAGGTTCAGATCCTGGTTTGTTTTGAAACCATGGTTAGAATAAACCAGAATCAGTTGATTCAAATGAGCAGCCAGTACTTGCTTCTTCTAAACCAGGAGTCTCCAAACCTTTTGGTCCCAGGGCTGTATCGTATATCATAACATGATGTTGGGGGCGAATGTGGCCTAAGGACAGGGGTTGGAGACCCCTGTTCTAAAGCGCAATCAAAAGTATAATTATTCCCCACCCTGCATAGATAGAAGGGGGAGTGCACATTCTTCAGCACAAAGTAGGGCTTTGAATGACACGTCAACCAGCTCATAGATCCATACCCCTCTCCTGCTATTACTTCTCAGCAACAGGTATTCAGAGACATGATGCTTTGAACTTAGAGGTAGCATATAGCATGACTACTAGCCACTGATAGATCTATCTTCCATAAATTGGTCTAATCCCCTTCTGAACCCATTACCACACCTTGTGGCAGTGAATTCCACAGTCTAATTATAGACTATGTGGACAAGTATATCCTGTTGTTCATCTTAATTCTCTGACCAATTGGCTAAATTTGATGATCCCTGATTCCAGTGTTGAGAGATCAGGAATGTGCTTTCTGTTCACCAGGTGTAATTTTGTACATTTCTCATGTTCCATCCTTCCTATTCAGTCATCTTTTTTCCCATCTAAATGAAAAAAAACTCAAATGCTGTAGCCTTTCCTAACAAAGAGGCCGCTTTAGGCACCTCATAATTTTTGGTTGCCCTCTCCTACACCTTTTCTAGCTCCACTGTGTGCTGATGTGTCCACCAGAACTGCACAAAGAATTCCAAATGTGGCTGCATGGTAAATGGGGCATTGAATAGATTAAATCAGTGGTTCCCAAACTGTCCGTCGGGACCCACTGGTGGGTCACAACATAATTTTTGGTGGTTTGCCAAAAGGTGATGGAAAGACCAGATAACTAATTGCCTCAAGCCCTGAGGCTATTCAAAAATCAGATACTGTAGCTGCTACCCTACTAGGAGCTGAGCTCTTGCAGTTTGTAAGCACGTGCAAATATAGGGAGAGAAATGTTTGAGGGTCTTTTCCTGGTTGTCGTTACTTGTAAATAAATAAAAAAATTATTTCTTTCTAGATCTCTTTTTTAAAAAGTCTGGTAAACCTAGATGGGTCCCGAGAGAGTGTCATTTTAGAAAGTGGATCCTGATACTACAAAGTTTGGGAACCACTGAATTAAATAGTAGATAGGGCTTTAAAATATTGGCAGTTTTGCTTCTTGATCTGTTTCTTAATGATCCCTTAGCATGGAATTTGCCTTCTGTACACCTCCCTCACAGGGCCGATGTTTCATTGTTTCATCACGACCTCAAGATCTCTCTTCTGGGGTTAATGCTTGCCAGTTTCAACACCATCTCTCCTTGTTTCTGTCCTAAACAGTGTTGTTTTTTTTTCCTTCCTGCATTAAAGCTACTATTTCTTGGTTGGTGAAGTTGCCTCCTCCAGAACTGTAGATCCTTCACCGTGTGCCTTGCAACACTGTTAGTGAATGAAGCCCGACATCATTGGGAGAGACCTTTTGCCACCTATAACATGAACATTTCTCTTTTTCAGATAGTGGACACGTTTTTCATCGGCCGTTACGTTCTCCTCTCCATTTCTAGTGTGATTTTCCTGGGATGTTTATTCCTCATTTTGGTGCACCATCTCCTGCAGCCGGTGTACGCCAAACCAATAAGAGTGAACTCCTGAGCGAACCGGATACCAACTGCTGGAGCATCTCTGGCACAGAGACAGTGTTTGCCCACGAAAATGGGGGGGGAAATGAATGTTTGTTCAAATCAAGATGTATTTTTTGAAAATCTCATCTTTTGATTGTGTCTCCTATCATGCTGTTTCTGCAACAATTTTCAGGATAAACAGGGTTACAAATGCTACTAAACTAATACCATCCAAGAGGAGTTTGACTGTTGCTTTGTGGGTTCTGTTCTCCTTTCCTCTCCTTGAAAGAGATGTCAGTAGGAGAGTGTGTTTGTGTTGCCGCAGGCTTAGGTTTGTATTTTCAGGTGCCAAGTTCACTGTTTGTGTTGGTCTTATGACCACAGCCTTATGACCACAGTGTTTTCACTTTGCTAAATTAAACAGGTTTTCACACATTAAAAAGGCCGATTTGATTTGTAACTCATTTCTGTTTTCCTCCCCTCGCCACCAAAGAGAATAGCCTGTGTATTTCTTTGTCGTGCCTTCTGTATTTAGTCGATGTAATTTAATGGATCCCCAAGGGCTTATTTATTGTCTCCTCCTCTTCCCCAACACAGGTGAGAGATGCTAATGAGTCCCACTGAGAAGTCACTTGGCTGACTTGTTCTGAGAGGACAAAACAGAAACCAGAGATAATTTTTCTTAGTCACCGGACGATTGTTGTCCACTCTTAAAAGTAGAGAACAGCTCCTCTATGACTTAATTTTTCTCTTGGGACCCAATGTCATGATGCATTTGCGCAGCTTTCCAAATCAATATTGTATCTGTGTGCATAGGAGATAATGTAATGTCTGAAGGGGCAAGACACAGATTTGACCTGTAGCCATGAGGTCTGGAACTCCAAATTGAATTTTGGATTTCACTGGTCTGTCCATGGATATGATGATGGTGGTGGTGGTGATAAATTCTTTAGCATTTATGTCATAGTTTTTGAGCATGCGAAGTGTTGGCTTTGAGCTTCACATACGTTGGCTTCAATGTAACCCGTAGGACAAACCTGTAAGGTAATTATCCCCATTTTATAGGTGAGGAAAACTGAAGTTGAGAGGAAATGGCTTACCTAAGGCCACCTAGAGCCCAATCCTGAGCACTTACCGCTGGTCCTCCACTGGCACCGAGTGTCACAAACGTGCCGTAAGGCACGTCTTCAGCCCTCAGTGCCAATCCAGTGCCAGTTCTAGCTCAACGCAGGTGAACCACCGCTACTCTGCCGTTTCACAGCTGCCCAAACCACCCAAAGGCAGAGAGGTAAGTGGAGGTGTGGGGGGAGGTGGGGAGGAGGTGTTCCAGGGCTGGGGGAGGCAGGAGAGGGCAGGGAGCAGGTGTGCCAGTGGCCGGGAGCGGGGCAGGAGGGAGGCAGGACTGGAGGAGCTGTGCTCCTCCACATCGAGAGCCTTTGTGTCAGGCCACGGGCCCAACATGGAGGCTCTTGATTCTACGGCAACCCAAGGGCGCATGCCATGCCCACAGAAGATAAGGCCTCAGTTGAGAACCGGAGTGTATGGCAGGGCACACAAATTCCTTGGTTGCCCGGTGCAGTCTAAAATGCGCAATCCTCATAGTCCATGGCATAGTAATTCCATTATGATAACTAACAAAGCAAGGCAAGTTGGAAAACTATCCCAACTGTCTTGCAGAGGATGCCTCCGTGCTAATGCCGACGTCTACCTTTCTGTGTGATGTGACTATTGCTAGGACTAAGTCCTGCAAAAAGCAGATTCTTTTATCCCATCCCTTTTACTTACATTTTTTTGGGGTCAGTGGTTCTTTAATTTCTGCCTATTATTCTTTGCTTTTGACTTATCCTCCAGGTTCCAGCTCAGTCGTCTTCCTCGGGTGATTCTAATTTTCCCTGGACTGAGGTCTTCCATTTTGCTAGCAGAATAATTTTTTCATTTGGCCTAAAAATTTAACTTGAAATGGGAGAACGGCCCCTTTTTTTTCCTAACGAAAGAGTTGTAGGAAGTAGCAAAGGGCTCTTTCTAACAAGCTCCGAGATTCATTTTCTAACTTCATTAAAGTTACTTGCCCTGAGTGAATATGTTAAAAAAAAAAAAAAAAGATTCCATGGAATCATTCTAAAATAGCAGAAGCTCCTTTTCCACAAGAGGAATAAGTAGGAAGGTAATTGGCCGGCTAAGGAATTCTAAAGCATCTTGAAATGGGTTGTCACTGTTGCCGTATCACATATCCATTGGCAGCAGCCATTTAGAAAGCCGTTAAGAAAAAAAACAAAAGTCCCAGGACAGTGGCAGAAATGAACCAACTGCAGAGTTTGCACTCTAGTTATAGACTGAAATCATGAGACGTCAACAAGAGCATGATTTCATGTTGGCAAAGGTGGAAGTGTATGCGTTTGGTGCAGAAAAAAACCAACGAACCAGCAGCAGCACTAAACAACCTGTTTGTTAAAGTCCATTAGTCGCTATTTGGCATCAAGGTTGTTGTGATTTCAACACACTGAGATCTGAACCAGCCCTTTGAAATGGGAAATGAGGGGGTGATGAGCTAGAGCAGTATTTTTCAAACTGTGAGCATGAGCCAATTTCATGTGGGTCCCAGGAGCGTAGCACCCAGCTCAGCCATTTTTGAAAAAAATAAAAATGGTTGGCAACCTTCAGTCTCGAAAGACTATGGTAGAAGCCTACAGCACCCAGTATTCCCAGGCAGTCTCCCATCCAAGTACTAACCAGGCCTGACCCTGCTTAGCTTCTGAGAGTAGGCATGTGCAGGGTAACAGCTCAAAATACAGGGCTGCTGGACAGGGTGGTCTACCGTTGGGAAAGAGGCCTGGTGCTTTGTCCTGAATAGGTGGGAAGATGGGATGCTGGAAAGGGGGGGGGAGAGGGCTGTGTGGTTAGAGAAGGGTCCAAGTCTGCATTCTGCTTTGACTTCCTAGCTGGAATATTTGAATTCAGAGCTCTGCAAAATATCAGCATGACACATTGTGTAATGGGACCTTTGGTCGATCTTGGCTTAAGTTTGAAACCTAAAGTGATTGCGTCACTTCTGGCCAGGACGTCACTTCCAGCTTAATGACCACTTCCGGTGGGCCCTGACAGATTATCATCCTAAAAAGTGGGTCCTAGTGCTAAAATGTTTGAGAACCACTGAGCTAGAGCATCCAAAGTCTTTCCCAGCTCTAACCAGGATTGAACCTGGAACCTTTCACATGTAAAACAGGTGCTGAATCTCTGAGCTGTAACTCCTGCTCTTTAGACCATGGGCTATCTCTCAGCCTAACCTACAACCACACAAGGTTCTTGTGAGGTTAAATTGCAGAAAGGAAAACCATATCGCTTCCTCATCTCCTTAAGGCTAAAAACCAAAGTGGAATAAATAAAATGATGTGGCGGAGCAGGAGAAAACCGAGAAAAGAGGTTGAAAATACTGGGAATGGGTAGCATTAAAATCCACCTGGGCACCCTCCCGCTACATATTCCCAGGACTGGTGCAGATGTTTCTCCATATGCTAGATTGAGAACAGGGACCTCCATCTTTCTTTTCCCCTTTGCTCAAAGGGCCAAGGTCCCACATTCCTGATTTCTAGCTGTCCAGCTGTTTCTATGTTTAATAAAACTGCAGTCTCTTTCCACCATCCACGTCAGCTCCCTTTTTCTCCCTCCCCATTTTAACTGCAGGCGCAAGTGTGAGAACCACATACAATTCTCGTGTGAGCCCCCGAGAGACTTAATTAAACGTGTTAATTCTGCAACCTCCCGCTGTAATTTGTCAAGTAGCTCTGTTTAAGTCTCACAACCCCAAGGTCAGAGACGGAGTGCCCAGGGGGACCAAAATGCTCTCTTGCCTTGATTTCTGGAGCTTTCCACCTGATTTGTTTGTCTCGGTTTTCTTATCCGGGGCTGGCCCACTAGGCCAATGTGAAGTACAACTGGGTCATTATTGGAAAGAGGTGGCATATGCCAGGAGGGGTCAAGAACCAGGATGGTTTGGGAGTTGAACTTAGACCTGGAAAAACCAGGTTCAAATCCCCGCTCAGCCATGAAGCTTCCTGGGTGACAGTCACTCTGGGCTTCTCCTACCTCCGAAGGTTGTAGTGTAGACAAAAGGAGGGAAGGAACCATGTAAGGTTCCTTCATGGTCCTGAACTCCTTGGAGGAACAGTGATCTAAAAATGTGATAAACAAGCAAGTCAACAACTACTACTACTACTACATCTGCCACACCAGATGGATCTGCTCAGAGCCTGCAGGTTCCTGACCCACTGCATCTAAATTTAAAGAAAGCAATTGTTTAGAAGTTTCCCACGTGACCTTTATTTTACCTTTCCCCACCCTGAGAGATTTTGGAAAGATGATGGGGAGCAGAGATCCAGACCAGTGGGAGCCCTGCTAGAACAGAAAGGGAATTATGTTTGTTAAAGTCACTTCTCTGGCTCCACCTAGTGGCAGATTCAAGGGGAAGCTCACAACAGTGTATTTGCTGGGCCTCTCCGGAATACACGTCTAAGGGCGCAACCAACTTCCCAGTGCTGGCATAGCTGTGCCAATGTGGTGTGCGCTGTGTCCTGCAGTGGGGAGGCAGTCGAGGGGGCCTCTCCAAGGTAAGGGCATTCTTTGTTACCTTGCGGCTGCATTGCGGCTAGGTCAGTGCTGGAAAGTTGGTTAGGATTGCTTGACAAGGAGGAACAGGCAGTAGTGTAGCAAGCGAAGGATGGAGGGCGATTTGCCCCGGATGACATGCCCTGGGGAGGTGATGAGCATTCCCGTGCCACATTTGGCCCCTCCTGCCCTTCCCAAGGATCCAAAGGGCCAGAAATGTCCATTCAGCAGACTCAATGATGTCATCACCATCACTGCCCAAACTCTTCCAGGTGCCCTGCAGCGCTCGGGTATGTACAGGGCGGGGGGGGGGGAGTGTCATGCAACATAAGGGGGTGACAGCCACCCCGGGCAGTACCTGCTCTGGTGACACCGCTGGGAATAGGTGCTGTTGGAGACTGGCACAAGGCTGTTGAGTGAAGCCCTGCTGGTTTTCCCCCACTCCTAGTGCTGAGTCAAGCACAGCAGCCCAGTTTGGTCAAGGGAGTGGTAGGGACCATGCATCTCTAGGTTAAAAGAGAAGATGTTTCAGACCTCATTGATAAATTAAAGATCAATAAGTCACCGGGCCCTGATGGCATCCACCCAAGAGTTATTAAGGAATTGAAGAATGAAGTTGCAGATCTCTTGACTAAGGTATGCAACTTGTCCCTCAAAACGGCCACGGTGCCAGAAGACTGGAGGATAGCAAATGTCACGCCTATTTTTAAAAAGGGAAAGAGGGGGGACCCGGGAAACTATAGGCCGGTCAGCCTAACATCCATACCGGGTAAGATGGTGGAATGCCTCATCAAAGATAGGATCTCAAAACACATAGACGAACAGGCCTTGCTGAGGGAAAGTCAGCATGGCTTCTGTAAGGGTAAGTCTTGCCTCAGGAACCTTATAGAATTCTTTGAAAAGGTCAACAGGCATGTGGATGTGGGAGAACCCCTGGACATTATATATCTGGACTTTCAGAAGGCGTTTGACACGGTCCCTCACCAAAGGCTACTGAAAAAACTCCACATTCAGGGAATTAGAGGACAGGTCCTCTCATGGATTGAGAACTGGTTGGAGGCCAGGAAGCAGAGAGTGGGTGTCAATGGGCAATTTTCACAATGGAGAGAGGTGAAAAGCGGTGTGCCCCAAGGATCTGTCCTGGGACCGGTGCTTTTCAACCTCTTCATAAATGACCTGGAGACAGGGTTGAGCAGTGAGGTTGCAAAGTTTGCGGATGACACCAAACTTTTCCGAGTGGTGAAGACCAGAAGTGATTGTGAGGAGCTCCAGAAGGATCTCTCCAGATTGGCAGAATGGGCAGCAAAATGGCAGATGCGCTTCAATGTCAGTACGTGTAAAGTCATGCACATTGGGGCAAAAAATCAAAACTTTAGATATAGGCTGATGGGTTCTGAGCTGTCTGTGACAGATCAGGAGAGAGATCTTGGGGTGGTGGTGGACAGGTCGATGAAAGTGTCGACCCAATGTGTGGCGGCGGTGAAGAAGGCCAATTCTATGCTTGGGATCATTAGGAAGGGTACTGAGAACAAAACGGCTAATATTATAATGCCGTTGTACAAATCTATGGTAAGGCCACACCTGGAGTATTGTGTCCAGTTCTGGTCGCCGCATCTCAAAAAAGACATAGTGGAAATGGAAAAGGTGCAAAAGAGAGCGACTAAGATGATTACGGGGCTGGGGCACCTTCCTTATGAAGAAAGGCTATGGAGTTTGGGCCTCTTCAGCCTAGAAAAGAGATGCCTGAGGGGAGACATGATTGAGACATACAAAATTATGCAGGGGATGGACAGAGTGGATAGGGAGATGCTCTTTACACTCTCACATAACACCAGAACCAGGGGACATCCACTAAAATTGAGTGTTGGGAGAGTTAGAACAGACAAAAGAAAATATTTCTTTACTCAGCGTGTGGTCGGTCTGTGGAACTCCTTGCCACAGGATGTGGTGATGGCGTCTAGCCTGGACGCCTTTAAAGGGGGATTGGACAAGTTTCTGGAGGAAAAATCCATTATGGGGTACAAGCCATGTTGTGTATGCGCAACCTCCTGATTTTAGAAATGGGCTATGTCAGAATGCCAGATGCAAGGGAGGGCACCAGGCTGAGGTCTTTTGTTATCTGGTGTGCTCCCTGGGGCATTTGGTGGGCCGCTGTGAGATACAGGAAGCTGGACTAGATGGGCCTATGGCCTGATCCAGTGGGGCTGTTCTTATGTTCTTATGACTGGACAAGGCCACGATCCTCAAGCGCTTTTCACCTAGCTCTCGTTTGTAGGTTGTCTTCCTCCTAAAGTGGCACTCAAAAGCTGGATCAATGATGCGACTCCGGATAAGGCCACTTCAATATGTTGATGCTGAGAAAAGCTTTGCCAGTTGAATTTCTGTCTGTCCTGCAATGGTCAATGATACAGGAACCTGACTGGGGAAAAAAAGAAGCAACCTTATTGACAAAGCTTGACTTTTTTCCTCTCCTAGAGTCCTGATTCTGTCCCCCTTGGTCTAGAAGTGTAAGTGTGTGTTGGGGGGGGGGGTAATATCAGCTGCTGGAAGAGACACAACAGCAGCCCCAGATTTTCACTGGCAGCCTTCACCTTTGGCTTTAAAGAATGGGCTGTTCTGTTTTCCTACAGCCCTGAGCGGAGGTGGGGCTGATGGGGGGGGATTAACTTGTACAGGAAACCCTGGCTCAAAAGAAGCCCATGAGCTAGTAGTGCACAAAGCACCTGAAGTCATTAGTGCTAAAGTCAGCCAGGTCTCCAAAATGCCAGACCGAGGTGTTAATCTGCCTGAGCCCTTTCCTGCCCTTCAACAGGGCTGTGCTTGCAAGGTTAACCTGGGAGGCAGGGCATTTTCACTGGAAAGGAACCATGCGCGACCCGTTACTGCAAAAGAGCCGCTAGCAAAGGGGCCAAGTGACTGCGGGGAGTCAGCCAGTCACTACAGGATTGTGACCTCCCCTTTGAAACAGCTTTGTGGTTCCTTCCAGTGAGATGCAGGGGAATGGCAGCCTGCTGGAAGCACTGCTAGCATACAGGTTGAACCTGGAGGTGGAGATTTTTCACCTTGACACATGTGCAGGGTCCACTGCCCACGCTGAACCAGTGAGCCATCATATCATCATGCAACTTGGGCATGTGAATTGGCCCTTCAGTTTTCAGTGAACAGGAGTGTAAAGATTTGGGCTTGATCCAGAGATAGCAATTTGCAAAAGGGTGCATGTCAAGAGCCGCCTTGAGTGTCCTCATGGGATAGAAAGGCGGGGTATAAATCTTTTAAAGAAATAAATTAAATTAAATGCATTATTTGCAGCGACTAGGCTACAGATTGGGATGTTCCCTGGTTTGAATCTTGTCTCTGCTATGAACTCACAAGGAGGTTAAAGGCAAGCCACTCCCTCTCAGCCTCAGTCTTTCCCATCTGCAATATGGGAATAATACTTACAGCTCAATCCTGGGCTGTTCGGTCCATGTTGCATCCAGCACAGGAAAGGAGCAGGATGGAGGTCTTCTTGTAGTAAGGGGATTTTCTCTTCTTACCCCAAGTAACGCTCCAGCCTGCCCAATGGGGCTACTTCGATCTGCACTACCTAAATAACTGGCGCAAGTCTGAGCAGCTCCATGTAGGGCTTTCAGGCCCGGGAGGGAGGATAGGATGCAGTGGAGACCTCCTCCACCAACCCCGCCCCTCCTGGGCCTGATTCGCCCCATTTCAATCTCCCCTGCCCCAAAACACTTCCTTTCTGCCCTCCCCAAGCCCCTGCACCACTCAGTGCTTTTCTTACCTCTACCGGCAATGTTATTCCTGTTGTCCAGTGTTCAAAGCACATTATCATGATGTGATCTGAATAACCACATGCATCTCTTTCCCATAAGACAGTGGTTCTCAAATGAAAATGAAACCCGGGACTCACTTTTTAGAATGACAATCTGTTGGGACCCACCAGAAGTGATGTCAGGAACCTTGAAGTGATGTCATGGCCAGAAGTGACATCATCAAGCAGGAGATTTTTTAACATCCCCATATGACAAAATCAAATCTAATTGATTTAGTAAATTGGAAGTTTACAGTTATAAGTTTAAAAATTTATTTAAAATAAAGAACCCTCCTAAGCCTCCCAAAAAGTTGCTGATCTTTTTTAAAAAAAAATCCCAAACATCTCAAAAGCTGCAATCCTATTCACACTTACCTGGGAGTAAGCCCCATTGACTATCATTGTTAAAAGCATCGTCATAGGAGGCTGTTCAAAGTACAGATCTGAAACATTTCCCCAAATGCAGTCACGTACCATGGTAGCATTAAGTCTAATATGTTGAAAGTAAAACAGACATTGAAATGAATGGGGACCTATCTGAAATAGGCTTGCGACCCACCTAGTGGGTTCTGACCCACAGTTTGAGAAACACTGCCATAGGAATATGGTTAGAAGCAAGTAAATTCACTACATACAGAGAAACATGGGACCTCAGCATAGTAACGTATTTGATGTTTGCGCAGATATTACCCTACAGAAACTGGGATTGGAGAGGCATCTGCTCCTGGACATGTCCAGTTGGAAATAAGTCCAGAGTCCCAGTCCTGTGATCCCAACTGCTGCTCAAGATTTCTGCCCATCCAGGAAATGCCATCTGACAAGATATGGATGCTGGAGCTGGTAAGAGCACTGAAGAAGCCAGCAAAAATGAAAACAAACTTCCTGCTGGTCAGGAATAGTCCTAAGGAGGGCAAAGTCAAGGGGAAAAGGATATGAACCGTCCACGTTGAAGGATCTGAGCTGCTGCACACACGAGCAGCTGAGAGCTGAGCATCGCCATTTACCTGGCAAGCTTAATCTGCAAAGATTTTAATTAAAGATTTTAAGAAATTGGTTTTATGCAAATGAGAGTATGGAAGCTTCACCACCACTCACTTTGAAGAGAGATCTGGAACTCCTGAGAGGAGGAAGCCTGGAGGGGCCTCCAGCTTGATGCAGGCGACATTAACGATTTTATCACAAGTCTCATGATATTCGGTGGTATTTTTAAGCTGCTGCTGCTGCTGGGGACAAGTGATTAGATGAAAAAAATGCAACTTTCTGTCTTTTAAAAAAGGGGGAAGAATTTAGCACTTTTTTTTAAACAAAAAAATGAAGAGACTCAGCTCAAAATTCAAAATGGTTGGCAACCTTCAGTCTCGAAAGACCATGGTATAAGCCTACAGCACCTGGTATTCCCAGGCAGTCTCCCATCCAAGTACTAACCAGGCTTGGCCTTGCTTAGCTTCCAAGATCAGATGAGATCAGGCATGTGCAGGGTAACAAGCAAAACAATGAAAAAGGAATCACAAACATTACAGGGTTCTGTGGCATCTAGTGGATAGCTTGACTTTTGGTCTTGGGGTGACCCAACAATGCGGCCAACTGAGCTGGATGCCTAAGGGAGGCAAATTAGTGAGAGTGCCCACTTTCCCCAGCCTCTGTCCTTCTCTTCCTCCTCCCAGAAAGGAAGAGGGGAATGGAAGGGAAGAAGTACAGAGGAGAGGAGAATGATGGATGCGTGCATTAAGAACCACGATTCTCTTCTCCTTCCTTCACTCCATTCCCCTCTTTTGGAATTTGGGGAGCAGGAAGGAGGTGTTGGAGTGGCAGAGGCTGTAGTTGACTTGCCACCGGTAGCAGAGCATGGCTAGTGTGACATGTCTTCTCAGGTGCCAGAAGGCCTTGGAACAGTCCTGATCTTTGGGTATCCTTGGGCTGGTCTCCATTACTTTTGCTTGTCTTTGTTCACCCATCTGTGAAATGGGCAATACTCCAACAGACTTCACAAGGCTATTTTGAAGATGCAATGAATAGTTAAATTCAGGGAAGATGCATGCAAAGTAGGAAATTCACAATGATGTTGTGGAAAATATGCTGGGCTTAGATCTAAGAGATGCTGGATTAATGCTCCTATTCACTTGGGTGGTTTAAATAGTCATAATAAACTGGTTTCCTATCAAGAAGAAAGGAAATAATCGAGTTACCACTTTGTTCTTCTGCTATCTACCGTAGTTTGCTTCTGCTTTTCCTTCACCTGGTAGTAAACACATTTCCTATTACTCAACGATTTGGCGTTTAATTGGTGATGTGGCTTCTCTTTGTCAAAGGCTATATTGCAATAGATCTGGAGTCATAGCTACCTGCCAGTGTGGGATCTGCACTGAGTTTTTGCCTGGACTAAGAGAAGGCAAAGGATACCTGTGAGAAATCCTCAATTTGGATCAAAGGGAAGGGTTTTGTTTTTTTAAAAACATCTAGAACGGGGTGCCCAAACCCCGGCCCTGGGGCCACTTGCGGCCCTTGAGGACTCCCAATGCAGCCCTCAGGGAGCCCCCAGTCTCCAATGAGCCTCTGGCCCTCAGGAGATTTGTTGGAGCCCGCACTGGCCCGACACAACTGCTTTCAGCATGAGGAAAACTGTTTGACCTCTCGCGTTAGCTGTGGGATGAGAGCACCCTCCACTGCTTGCTGTTTCATGTCTGTGATGCAGCAGTGGCAGCAAAGGAAAGGCTGGCTTTGCTTTGTGCCAGGCCGTTTATAGGCCTTGAGCTATTGCAAGACCTTCATTCATTCATATAAGTTCATCTTTAATATATTCATTTATGTAAACTTATGTAAATTTATTCAAATTTTAAATGTAAATTAATTCTTTTTATCCCCAGCCCCCGACACAGTGTCAGAGAGATGACGTGGCCCTCCTGCCAAAAACTTTGGACACCCCTGCTCTAGAAGAAGGATTCACAATGCAAAATGGATGGGGGTGTGTGGGTCAGTGGATGGAAAGGAAGTCACCTTGTGGTGACCTCAGCATTTAACCATTCAGCATTTATCACATTTAAATAGGAACATTGTTGGGTTTCTTGTCATTTCGTGTCAGTCACTGCAGTTCAGAATTCACAGATCTCCTGGGATCCACTCCCAGCCACCTCTGTGAGTTTGTGGGAAATGGACCAAGCTGCCTCCTGTTTAACCAGGTCAGGTTCCAACCAGCTCAGTGTTGTCTCCCCTGGCTGGTATGGGTTCCCCCTAAGCAGGTATAGGAGGACTTGAATCTGGGACCTTCGGCATGGTTAGTAGGTGATGCACCACTGGGCTGCGGCCCCAACATGTGCACAACATTGAAACTTTTTCCAGTGCAGAGAAACAGTGCAGTGTGTGGGAGTTCCGTGCCCATTGCGCATTGCCTCCAACAGGAATGGTTCAGGTAGCTGTCAATATAACTGAAAATCCACACTGGGGAATCCAGAGGAGACACCTCTACTGTACAGTGAGATGAAGAGGACAAACAGCCCAGAGGAAGAGCCCAACAGGCCAAAAGGCCAAGGTGCAAATGCGCATGAAATGCAGCTAACAACATAAGGGATTGTGCAGAAGCTGTCATAAGCCGCCCGTAAAGAATAGCAGACGAAGACAAAGAGCCCTTTGATGACTTTAACAGGCAGCTGCATTCCTGCTTGCAGGAAAATCTCGCTCCTCTGAGGATGCACCCGCTTCAGTGTCTTCAGAATGTAAAGGCTCATCCGGAGAGCCTGTAAATCAAATCTGGAAAATGATTCCAGAGCCCCAGCGTGGCACTCTGGGAGATTTGGCAGCCTTGCCGAAGGAAAGAACCAGTCACTGCATACTGTTGGCAACCTTCAGTCTCGAGAGACTTTGCTATCGTGCTCTGAATGGTGATTCTGGAACAGCGTCTAGTGAGGCTGAAAAGGCCAATTCGGGAGTGACAATCCCTTCCACACCGGGAGCAAGTGCAGTCTGTCCCTGGTCTGTCTCCCTGGCCAAGGGCCTTCCTTCTTTGCCTCTTAGCCTCAGACTGTTGGCCAAGTGTCTCTTCAAACTGGGAAAGGCCATGCTGCACAGCCTGCCTCCAAGCGGGCCGCTCAGAGGCCAGGGTTTCCCACTTGTTGAGGTCCATCCCTAAGGCCTTCAGATCCCTCTTGCAGATGTCCTTGTATCACAGCTGTCGTCTACCTGTAGGGCGCTTTCCCTGCACAAGTTCTCCATAGAGGAGATCCTTTGGGATCCACCCATCATCCATTCTCACAACATGACCGAGCCAACGCAGGCGTCTCTGTTTCAGCAGTGCATACATGCTAGGGATTCCAGCTTGTTCCAGGACTGTGTTGTTTGGAACTTTGTCCTGCCAGGTGATGCCGAGGATGCGCCGGAGGCAGCGCATGTGGAAAGTGTTCAGTTTCCTCTCCTGTTGTGAGCGAAGAGTCCATGACTTGCTGCAGTACAGAAGTGTACTCAGGACGCAAGCTCTGTAGACCTGGATCTTGGTATGTTCCGTCAGCTTCTTGTTGGACCAGAATCTCTTTGTGAGTCTGGAAAACGTGGTAGCTGCTTTACCGATGCGTTTGTTTAGCTCGGTATCGAGAGAAAGAGTGTCGGAGATCGTTGAGCCCTGGATAGAGCCCTGCCAAAAAGAGGAGACCAATTTGCCAAACTAGAATTCCACAGACTGTAGCCTTGCTCTGCAGTCTCCTCACTTTCTGTGAACCTGGAGGGAAGGGCAGTGGGGTTGTGCTGGCTGGCCATGTCCTCCGCATTGGCACACTCACTGGCCATGCCCCTGGACTTCTGTGCATGCAGCACTTGTCTGCAAAGGTAAGAATCAGATACAGGGAAGGTTCTTCCTTCCTGATGTGGGACAGGTGATGGTGAACTGAAAGACAATATGCTTCTCAGTGTATACAGAGGGGTTCCCTTCACCATCAGGGAAGCCTCCTTCCCTCCTCATCTGCTTCTTAATCACTGGAAGTTGGCCAGAGGAGAGGAAGGGGAAGCAGTGGTGGCTGCTGATGGACTGGGGAAAGGAGCAGGGTGGTGGTGGTGCCATTGGAGGCAGATCAGGGTGAACCTGGGGCCCAGGTAAGTGCTGCTTTCCATCAATCCACCACCTGACATGGCCATTTGACCTTGCCTTATCAGCAGGCCAGCTGTGAGTCTCCCTTTTCCACCATCACATTTTACAGAGAATCTAGCTCGGCGATTTTCAACCGGTGCGCCACACCACATTGGTATTCCACAAACGGTCCACATTTACACTGCGGGAGTTTAGGGAAGGGTCATTTATTAGTAAGTCCATTGGGGGATGTGAAACCCCCTCCCACTGGCAGTGCAGTGTGCCTTGTCAATTGGCAAAAAACCAAAAGTGTAATTTTAGCTCCTTTTCAATGTGCCATGAGATGAGGCGTTTCCTAAAATGTGCAATGAAACACAATAGCAACACCTGAGTTCAGTGCACGGTGTGCTCCTACCGCTTCACATGTGTTCTGAGTTAATGGCTCCCAGTCATTCAGGTGACACATTCATTTGGCAGGGGCCAGAACCCACAATATTGTTTGTTCCACTCTGACCGTGGCCATGTCATGAAGGTCAATCCTCAGAGTTCCACGGCTTGTTAGGAATTTCATGGATACCTCCAGAACTAATAAAACAGGATTGCCCTGGTTACCACACACAATGAGATCTCCAGCAAGGGAGCCCTAAAGAACTCCATTAATGTTTATAGGTGCTGAATTAAAAGCACAGATTCAATTAGGAGACACAGCTATGAAGTTGTAGTGGTTGGTCAACAGCACAAGACAGGAGGGGTCTGACATTTCTGCTGTTTATTTATTTAGCGTATGGCAAATAATGCATGGACTTATACATCAATTAGACCAGATCAAATGGCAATGTCCAGTTCATCCAACCGTTCAAGGACAAGGGTTACCATTTTTGAAAAAGTCAGACCATGGGCCAGTATACGCCCTCAGTTTGCAGCCGGACACAATGTGGTATATGGTTTGGCGGGAGAACCCGCAATCACACTGAGGGGTAGATACTAGCCCCCATTTAAACATTGAGTCCTGGCAAACACCATGTAGGGTATGGATCCTGTTCAAAGTTCTCCAGTGCTGGTGAGGTAAGTTGAAACCTGGCACCTTAAGTGTAGGATCGTCTGTATATCTACCCATTTCTGGGCATTCGACTGCCCATTTAACTTTCCATTGGGCATTGATGTTAAAATTGCGATGTACTAAGGGAGGATGGGAGGATCCTGTTCTGTAGGGATCACATCCATACAGGCCATGCCACACACCACCGGATTTAAGTCTGATTTTATTTAAAATTTGTAACTCACTTTCCACTCCCAATGAAGACCTAAAGAGGCTAGAAATAAGGGCAGTAACAAACAGTAATCAAGATAACAAAAACACAATGCAAACATCACAGAAGCCCTGCTGGACCAAACCTAGGTCCCAAGATAAGGCCCAAACAGTAATCAAGATAACAAAAACACAATGCAAACATCACAGAAGCCCTGCTGGACCAAACCTAGGTCCCAAGATAAGGCCCAAACAGTAATCAAGATAACAAAAACACAATGTAAACATCACAGAAGCCCTGCTGGACTAAGCCTAAGGCCCATCGAATCCAGCCAGTGGCATCCCTAGGTTTGGTGTCACCCAGTGTGCCAATGATGTCACCCCAATGCCACACCCCTTCTGGTCTTGCTCCAGCCCTTTCCTCTCATGAGAGTGTGGCCTGCTTTGCAGACCAATCGCTCACCGTGATGCCTCCAGAGTGGCCAGCTCGGTGCAAACCAGCCACCCTCTGCAACTCTTCCGGTGTCACCCCTTCTGGAGGTGTCAACCGGTGAAGTTTGCACCCTCCACACTCAACTAGGGATGCCACTGAGTCCAGCACCCTGTTTTCCAAGATGGCCACCCGCCAGGCACTTCTGGGCAGCCCATGAGCAGCTAGTAAAGGCTGATCCCTCTTGCCTGCAAAGGATCCCCTGCAACTGATATGTAGGGAAATTACTGCCTCTGAACCCAGATAGTTATCAGGTGTTTCAGAAATAGAAAGATGTGTTCTCCATGAATCTGTCTAATCCCTAAAGTAGGTTTTGTCATCACATCTTGTGGCAGCCAATTCCATAGAATCCCAAACTTTGGTAATTGTATGATAAGCCATCTTGGGCTGCCTTAAAGGCGAAGAATTCGGGGTAGAAGAGTTGCTGAAGAAAAGAAGTACATTTATGGTGGTGTAGTGGTTAGGGAGTTGGAAGTAGACCTAGAAGATCTGGGTTCAAATCCCTGCTCAGCCTATTTTCTTTTAATCAGAATGTATAATGGCTAAATTTCCAGCTATTTTCAAGAAGAACAAATGTGACTAAGGACACAGCAAGCAGAAATTCTAAGGCTGTGACACCGCATGGGCGCTCAGACCTAACCCAGAGGTTTTTAGACATCTTGCAACTTCTGTTATAGAAAGTGAGGAATGGAAACAGCAAGGCACGCCCCCTGCTGCGTCCAGAACCACAGAGGTTGTTCAGCTAAATTAAAAGTTGTTCACGGTCATGATTAAGGTCAGGGAACAGATGAAATGGTCTGACCATCACCAGGTATTTCATCAGGGGCTAGAAGCTGCAGCAGAAGACAAGAGGTGCAAATCGAATCCTTTATAAGAGGGTTGTGAATTGCATTTTTTTTTAATGAAATCTTATTTCATTTTGTTTTATTGTTCTTAAGAATATTCCTTGGGGGTTTAAAAGAGGGTATAGAAGTGGTGCTCAGTGATCGCATCTCCTCTGCGCACTTTTTTCCCTGCTTCCTTGATTTCTGCGACTTTCAAATGACGGACAGGTGGAGGCAGAAGGAGACAGAAGGTTGGGATAAAGTGCCTGAGCCCAAGAAATCCTAGCATCGTGACTGAGAAGGTACAAAGTCCTGTTTTTCAGGAGTGTCGGTCACATTGAAAACATTTCACCTGACAATGCAGAGGACCCTAGAGACGTTATCAAGAGGTTTCATATAGCAGCAGTGCCACCTGCTGAATCCAAATGATTCCGTACCCTTTGGTACACCACTTTTTCAATCACATGGGAAATCACAAATGTAAATGTGGGAATAACAAATAGCTTTTGCAGTAATTGACCAACAAAGGTCAAACAAAATGTTCATTGCGGGTTTCATACCATATGCACCACTTTGGAAATGTATGTTGGAAGGCAGTGTTTTTTGTTTTTTTAAACATCTCTTAAAGGAGCAAATAGCACTTTAAAAATCCACATCTTGTTTCCCCCAAAATCAAATGCTCTCTCCCTTAAAGGATGTTGGCTGTCCATGTAGTGCTACTCCATCCCCACACAGATCCCTTTTTTATTTTTCTGTGTTATAGCACAACCCTATGCATATCTAATTAGAACTAACTCCTGTTGAATTCAATGGGACTTACTCCCAGGAAAGTGTGCATAGGATAGCAGCCATAGTGGAGGACATGAGTGGAACGGGAAACTGATAACATAATCTGGCTGAAGTTTGTGGGGGAAATATGCTAAACTCAGCACACTTTGGTCAACATGTAAATGGCAGTTACAATCCACACCTATGTGTGGCTACTCTGAAGTAAGTCCCAATTTCTTTGATAAGGCTGACTGCCAAGTCAATGTGCATAGGACTGCTGTTTGACTGAGCATTGTGGTATTCATATACTCACGCATTAGATCCTCCAAAGGTCCATGGGACTTACTCTTGAGGAAATGCGCATAGGAGTGTAGCACATCATGCAGCATCCAGAATCATACATAGCTGTGGTTCCTTTCTGCAATCTTTATTAGTGGAATCAGTACTTAATAAAATAACTTCAAGCACAGATGTTCTTTGGTGTGTAAAGTTCCAAGGAGTTGAAGTCAATTAGACTTCAGGTTTATACTGTACATAAACACCACATTTGGCACCAATGTATTAATACCAATGGAAAGATCTGCTGGAGAATTAATCCAACCGCCACCTTTGCACGCGTGTTTTTTTTCTCCCTGATGGAGAAAAAAATGGACTTGTTTTCAGCTGAAAGGACCCCTTAAAAGATTAATTTATTTCCAGTGACCATCACTTTTTTGAGAGGGGGTGTGTGGACAATGTTGTGGCTCACATATGGAGAACAGTTTGGCTATTGCACATCTGGTTACAATGTACCTACTAATTAACAGCCATGGCTCTGCTGCTCTCTTAACCATGTAACGCGATCCCTTCCAAGGCCTCCGTTGTAGCCAGTTGAGAAGGTGAATTTGCTTGGGATCCAGATTCTGTTGAACAAGGACCTCTCCAAACAGAGAGGCTGCCTGGCGAGTGGATCCAGTTCTTGCACTACAGTCATACACCTTGGGGGTGAGGGGGGACTCATGGGGTGTTCTCAGACCCTCCCTCGGTTGGAAACTACCATGCAGAAACCATGAGTCAACCTTAGGGTACTGACTGGATTGTGTGATTGGTCCCCTAACACCTGCTGTTATGTTGTTGTTGTTGTTGTTTGTTATTATTATTAACAGTATTTATATACCGCTTTTCAACTAAAGTTCACAAAGTGGTTTACAGAGAAAAATCAAATAACTAAATGGCTCCCTGTCCCAAAAGGGCTCACAATCTAAAAAGATGCAAAAGAATACCAGCAGACAGCCACTAGAACAGACAGTGCTGGGGTGAGGTGGGCCAGTTACTCTCCCCCTGCTAAAAGAAGGAGCACCCACTTGAAAAAGTGCCTCTTACCCAGTCAGCAGGGGTTATACAATATGTAGTGTGTGCAGGAAACTTTCAACACTTTCTAGGGTATTCCCCTGGTGGTTATATCTTATACTACGAGTCCAGGATTCAGAGTGAAAGAAAGTCAGGAGGGGAAGGAACAATAATTATAAAGGAATACATTAGTGGTAATTACGCCCCTGTTAATTAAAGATAATATTTTCTGGAAGAAATGATATTTGTTGAGAAAGGGGGGTGTCTTCACCATGAACGCTGCTCCTGTGATGAGTGGGGATCCAGGCTGTTCTCATATCATACTGTAGATCAGAGGTGTCCAAACCCCGGCCCGGGGGCCACTTGCGGCCCTCGAGGACTCCCAATGTGGCCCTCAGGAAGTCCTCAGTCTCCAATGAGCCTCTGGCCCTCCAGAGACTTGCTGGAGCCCATACTGGCCCAACGCAACTGCTCTCAGTGTGAGGGCGACTGTTTGACCTCTTGAGTGAGCTGTGGGATGAGGGCTCCCTCCACTGCTTGCTGTTTCACATCTGTGATGCAGCAGCGGCAGCAAAGGAAAGGCCAGCCTTGCTTTGTGCAAGGCCTTTTATAGGCCTTGAGCTATTGCAAGACCTTCATGCATTCATATAAGTTCATCTTTAATATATTCATTTAGGTAAACTTATGTAAATTTATTCAAATTTTAAATGTAAATTAATTCTTTTTTTCCCCCGGCCCCCGACACAGTGTCAGAGAGATGATGTGGCCCTCCTGCCAAAAACTTTGGACACCCCTGCTGTAGATATATGACCGTGAGATAGCCATTTTTCTTCCTCCATTTCTCCTTGCTTCCCCTTCCTTGGCTATCTCCCGAAAGGCATATCTAGGGAAAATAGTGCCCATGGCAAGCACTGAAATTGTGCCCCTGTCCAAACAGAGAAGGGGAGATCATGGGGCAGGAAGCCAGCTCTGTGCATCCCACTAAGTGAATTTATTCAGCAGCCTACACAGATGTCCCCACTTGCCACACTGTAGATAGTCCATTTCCGACGGACTAAGGCAAGTTTGCCTACTTGCGAGTAAACGCGGCCACATGGCTTCATTTCAATAGACTTGCAGCTGGGAGGGAGGCAGGGACCTCCTTCTTGTGTTAATGGGGGCTGCCTTCATTGGATCGGAACCATTCTGGTGTCGTTGGATTCCTCTCAGCCTGCCCTTTCCGATGGACTATGGCAAGTACACCTACTTGCGAGTAAACGCATGATATGACTCACTTTCACTTTCCATAGGGCTCCATGCATTTTTTATTTCCTTTTTTTGGCCATAACTTTTGAAGGAAAGGAGCTATTTCACTCGGTTTTTTCGCCTTGCATTCCGCTGGACATTCCACATCCAACGGTGTATGGCATGATGGGGTAGCTCCTAATGCCGCAATTTTAGCACGTCATCCCCCCTGGGTGCGTCACACACCCCCTGCGCGTCACATCCCCCTGCGCATCACATCCCCCTGCGCGTCACCCAGTGTGGCCCGCACCCCCGCACCCTCCTAGCGATGCCACTGGGGAAGGGGGAGAAACCAATTGCCAAGGGCTTCAGGGGTTAGTTCATGAGCCCCTAAGTGGCCGTGGACCCTTGGCTGTTGCCCACCCTGGCAGGCCACGTACCACCTCAGCCAGTGAACATCTGAGTCTTTCCATAGTGGCATTCTGCCAGAAGCAAGTCCCTTGGAATGGCCTTCTGATCAATGAATGACTATTTCAATGGCTTAGGCAAGGCAAGGCATGCCCCCAGGGCTGAATCTATGGGCTGAACTGGGCTCCAGGATGGCTTATGAGAGTATTGAGTCAAGCTGCAAAGTTTTACGGCATTAATCGGTTACATGACTCTATTAAAAATGTTCTATTAATTGCACTGAAATAAATTTAATCTTGACCCCCCTGTCTGCCTGAGGAGAAAGAAAAAGTTGAAGAAACAGGGGCCAACTGATAGGGTTCCCAGCCCTCCCATTGTTCTCATGGGCGATGTCTTGCTTGGAAATTATCCTCCCCCACTCCGTGCCACATGCACATGAAATTGGTGCTAGAACACAAGCTGCTTGCCTCAAGACAAATGGAAGGGGGGGGGAAGAGAGTGACATTATCTGGGCTTATTGCATTTGTTGAAAAGCGACACCGTCCCGTTTTGTGAGCTGCGAAGGAAAGAGCTGAAACGGGCAGTTCGGGCCTGGCGCTTTGACGGTGGGTGGCTTGTACTCCCACTTGCCTGAATGAGATCCCAGTGCACAAAGAGCTCTTCACTAGAGCTGTAATTGCAAGCAGGTGACTGTGCCGCTTTCATGTTTCTTTTTATTCCCCCCCCCCCCAACTTTTCACCAGGAAGAAATAGCTGAGTGTGCCTCACAGGGCTCTAGTTTCCCTGTGGACACACCTTCCTGCTGGAGACATTTCAGAGGATGTGCTAGGCAGGGAGGCATGCAAGGGGAATGCCCCTGGGCCCTGAAATGGTCTTTTTGCTGGCACAACCCTGGGGTGGATCAGTGGCGTAGTTAGAAGGGGTGCAAAGCACTATGTTTCACAGGTAGCCTCGCTGTGGCATGCAAGGGCCCCCTGTAATGGAAGATCAGAAGATCATCAGGTGGATGATGTGGTGTTGACAGCGATTCCATGTTTTGACAGCTGGTTGACAGCTCTGGGAAGGGCAGGGCTGGCTCCACAGCTGTAATCAATCAAGGCCAATCTCCATTGTAATCAATCCAGGCCAATCAAGGTGACCTGGATGGACACCTGAGCTTCATTTGACCTTGATGGGACTTTGAATGGACATGGACTGAAGAGATGGCTCAGCTGAGCCTAATTTGGACTTAACAAGGTAGCTCACAGCTGAGCTGCATTTTGGATTATGAGACATCCAAGGATAAAAGGCAGCTTCAGAAGGACCAAAGGCTACCCTGACCCAGAGGAGACCTGACCTGACCTGACCTGACCTGACCTGACCTGACCTGGCTTACCTGGACTTTGACCTTGGACTGTGACCTGGCATATTGACTTTGAACTGTGAGTTGGCAATCTGCATTTATTGGACTGGGACCTGACTCTGACTTTTGCTTGCTGCACTTGTGAGTTTAACAAGGGAAACTAATCAGCCTTAAGCGGGCACAAGGCCCAGTGGGGAGGAGCTGTGGCACAACACCCCCGCCTCTGCAAGGGCTTACACCTCTGTTTTGCTCCCCCTGCCTGGAATGGCTCCGAAGGGGAGAGGGAAGGACTACGTGCACACTGTGGTGAGGCTCCCTGCAAAACTTAGTGCTTTGACCCCCTCTGGCTACACCACTGGGATGGATAGATGTAGGCAGGCTCAGCCCACCTAGCCGTTCTCACCTTGGGGGCTCCATATTTAACTTTTGGTTTAGGTTCGGTCTGCTGAAAACAACCGAACCATTTAGAAA
This sequence comes from Tiliqua scincoides, assembly GCF_035046505.1. Lineage (NCBI taxonomy): Eukaryota > Metazoa > Chordata > Lepidosauria > Squamata > Scincidae > Tiliqua > Tiliqua scincoides. The sequence continues at coordinate 14,005,880 of NC_089831.1, forward strand.
AATAAATAATTGCATTTTTTAAAAAAAGATTATATGGCTCAAAAGACAAGTGGGCATGTATAGTATCATGTAGTGTCGTGCTGTTAGTCAGGGTTGGCAACCTTCAGTCTCAAAAGACTATGGTATAAGCCTGCAGCACCCGGTATTCCCTAGCAGTCTCCCATCCAAGTACTAACCAGGCCTGACCCTGCTTAGCTTCAGAGATCAGACAAGATCAGGAGATAGTGTTCAGTACAGAGAGATGGCTGACAACCTTCAGTCTCGAAAGACTATGGTATAAGCCTACAGCACCCGGTATTCCCAGGCGGTCTCCCATCCAAGTACTAACCAGGCCTGACCCTGCTTAGCTTCCAAGGTCATACGAGATCAGGAATGTGCAGGGTAACAGTTGCTATGATAAAGATGAGCAGATGAATGGATGTCTCCAAATGCAAAATATTGCCTGGCCAGCTTCCTGTATGCAGTGGGCTGGCTGGAAGCTCAAGAAATCACAGATTTTACGGGTGCAGTTCCAAGTAGTCCCACAGCAGCAGCTGGGGCTATCCCTGGGCAAGGGGACCAATGTGCCCTTACCTTGAGGAGACCACTAGCGTGCTACTTGCCAGCACTGGATACAGAATGGCTCATTGCCGACGTTAGGTTTGGGCTGCCCATCACAAAAGGATCCAAACAAAACTATAGACAAGTGGATCCCTGAATAATACTACTGAATAGGTTGGGATAGAAATGACCCACACTGCACCGGTTTGGCACCATTTTTAATAACAATAAAAAAGAGCATCAACACCAACAGAAACGCAACTAGCAATCGATACAAAACAGAGGCCTTGAGATGTGGCACGGATCCCAAATGCGCCACTTCCTTTTGTCCCGGGTCCTACTGTATCATTCCCACTGGTCTCTTTCAACAGTTTTTTCTTCCTTTGTCTTTGAATGCAGTGGATTCCAAGCTGGGCTGTTTGCCTGTTCTATTTTTTGAGAGTCCTACTTGTTTCTGGAGCACATTCCGGTTTTCCACGCCAGCTTCATTAATTCCTCCCTCTGTGAACCGGGGGGTGGGGGAGGGCGATGAAACCGACCCTCTCTGCAAAGCTCATCCCCATCGGAGTCCTCTGAATATGTGAGTCACATCAGAATTCTTTGAAGCTGCAAGGCCAAAGAGAATGGTTAGAAGGAAGATCACTGAGCACCATATACATCGATGATTGAAGCCAAGGTCTATAGATGCAGAGGTCTGAAAATCTTGCAAGCTGAGTTAGGGCACAATCCTATCCCAGCCACAATGCAGCCCCAACGTAAGGGAACAAATGTTCCCATACCTTGAGGAGGCTCTGTGTGACTGCCTCCCCACCATAGAATGCAGTACAGACCCTATTAGCACAGCTGCATCAGTGCTGGAAAATTGGATAGGATTGGGGCCTTAGAGCCCAATCCTAAGCATGTCTACTCAGAAGTAAGTCCTGTTGTAGTCAATGGGCTTACTCCCAGGAAAGTGTGGATAGGATTGTAGCCACAGTCACTTAATATTTGCACATCGATTTTTGAGAATGCAAAGCATTTTTCATGTATTATATTCGTTTAAGCCTTACACCAACTCTGTAAGGTAAGGAAATTTTCAAATCTCCCTATTGCAGCTGTAGCTGAGAAGGAACAATTTGTTTAAGGTCAGTTATTGGGTTCATAGCAGAGGAGAGATTCAAACCAGGACAGTCCTGACTCCTGACTCTCAGCTATCAGCTTAGAGTTGCTTCCTACAAATCTCAGATAAAGCTTTGAGCACATTTGCAAGTGACTTGCAAGTGTTTGTCACTCAAATAAAAGAGCCAGTATAATGTCCTTGACCAGCGGTTCCCAAAATTTTTTGACTGGCGGCTCCCTTGACCTACTGGCCCATCGGCCACAGCTGCCCATTAGGGCTACAATCCTATACATTGTATAGAATGGCATGTTTTTGCGAGGATTCTGCAGCTCCCCTGGCTGGTTTCCATGGCTCTCTGGGGAGCCACAGCTCAGTTTGGGAACCACTGTCCTAGATGCTTATGCATCCCTGAACAGGAGCAGTGGCGTCACTAGGATTTGCATCACCCGGTGCGGGAGGCCTGCGCGTCACCCCATGTAGTGGGTGGGGCAGCGCCCCAGGTGGTGGGCATGGAGATGTACCATCGCCCTGCCCCCACTGGTTTTTTGGCTGTACCTTTTGATAGAACACAGATATTTCAATCTGGTTTGTTTCATTGCATTCTACATGAAATTACGCATTGATTGATATATAACATAATGATATTATTCTTCCAAATTCTGATTTTCATGGTTTTGATAACTTGTAGAGTCACACACACCCACCCACCCACCCACACACCTGTGTCAACTTACTAACAACTTATTGCAGCAGTTCTCAAACTTTTAGTACTGGGATCCACTTTTTAGAATGACAGTCTTTCGGGGACACATTGGAAGTGATGTCATGGGCAGAAGTGACATCATCAAGCAAATTAAAATAATTATAAATAATTAAATTAAAATAAAAGAAATAATTAAATAAGGGGGAGCCAGTCCTGTTCCACCAAGTGAATCTACTCTGAAGTAAGTCCTATTGTGGTCAATGGGGCTTACTCTCAGGAAAGTGTGGGTAGGATTGCAGCCTGTGAGCCCAATCCTAGGCATGTCTACTCTGAAGTAAGTCACATAGTGGTCAATCGGGCTTACTCTATGGAAAGTGTTGGTAGGATTGCAGCCTGTGAGCCCAATCCTAGGCATGTCTACTCAGGAGTAAGTCCCATAGTGGTCAATGGAGCTTACTCTGTAGCCTGCCTGCAATAACAACCCCCCAAAAAAGAACCAATGAGATTTCCAGCCCTCCCCAGTGCCCAGTTTAAAGTTCTTCTATTTCAAGCATATCAAGATCAAGACCCTCCTGGCTTTGCAAGTGCAAAATAGAAAACATTCCCCTTACCAGTTCAAGCCTCTTTTTTTTGTCCTTTTTAGTGGGGGGGGGGGGGGAAGGCTGCCTTCTGGAGCATTTGTTGCACTCCAGCTCCATTGGATCAGGACCATTCTGGTGTCCTCTTATTCCCCTTTGCCTGGCCTGACCACAAGCCAAGGAATGTCTGCCTACTTGTGAGTAATCGTGGCCATGTGGCTTTCTATGTTTTGGGCTCAATAGACTCGAGGGAGGGACCTTCTCAGGTGTTTTTTGGGGGGGCTGCATTCATTGGATCAGGACCATTCTGGTGTCAGTGGATTCCTCTCAGCCTGCCCTTTCCAATGGACTATGGCAAGTACACCTACTTGCGAGTAAACGCGTGATACGGCTCACTTTCCATAGGGCTCTATGCATTTTTTATTTCCTTTTTTTGGCCATAACTTTTGAAGGAAAGGAGCTACTTCACTCCGTTTTTTCGCATTGCATTCCGCTGGACATTCCGCATCCAACGGTGTATGGCATGATGGAGTAGCTCCTAATGCCGCAATTTTAGCACGTCATCCCCCAGGGTGCGTCACCCCCCTCCGCACGTTGTGCGGCCCACACCCCCCACATCTCCTAGCAATGCCACTGAACAGGAGTCTTTCCCATCCTTACCTGGGGATACCAGGGATTGATTACTGCATCTTCTCATGGAAAGCAGGTACTCTTAAAAGCTTGGGAATGGGGTAAACAAGACTGAAATCCCTGTTTGACCAGGAAGCTTGTTTGAAATGTGAATCTAGAAGTCTTGGGTTGCAATCCTTGGTGGTCTTAACAGAGGCTGAATGGTACTGCCCCATCCTCCCTGCTCTAGAGGAACCCCTATATTGCAAGGTAAGAATTCAAGAAGGCAGGAGGAGAAATTGGTGAGCTGCTTAGATGCCCCTGAGCTGACCATGGAAATGCAGATGTACAAATGACCAAGCAACAGAAAAGTCCAAACCGGCCAAACTCTCCAATACTAACTTCGCCACCAGAGATTCAAGCACAATCCAACTTTTTCCACCCAGGCTTATAGAGGACCGAGAAAGAAAGATGACGCCTTTGACCATGAGTACCAAAGACACCCCAAAAGCAGGAAACCTCTCAAGTGGCACCAGGGGGCAGAGATGTGGACTTACCGTGACTTATGGCCCAGAACGTGCCTACTCAAGAGAGATGTTAAACCTGCAAATACAATCAACATACGGTGTACCGGGATTCTTGGGGTGTCTGTGATGGGAGGGTTTAGGTGAAAATGCCTTTCCTTTAAAAGTGCAGCCTTTTAAAACAGTGGTTCTCAAGGTCCAATGAGACATTCTGGGGGACAACAGCCCCCTTGTGCCTCCCCAGGAATGCCCAGTTTAAAAAGCATGATGTGATAGCAATGTTCTCTTGCTTCTTACTCCAAATCATTAGCTGATGACTGCAGGGAGCACTCAGCCCATAAATGAGGAGGTGGTCTATCCAATGCAGAAGAGCTCAATGGAGTCAATAGCCTTATGGGCAGTATTAACGGGATGGTTTCACATTCAGTTTGTCATTCTAAGTCCTAATCCAATCAGGAATAAATCATGCAGAAGTGAATGTCTCCCCCAAAGACTCTCTTGGGTGAACCATTTTGAGAACCACTGCTTCAAAACAAATTTGTAAGGTACTTACAGCCCAATCCTATGCATGTCTACTCAGAAGTAAATCCCATTATAGTCAATGGTGTTTGCTCCCAGGAAAGTGAGGATAGGATTGGGTTGTTAATCACAAAAATCAAAATGCTTAGCAGATGATTTGTTAAGCTTTCAAACTGGTTATAATCTTCCAGATCAGGACCACTGATGTACAGGGTAAGATTATAGAGGTAAATATTCCACAACTCAACTGATTCATCCCCAAGATATGATTGCCATGTCATTTCTTCAATTGGGAAGGATTTTGGATTGGTTGATTTTCATGTATTTATTCCATGGCTGCCAGCATGAAGTCACAGAATCACAGAATGTTGGAAGGGACCTCAGAGATCATCTAGATGAACACCTTGCACAATGCAGGCAGCAGGGAGTATCTATAGGAGAGGACACCTGGGGGGTGCTGTAACACAACTGAGGTGAGGAGAAACTTTGGGATCTATTTCAGCCAGGGCTTGCAAAATATCTACTAATTTCACTAATGGTTTTGAAAGTTGTGCTTAGGACGCAGACAATGAAATCATTGAAAAAAGGCTCATGTTGTTGAACATCCACATTGCTTCAGTGTGATATTCAACATCCTTTCACTTCCTTGTCTACTGCTGCTTTATAGTTTCATGTATTGTTTTCCTTCGCCCCACTGCAGTGTAATCCAAATGGCCGGGACGATCCACACGATTTTATTTACAGGCATTTTGACATCATTATAATGTCATCATAAGGACTGTCACATCCCCAATAAAAAACAAGTGTGTTTGGCTCACTCCCTGCTCTAGAGGGAAGCAGCTTATGGCTCCTGAACCCTAAACACAGCCATGCAATGAACATGACTAATTCAAATGGACTCTGATGTATCTATTTCTCATTTTCCTTCCACTGAGAGCCTTTTCTTCACAAGAACTTAGTGTCATGCTATGAGCCTCTCCCAGGCTCCTTCAACAACCTCAAAGATGTCATGGGGGAGGAAAATCAGGAAACAAAAAATCACACAGAAAATTTGAATATTGGAAAGGGGGAAAGGTAAGTCACAGACATACTCACAACGCAAACTATTTTGTATCCAACACTACTGGTTCTGTTAATGCCATACAACAGCTAGGAAGGCACATGGAGGAGAAGTTTGCTGTTAGTACTGGTTAAGGAGACACTGCGGGGTTTGAGTGTGATGGTGAGGCTGGAGATATAAGCTCTTGTTTGGATGTTGGCTAACTGTGGAGAGTTTGTTAAAATGTGTATCCTCTTTGATAAACCCAGTGGGACTCTTAAGGTATATCACAAAATATTCACATTTCAATACTATGCATTCTAAAAACTTAGAAAAACAGTAAGGTATAGTGGTTAGAGGGTTGGAGATGCACTGGAAGAGTAAGAAACATTCCAAGACTGAATTGGCAATTTAAAGCTTGAGCAAGATTGCCTTGTAAGTCCCTGGTTTATATGACCATAATTTGCTAACTACAGTTTGCTAAGCACAAACTTGGGGAATTGTAGGTTGTTAACTAACTAGAGCTAGAACAAACCAGGATTAAACCACTATTCAAACGTGGTTTGCTATCCTTGATTGTTCTAACCTTAGTTAGTGAACAACCCTCAGTTCCTTGAGTTTTGTATACAGTGAGGTACCGTGGTTTGTTCTAAGAGCATAAGGAGAAGTTTTCACTCTCCATCTGGTGTATGAGATGGGAGGGAGGGCTGTGAGACCCTGTGGCTTCTTTAACCTTGTTCACAAAGTGCTAAATGATTGAGGTTATGTCTGAAGCAGGGCAGGGAACCTCGGTGTAGATGGTGTTGTCATTTTGAGATGAGTTCTGTCATCTTGCTTTTCTGGACGCGTGGTTGGTAAGGAGACCAAGGACACCGCAGGTGGCAGCACCCACCCCGGGGAGTCTGACAAGGACTTGTTGACAGACTGATAAACTTGGGATCCTGGGGCATTTGAGGCTCACAGCTATTCAATCTTAAAGCACAGGTTGCAAACAATACCTAGAACTCTACAGGCAAATGCAATGGATTCTACGAATACATACCCCCTCTTTCTTGTGTAGCGGCCACACCATCCTCGCATTTCTTTGTACACCACCCGTGAAAGGAGCTGGAAGAGGGAGACGCATTCCGAATTAGCCTTCGTGGTAGCTGTGTGTGTGTGGTTACGTCAGGATAATTGAATGCCATCTTCAGATGCAATCTCCTTGTCACTTGCAAGGGAGAGGCATCAGGATACAAGCAGGGGTTCCCAATGGGACGCTGCAGGATGTCCCTGGTTGTTCCTCCTACTTGTTCCTTCCATTCATGAGATTTGGGTTCTACTATCTTGGATCTCGCAAGATTTGGTGAGATTCAATATGGCGGCACCAAATCTCACAAGACTGGGGTGCTTCCATCTTTGGTCTCACCAAATCTCAAGAGGTTGGGGGGGCACCAATTTGGATCTTGTGAGATTTCATGAGATCCAAGATAGCAGTGCCTGGCTCAACCAGGAAAAAGAGTCTGCAGGGGTTTCATGTCCCAGGTAAGTTTGGGAACCATGGGGATACAGGTATCTTGTGAGCTCCCAGAGGCATCTGGAGGGCTTCTGTGAGATATAGGAAGCTGGAATTAGGCCAGCCATCAACCTGGGACCTTAAGCTTGCAAAGCACCCACTGTTTCATGCAGCATGGACCTTCCCCAGGTTCTGTCAGGGCTAGAGTAGATTTTAACCTCTCTCTAGAATCTACCTTCCCAATTTAACTGGGCTGGGATTTCTCTTTTAGTTTGCAAAGTCAAAGGCTACCACAGACACAATCCACCAGAAGGCGAAAACCACCTGCCATTGTACACAAACCGTTTTTAAAGCAGATTTGGAATACAGAATGTTCTGCAGGAGAAACTCACCAGGCAAGCCAATATGTCAGCTGTTATCAACATGTAGAAGACGTTGGTCCAGCTGCTGCTAGAGATCAGACCGGCTAGCAAGGGCCCAAGAGCAGCACCTTCAGGAGGAAAAGAATGGGGTCAAAAGGTTGCCACCAAGGGTATGGTCCAGCTCAAGGCAGTTTGTAGGCAGTTCCAGCCTTCCTACACAAATGGAAAAGGGGGTCCATGCTCCCAAATCCTTCATGCCTATGTGTGCCCAGCTATGGGATGTGATCTGGCTATTTGGTCCTTAGTGTCTACTTTGGGAAGTGAACTCTGATCCCCAAACTGACCAATTGGCACTAGCTGGGTTTGGACTGGATGTGAATCTCAGGTATGGGACCAGCTCTTTTCATATCCCCTGAAGTCCTCTTTTGGGGACAGGAAGAACCTCTGACCCATTGAGATCACACAGATTTCCTCCAAATTAAACAATGCATTCGCCCAACAGGAGCTCCAAGGAGTTCTAGCTACTCACCGATAGATCCAGTTCCATCGATGATTGCTGTAACAGTGGAAAGAGCCTTTGCATTTCCTTTGAGACTCTCGTGAGTGCCCTGTAGCAGAAGAAAAGCAAACAGGGCAATTTAATAAAATGGAAATAACGTTATTTTTCCATTTATAAGGTGCTTATTACTCCACACTGATGGAGCTTGGAGGAAAACATTTCCAGAATGCCTCGTGGATGTGTAACTGCTTTGTGCCAGAGGATAGAAAAGACTTTCCAAGTTGTCAATGCCTTGTGTTCTAGCCCTCACTCTCTCACAGCCAAGGTGTCACATCTACACTTCACAGAAAGAACGCATTTCCTAAATGTGCCTAATGAAAGCAAACCATTGTGCTGTGGGTATGTGCACAATCCCATTCCAGGAATTAGCTCAAGTCCCAGAGAGGAAGAGAGTTGGGAAAGGAAACCACTGACATCACAGGAGGTGTGTTCATCAGTGAAAATGCAAGGGCTGCAGGAAGCGACTCCGAGAAGAGACATTCTCTTGTTATCTGGTGTGCTGCCTGGGGCATTTGGTGGGCCGCTGTGAGATACAGGAAGCTGGACTAGATGGGCCTATGGCCTGATCCAGTGGGGCTGTTCTTATGTTCTTATTGAACTATCTCTGTACCCATTTTAGGCTGCCTGTAAAAAAAAAAAAAGCCCCAGAAATGCATCTGTCAAATGCCAGGGGTGCAATTCTTACCAAGTCAGCTGACACTGCCGTTGTGATGAGAGCATAAGGCCCGTTCACCAGGGCTCCGCAGATAAGTAACATGACTGTAGAGCAAAAGAGAAGACATCAGCGATGCAATGGGACCTGCTGCTTGATAGCCCACATGCACAGGGAGGAGCTGCATCTAAGTGGAGGTTCATGTGCTTCATATGCAGAAAGCACAAAGTTCAATCCATGGCATCTCCGGCTGGGATTAGGGAAGACACCCCCCCTCCTGAAACCCTGGAGAACTGCTGCTAGTCATGGAAGATGGGACTGAACTGGACGCACCGTGGGCCTGACTCAGTAAAAGGTAGCTTTTCACACTATCAGGAATTGTGCTTCAAGGAGGCAGGTGACCAGAACAGGTTGAATATCCCTTATCCAGAATTCCAAAATACAGAATATTTTGAGCAGCAACATAACTTTTTTTTTTTACTTTTTTTGCCTAAAGCAATAAAATCATGAACTGTGCTTCATGCACAAGCCTTGTTTCATGCACAAAATTATTAAAAAAAAAAATTATAAAATTACCTTCAGGCTATGTGTATAAGGAGTCTTTGAAACATACGTGAATATGTATGGATGTGTAACTGCCTTTGTGCCAGAGGACAGAATAGCCTTTCCAAGTTGTCAATGCCTTGTGTTCTAGCCTCCTATTCAAGTTTAGATTTGGGCCCCATCACCAAGATCTCTCACTATGTATATACAAGTATATAAGATCTCTCACTATGTATATACTCGTACAAGTATTCCGAAATACAGAAAAATCCAAAACGGTTCTTATCCCAAGTACTTTGGAAAAGGGATGCCCAACCTGTACTACTAATAGTTTTATCAAGAGGACACCTTGGCAGCTGTCACTTTTCATGAGGAAGGCAGAGATGCGACTCGCTAATCAGGGCCAAATTAAGCCATGCTGGGTCCATAAAAGAAATCAAGCCTGAGAGAGTCCGTCCTATAACATTACCCCCCAAAAGGATACTATTCTTTTATTTTACCAGATAAATGGCTTTGGGAATGACTCTTGTTGAAAAGTATTCTTCATAATACTATTCCACCAGAAAAAGATGGACTAGTAGTAGTGGAGGGCTGTTACATTAGCTGTGACATGTTGCCTTCTAAAGACCTACTTGGCAGGTTTAGAAATGCCCCGAAGGAAGAACGAGTCTGTAACTCTGGCCTTAAAGAGGTAGACTATCTTTTACACATTGTTTTGCACTGTGTTAGCAATCAAGTGCCCAGAGACCCGTACCTTCTCCCATGATTAAGAACTAAAAAAGGTCTTCCTGAGAATGTTTTCCTACAATTTTTGTTGGCGGGAGATTCTGAACTCGTGACCCTTCCAGTTGCGAAATTTTTACACCTGAGTAACTTGAAGAGGGCTAATCTCTTGGTCCTAAGCAACCTGGAGTTACCTCGCAAGTAAATTGTTGTGTTTTAACCTTTATCTTTATTTTTCTTTTTAACATATATTTATATATTGGATTGTTTAGAGATATTATGTGTTAATTTTTTATGCCTAATAAAGGTTTGATTGATTGATTGACTAGAAATAGTAATGCTATATATTTGCATATATTCCTAGGTCAGGATGCAATGAAAAACACATTGCACGTAAATATTTTGTACTATGTCTTGTGAAGTGCCTTCAAATTAAAATATTCCTGAATATAATATAAAATTGGGGCCTGTCCATGACAGCAATTGAAACAACGGCCTCACAGCCCAATTCGAAAGCTCCAGGTGGCTAGTGGCCTTCGTTGGGTTCAGCACAGACGCACTGGACAAGGGCTGACTGGGCACATGGTGTCACAGGTGTGTCTTACAGCATGTTTGTGTCACTCAGCACTGACGCTGACCCAACTCAAGATTGGGACCTCAGGCAGCAGATTTGTGGGCAGTGCCCATCTCTGTCATAAGTACATAAGAACATAAGAACAACCCCACTGGATCAGGCCATAGGCCCATCTAGTCCAGCTTCCTGTATCTCACAGCAGCCCCACCAAATGCCCCAGGGAGCACACCTGATAACAAGAGACCTGCATCCTGGTGCCCTCCCTTGCATCTGACATAGCCCATTTCTAAAATCAGGAGGTTGCACATACACATCATGGCTTGTAACCCGTAATGGATTTTTCCTCCGGAAACATTTCCAATCCCCTTTTAAAGGCATCTAAGCCAGATGCCGCCACCACATCCTGTGGCAAGGAGTTCCACAGACCAACCACACGCTGAGTGAAGAAATATTTTCTTTTGTCTGTCCTAACTCTCCCAATACTCAATTTTAGTGGATGTCCCCTGGTTCTGGTGTTATGTGAGAGTGTAAAGAGCATCTCTCTATCCACTTTATCCTTCCCACTTTGTCCTCCCTCTTGCCTCAACTGCTCCTCCATCTGCTTCCAATCCCTGGAGTGGAAAAGGAAGAGGGGGAGAGAGAGGAAGAGGAAGTGTAGAGGGGAAACGACTGCTGAGCCAGTACATTGGAGAGTGGGAGAAGCAGAGAGCTGGCACAACGCCAGGAAAGCAGGCAGCATTTGGCATGCCGTTTCAGGCATCCGGAGATCTTGGGCCCAGCCCTGGCGAGACTTGCATTCTGCACCATTGCTGGAAAGTTCCCAGGAGGGATGCATATTTAACAGACTTCTGACTTTTTGTATTTTATGTCTTTTATGATCTTTTGTAAGTTGCTTTGGATCCCCAGATGGGGAGAAAAGCAGGACAAAAATACAGTGAATGAATGAATTGAATGAATGAATGAATAAATACCTATTGTAATGCCTAGTCCACTGTGGCCCACAGAGTTGTAGATGAACAACTGAAAGGGAAAGCAACACAATAAATTAGAACTTCCAACTCTGAACAATTCCTTCTTCCATGAAGCAAAGTCTCTTAATTTTTTTCTGTTATGACATATACTGCCCTTCGTCCATGGAGGTCAGGGTGGTCGAAAATTGGTTAGGATTTGGGCCTCCTAATAATGTGGTAAAATAATGTGGTAAAAGCCCATATCTTGCTTAAGGCCTCCTTTTGCAGCTGTGTTGAGTCTCGTTAAACATTCTGTCCCAGCTGGTTATCATTCTAATTTCCCTTTTATAATAATAATAATAATAATAATAATAATAATAATAATAATAATAATACAGGTATTTATATACCGCCTTTCTTGGTCGTCAGATTTTTCCTCAGACTTTAATTCGAGGCGGTTTACATAGGCAGGCAATACTAAATCCCAATAGGGATTTTTACAATTGAAGAAGGTTCTGTCTTTCAAGAACCACAACATTTCAGATGGATCTTTAATGATCTGGTATCACATTCTGGCCTCCATTTCCTTCCACGCAGGCTGACAGCGGCCAAAGAGCAGGTGGAATAACTCAGCATAGCTCGGCTTGTCAGCTGCTTCAAGGTCTCGCCATTCACGATGCCGGTGGCCTCGAACTGGCGACCTTCGAATGTTATCTTCAGGCAAACGGAGGCTCCAGACCTCCTGCCTTTTGTGTTTGAAATGGTCACTTTAGGTATGCAGCGGAATGTGCAAAGAACTGAGACATTTGTGTTCTGTTCAGGAGAGGCTGGGATGAGAGCCAGGATGGTGCAGTGGTTCACCACTGGAAGTGGAGTCTGACCTGGAAGATCTAGTCTCAAATCCCCATTCAACCACAAAACTTCCTGGGTGACCTTGAGTCAGTCCTTATGTCTCAGCCTCTCCTACCTTACAAGGTTGTTGTGAGGACAAAAGGAGGGAAGGAACATACACCACCCCGAGTTTCTTGGAGGGAGGGTGGTATATAACGGTGTGAAAAATAAAAAAATGCATTTTCCTTCTACCAGGTCCTCCCATGGAAGGAGACATATGCAGAAGGGGGAGGATGTGTGGGGAAAATTGAGTTGCTTTCCAACTGGGGGCCCATTTTGTCCTCTCCATTATCTGAGCTGTTTGTACTCCAGTCTGCTTCAGATCCTTCCATATCTAGACATAGGTTGGGCATCTCTTATCTGAAGTGCTTGGGACCAGAAGAATTTTGGATATTGTATTTTTCCACATTTTGGAATACTTGTATATACATAATGAGAGATCTTGCAGATGGGTTCCAAGTCTAAACACAAAATTCATGTATGTTTCATAGACCCCTTGTATACATAGCCTGAAGGCAATTTTATACAATTTTTAAAAAATAATTTTGTGCATGAAACAAGGTTTGTGCATGAAACAGTTTGTGAGTTTAATTTCTTTAGGCATTTTTTTTAAAAGTTATGTTGGCACTGAAACAAGTTCTGTATTTTGGAATACTTCGTATTTCAGAATTCCAGATGAGGGATGCCCAACTTGTACAGGCTGTCAGTCATGCCAGATCTGACAGACAAAAAAAAAGCCAGTCTCTGAATATTTGGAACAGACCCAAGAGAAGTTCAGCACAGTCATAATGGAGATGGATTGGGGAGGGGCGCTATGAGTGGAAAAGCACAAGAGAGAGCTCCCATTTCGATTGGGTGAATCTGGGATATGGAACACTCTGCAAGGAGAAGACTCACCATGGGGGCAGCCAAAATCAGCATCACACAGCAGGTCGTGCCTCGGCCGCCAGAGTAGTCGGAGACGAGACCGGCTGTGATGCCTCCTACACGACAAAAGTCCTAGTTTACAATCAGACATTAGGTAAAATCAACCAAGATCATAAGACCTGCCTTGCTCAACCAGGTCAAAGTCTAAAAAGCCTAGTATCCTGTTTCCGCTGGTGGACAGTCACTGATTTCCCCAAAGTCTGGTTCAGACAATCACCTGTGCTCACTTGTTAGCAGAATTCAGGAGAAACCCAAGTATACTGCCTTAATCCAGCCCTGAGTCAGTTTGTTTCTGGCTCTGTTGGGTCTGAAAAAAGATCCACATGGATCCCACAAGCCTGAAGCCTGCCCAGCCCTGTTCTAGCCTGTCCACACAGACTCCCCCCAGGTAGCCACTTCTGCATTCCAGACAGAGTTTGCTCTTGCCTCTTGGGGTCTGGCAGTCACACGCAAGGAAAGGACCAATCAAAATGACCGCAACTAACCGATGATGCCGCCAACGTCAAAGAGAGTGGATATGTCTCCGGCCTTCTGGGGGCTGAAATGAGCTGCAAAGGAAAAGCAGAAGGGGTGACTGAGGTGGTCTCGCTGTCACTCAATGCCGAAGCAGGTGTTTCCTGTGCAAAAGGTCCCATGTTCAATCCCTGGCATTTCTCATGAAAAGGATTTAAGGGGGCAGGGATAGAACCAATGGAATCATTGGAAAGGCCCAGCCAGGAGAATTGGGATAGACTCAGTGGCGTCACTAGTGGGGGGTGCAGACCACAACAGTGACACCCTCAGAGTGAGACTGATTGTTCCAAGAGCCAATGAAGTGTTATTACGACACAGCAGGGAACCAATAAGTTGTTAGTATGAGCCAGTTCTCATTTCTATGTATCGCAGCTCTTACTAGAACTGTTATTCAGTTGTGCGAGTGTCATCAAGTTGGCCACTGGGTTTTTGTTGGTTGCTGATTTGTTGGGTGACCTTTCCTGTGATATATTAAAATTAAATAAATCAATAAAGTTAATGGGGATTACACCAACCCTAGGGATGCCTCTCTATTTAGCTGTGCGTACGATATTGCCATTTATTCTGCATGGTCTGGTCAGAGCTTCTTGACTCACAGATCAAGTTCTAAGTACTCACCCACATTCATGATATAGAGGGGGAGCCAGAAGAGGAACGTGTAACTGACAAGTTTGGCGAAGAGAAGGCAAAAGGAAAACTCTAGCACTCCCTGCAGAGATGAGAGAGAGAGAATGAAATCCCATCAGGTGTACGCAAAACCATTTCAAATATAACAAGGGTCTGGTCCATGATCACATCTGTAATCAGTCTTCACTTATCTAAATCGCATCCATCCCCACCACACTTATCTGCTGCTAAACCCACAGTGCTAAAAAAACAACAAGCATCTTTCAGCAAAAAAGGAATTCGGTGACATCCCTACTGAGACTCCTATTAGACATCTCAGCAGGGAGGTTGCCGAACTCTTGTTGATATTGAGCATAACATTCCCCTTTTGCTCCCAGCAGATCAGATTTTATAAGATGGTATCTACAGATTCAATGCATTTTCTACATTTGTGGAAAAATATATATTTAAATATGCAGCATCTTATCACACTAGCCATTTGGGTAGCAAGTACATGCAAATACTTTTGCAGTTAAGTATGTATTTAAATAGAAGTTTGTTTTTTTCAGCGATGGGAAAAAATCTGGGGATTTTTAGTAGAAAGGGCTGGAGTGGAAAAAAAGGCAGCTGCACAAATTTTTGATGGAATGGAAATGGGGAGAGCTGTCAGAGGATGTTACAGTTGAACAGGACCTTAGAGGTCATCTAGTCCAACCTCCTGTTCAGTGCAGTTTTTAAGTTTAAAACAATCGGTCGTCCTGCATCACATCTGTTTGTTCTTCAGTAAACCATTTATGACAGCTGCCACTCACAGGTATCCTGAGGGCAGCAAGGAAACTGATGGCTTCCCGTTCCTCTGTCGGTTCTTTGACGCTTTCGGCTACATCAATGATGTTTTCTTGGCTGTTGCTGGAAACGTTGAGGCTTCCGTCGCCGATGGAAAGTCCCCCATCAAGATCTTTCTCCTCTGAGCCAGTCTGAGAGAAAAACAAATAAGGTTTAGATTTGGCCCATTGACAGGCCCACTGCATCCTGGATAACTGTATCCCTTCCCAGTACTGGACATTTGCATCCGTTCCTTTTGCATCCCAGACATTTGTGTCTCAATATATGCATATTTATATTAGATGTATTTTTTATTTTTAAAGTGCAAAGGTAGGGTTATCTTAAGGCTTTGGATATATAACATAGGGTTTGTTGCCCTGTTATAGTGGGATGCAATTGACAGGGACACCCCCCCCCCCCCAAAAAAAAACAAAAAAAAACCTGATGTGAATGTCCAGGGTTGTCAATGACTGGGAAGCATTTGACCAGGACACGATTGTCCAGGACACAAATACCCTTGTACTATTTGGCCCCTCTGGGATTAGAGGGCCACCTTGGGCTGTCCCTACATCCTGGAAGGAGTCTGATGCTACTCCAAAAACTGAAACCTCCTTCATCACTCCCTCTCTCTTTTCCACCTAGTGCTGACTTCAGGTGGGTGTCTCTGCCAACCTGCCACAGGAGGTGACCAGTCAGTCTCACAGATTGACTGGCCCCCCCTCTGTGTGCCAGTAGATCTGTCATACATCTATTTGCCCCCTTCTCCCACTTTCCCTTGTAAGGAGCAACCCTCGTTTTCAGGCCACATGTGCAGGGAAATGCACAAGGGAGGTGAAGTGGTTGATGGGTACATCAACATTCCTGCAGAACTGAAACTGGACCCAGGGCTGTGTAAGATACTAGTCCACAGGGGGGAAAAAAAGTTGGACAAGTTGCACAATGAAAGGAAGGGGGGAAAATACCAGAGTTAAGGAGGGGTAGAACCTAAGGAAAAAAGATGTCAAGCTTACATGATGCTGAGGTGGACTGCAGTCAACATCTTCTGGATCTGAGAGAGAGAAAGAGAGAGAGAGAAAGAGACTGTGTTAAGAAAGGATAACTAACCCACTGTCTGAGATGTTGGTAGTCAGAGTGAGTATTTTACACTCTATGACTCAGGAATAAGAACATAAGAACATAAGAACAGCCCCACTGGATCAGGCCATAGGCCCATCTAGTCCAGCTTCCTGTATCTCACAGCAGCCCACCAAATGCCCCAGGGAGCACACCAGATAACAAGAGACCTCATCCTGGTGCCCTCCCTTGCATCTGGCATTCTGACATAACCCATTTCTAAAATCAGGAGGTTGCGCATACACATCATGGCTTGTACCCCATAATGGATTTTTCCTCCAGAAACCTGTCCAATCCCCTTTTAAAGGCGTCTAGGCTAGACGCCAGCACCACATCCTGTGGCAAGGAGTTCCACAGACCGATCACACGCTGAGTAAAGAAATATTTTCTTTTGTCTGTCCTAACCTGCCCAACACTCAATTTTAGTGGATGTCCCCTGGTTCTGGTATTATGTGAGAGTGTAAAGAGCATCTCTCTATCCACTCTGTCCATCCCCTGCATAATTTTGTATGTCTCAATCATGTCCCTCCTCAGACATCCCTTTTCTAGGCGGAAGAGGCCCAAATGCCGTAGCCTTTCCTCATAAGGAAGGTGCCCCAGCCCCATAATCATCTTAGTCGCTCTCTTTTGCACCTTTTCCATTTCCACTATGTCTTTTTTGAGATGCGGCAACCAGAACTGGACACAATACTCCAGGTGTGGCCTTACCATCGATTTGTACAACGGCATTATAATACTAGCCGTTTTGTTCTCAATACCCTTCCTAATGATCCCAAGCATAGAATTGGCCTTCTTCACTGCCGCCGCACATTGGGTCGACACTTTCATCAACCTGTCCACCACCACCCCAAGATCTCTCTCCTGATCTGTCACAGACAGCTCAGAACCCATCAGCCTAAATCTAAAGTTTTGATTTTTTGCCCCAATGTGCATGACTTTACACTTACTGACATTGAAGCGCATCTGCCGTTTTGCTGCCCATTCTGCCAGTCTGGAGAGATCCTTCTGGAGCTCCTCACAATCACTTCTGGTCTTTACCACTCGGAAAAGTTTGGTGTCGTCTGCAAACTTAGCCACTTCACTGCTCAACCCTGTCTCCAGGTCATTTATGAAGAGGTTGAAAAGCACCGGTCCCAGGACAGATCCTTGGGGCACACCGCTTTTCACCTCTCTCCATTGTGAAAATTGCCCATTGACACCCACTCTCTGCTTCCTGGCCTCCAACCAGTTCTCAATCCATGAGAGGACCTGTCCTCTAATTCCCTGACTGTGGAGTTTTTTCAGTAGCCTTTGGTGAGGGACCGTGTCAAACGCCTTCTGAAAGTCCAGATATATAATGTTCACGGGTTCTCCCGCATCCACATGCCTGTTGACCTTTTCAAAGAATTCTATAAGGTTCGTGAGACAAGACTTACCCTTACAGAAGCCATGCTGACTCTCCCTCAGCAAGGCCTGTTCGTCTATGTGTTTTGAGACCCTATCTTGGATGAGGCATTCCACCATCTTAGCCGGTATGGATGTTAGGCTGACCGGCCTATAGTTTCCCGGGTCCCCCCCTCTTTCCCTTTTTAAAAATAGGCGTGACATTTGCTATTCTCCAATCTTCTGGCACCATGGCCGTTTTGAGGGACAAGTTGCATACCTTAGTCAAGAGATCTGCAACTTCATTCTTCAATTCCTTAATAACTCTTGGGCGTATGCCATCAGGGCCCGGTGACTTATTGATCTTTAATTTATCAATGAGGTCTGAAACATCTTCTCTTTTAACCTCTATCTGACTTAACTCCTCGGTCAGGAGGGGCCGTTCGGGCAGCGGTATCTGCCCGAGATCTTCTGCCGTGAAGACAGATGCAAAGAACTCATTTAATTTCTCTGCCATCTCTAAGTCTCCTTTTATCTCCCCTTTCCCTCCCTCACCATCCAGTGAATGGTGAAGGTCAGTACCCACAGCGATGACAAGGAGCTTATGAGAATACAAAATTGCAGTAAGGAAAGGAGCCCAGCTGAGAAGATTTTTGCTGGCAGCTGCAGGTGGAAGGCCACTCACTGTCTATGCTCCACCAATGCTATGAAAAAGTTTCTGATGCTTGGGAATATGTGCTATGCACAGGGGGATCTCCAGGGACTGGGAAGGTGTGTTCCTGGACTTGAACAAGTGTGCAAAATAAGGTAAATCCTTATAAAATTCCCTGTTAGAAAGGGAATTTTGACAGATGCAGCTTTTCCCTTACCCTCTAGCACTGTGAAATAACAGGGTAAGGGAAAAGCTGCATTTGTCAAAATTCCCTTTTTAACACAGCTTCCAAAAGCACAAAAGAACTCTGGTGCATATGATCAACCCTAAGGGTACATCATTATGCTTGTTCCTGCCCCTAGATGGCAACATCCGTAGGTCTGATATGTTCCTTGTCCTGAAATGAATAGAGGCTCAGGGGTTCCTTGTTGCTAAAAAGGCTGAAAGAGGTCTTCTATACATTTAGAAAGCATCACTTTGTTCTCTGGATAACACCCTGATCCTAAATATAATATGTTTTAGATGTCCCACTGGTATCAGTAGGATTTACTTGCAAGGCAAAGGGTGCTTGGGATTATAGCCAGGGAGCCTCAAAATGGAGCAGGCAGCCCCCCCAACACACACACACACACACACACACACACACACACACACACACACACACACACACACGAGGCAGGCAGTCCCATGTTCTTGGCACTTACATTCAATGATGAACAAGAAGCAGATAACCCCCATGCAGGCAATGATGATTCCAGGCACAATGAAGGACAGCCCCCATGCCTTTGAAACCCAGACGCCTGCAATTAAGGACCCCAGGATGTTTCCGACGGACGTGTGTGAATTCCAGATGCCCATGATGAAGCCTCGTCTGGCGAGAGAAAGCAGAGAGAAACCATGAGCTCAGTCTTCTCTAGGAACTGCTAGATCAGCCAGATAGATCAACTGGTGATAGATCAACTAGTGATTTGCTAGACCTGGAAGCTTATATGACTCCTGCCCTGAGTAATAACTCAAAACCTGATGAGGTGGGATGAGCTGTGGACCCAATCCTGGGCCCTGATGCTGGGCCAGACGCTGTAGAGACCCCAGAACAGGAGTCCTCAGAAACAGCACTCTCAGAGCTTCAACCCTCCCATTCCATGAAGCTTGCCCTATCAATGAAATGCACCTGCTTTGCGTGAAAGAGGTTTGTGGCTCAGTTGCTGGCATCTCTAAATAGGCCGTGAAGGACCCCTCTCTCAAGCCCTGGAGACACTGCCAGTCAGTGTTGACAATACTGAACTAGTTGAACCAACAGCCTGACTGAGGGCCCAATCCTATCCAACTTTTGAGCTACGGTGTCGCCACAATGCAGCCCCATGGTAAGGCAACACATGTTCCCATACCTTCAGGAGGCCCCAGTGACTGCCTCTTTGCCACAGGATGCAGTGCACACCCCACTGGCACAATAACAACAACAACAACAACAACAACAACAGGTATTTATATACCGCCTTTCTTGGTCTTTATTCAAGACTTTATTCAAGGCGGTTTACATAGGCAGGCTTATTTAAATCCCTTAATAAATAGGGATTTTTACCATTTGAAAGAAGGTTCTTTCTTTCAAGAACCACTACATTCAGGTGTTTCATTCCGATCTGGCTTCACATTCTGGCCTCCATCCTCCCACGCTCAGAGCAGATGGAAATAGCTCGGCTTCAGCTTGTCAGCTGCTTCAAGCACAACTATACCAGCACTGGAAAACTGGATAGGATTGGGCCCTCAGTAGGCAGCCGCTTTCTAGGGTCAAGTTTGGGCTCCAGCCTGATAAGACTCCATTATCAGGCTCATATCGTATGTCCTCACGAAGGTGCCTTACAAATCACCTCAGACATTATATTAGTCATGGCAATATTTTCTGTTCCAGCATGGGAGTAAGTCAGGGACTTCCTCTAGAAAGACGGGGATGAAGCAACTAATATTTGAGGGGAAAAATGCATGTCATGAGGAAATCAGACTCACTTCCCCTTTCCAAACCAGTTGCCGACACATGACACCACCGAGGGCCATCCAGTTGTCTGCACCAAGCCATTCAAGATCTAACCACGGGTGAGAGAGAAAAGGAACAATACAGTTAGTGAGACTGAAATGCACACTCTGCAAAGTATTTGTTTGTGATTATGTTTACGATGCCCATCCTCCAAGGACCTCAATACATGAATAATGGAGCCCCATAACTACCATGGGAAATAGGGCTGAGAGAGAGCAAGTGGTTGTCTCACAGACCCCCAGTGAACTTCATGGGGATTTGAACTCAAGCCTTCTTAGTGTAAGGTGACCACCCTAACCACTACAACACGCTGGCTCTCCCAGGGCTATGGCTTTACATTGGCTACACACTCCCAGTTTTTTGCATCAAGGTAAGTAAGTCTAACAAGGCTGGTTCCCATGCTGCTTCAGCACAACCTGTTCCCACATTTCCTCATGGGCAAAACTGGATCAACCTACTGCACAAACCAGTTGGGAGGCCAAAGGAGTGAATGAGTGGGAGGAGAGCCGGCTAGGGCTTTTGGAGGAGCTTCAGGTGGCGTAAAGAGGAACAACGAGACTCTTTACACAATCGGGGACCAAAATAGAACCAGGTCTGACAACAATAAAGCGTCCACATCTGATGGGAGACTCATCACCCCAAGCCACAAGAAGCCCTCAAAAGTGGATGTCCCAACTGCACTGCTATTTCAGGGCTGATGAGAGTGACTAATCCTCATATGTATATTTCCACTCCCCTGTCGCTCTATGACAGGGGTGTCCAAAGTTTTTGGCAGGAGGGCCACATCGTCTCTCTGACAGTGTCAGGGGGAAAAAAAGAATTAATTTACATTTGAAATTTGAATAAATTTACATAAGTTTACATAAATGAATATATTAAAAATGAACTTCTATGAATGAATGAAGGTCTTGCAATAGCTCAAGGCCGATAAAAGGCCTTGCAGAAAGCAAGGCTGGCCTTTCCTTTGCTGGCACTGCTGCATCACAGACGTGAAACAAGCAGTGGAGGGAGCCCTCATCCCACAGCTCATGTGAGAGGAAACAGTTGCCCTCACGCTGAGAGCAGTTGCATCGGGCTTCAACAAATTTCCGGAGCACCAGAGGCTCATTGGAGACTGGGGGTTCGCTGAGGGCAACACTGAGAGGTCTCAAGGGCCGCAAGTGGCCCCAGGGCTGGGATTTGGGCACCCCTGTAATAGATGTTTTGTTTTAAAAAAAAAACCCTTCCCTTTGATCCAAATTGAGGATTTCTCACATCTCCCTGGGCCTCAGGGAAACCAGAAGTTGCATTTCTGGTTCTGGTTTCCCCTAAGGAAACCGTAAGTTGTGTTTTTTTTTTTTAACCAAAATGGCCATTCTGAAGCCCACAGAGGCTGTGGGTGGACACTGTGGCCTCTGTGGGCTTCAGAAAGCCTTCTGGAGGTGACAGGAACGCAGCTCAGGTTGGGCTGAATCTGGCCAGGGGATCCAGCATTGAGCCAGATCCATGGATACAGAATCTGTGGATATAGAGGCCCCACCTGTACACATCTCCACAGCGGAGTAAAGCTCATCACAGAACACATACACAAACCACCATCTGCTCCTGTTTTCAGGTATGTCTCTACACACCCAAGGGGATTTGGGGTTGGCAACCTTCAGTCTAGAAAGACTATGGCATAAGCCTACAGCACCCAGTATTCCCAAGCGGTCTCCCATCCAAGTACTAACCAGGCCTGCCCTGCTTAGCTTCCGAGATCAGACAAGATCAGGAATGTGCAGGCTCGAGGCAGGCTTCTGCTGCAAGTCCAATGTTAACATGCAACAAGGCAAGGCCCACACCCACAGACAGAAAACAATGTAAAGGAGGCTCATTATGAGATGATTCACTGGAGTTACACAAGGACACAGGTCTCTGCAGCTTCAGCAGCAGCTTGCTGGGAATCCAAGCACTTTGTCCTCTGTTGTAAAAAAAATGACTGGCTTGGGCTTCAGGCTTGCATGGGCTTTACCAGTAGATCAATCAAGTAAAATGCTCATTAATTCCTCAGAGAACAAAGTGTGATCAGAGATGCTGACACTGAATGGTTCACTTGCTTATTTTTTTGAAGCCATTCCATTGTGGAAAACCTCAAAGTAAAAGGACATTCGGACAGTGGTCCAGCACTCCCTTACTAAGAATTCAGAGGAAAAAGACATATGCTCACTGAATCACAGTTTTTCAGCAATTCATGAGCACGAGTTTAGGGCACTCAGACCCCTAACAGAAACATCTTGCATTAGACCTGATAAACACTCATTTGACCAGCTTGTCTCATTTGGACAGACACAGCTGGGATGGAAATACTGAATGCATCCTTCTACCAGTGGCTAATTATATCTGGCTTTCTGTTTGCCCAGACTGTGGAGTAGGTGACAACGAAAATCCATAGTGGCAAACAATGGAAACAGTTTCACCCTGAGCAGGCAGATGGCACAAGGAAACAACACCCACTCAGAAGGAGATAGAGCAAATCAAAGACACAGGTCAGATAAGGGAGGCTTGGCAACTCCGGTGTAATATACGAGGGCTGAGTATGTCAGGGACAAGTCCTTGATGACAATGGTGATACAGTATTATTTATACAGCCCCGTCATTGCTCATGGCACTTTACAAAGCAGTCTAAACAAAAAGGGACAGGTCTCTGTCCCAAACAGCTTGCAGTTTGCATTTTGGCACACCCTGTAAGCTTTGTGGTGCTTTGTATTCAGGCCTTCCCCATCCAAAATTAGCACTGACTCTACACTAGAGTTGCAGACTCTTGACAGTCATCTCCATACCTGAACAAGCACGAAGTACCAAAGCTCGTGGATATTCCAGTAGAATCCCAGGCCAAATAAGGCAGTGAACAAGCCACTCAGCACCATTCCTCCGGAAAGATAGTAGCGGATCGGGAGGCGTTCGCCAAAAATTCCACTGCAGGAGATGGGAGCAAACACAGTCAAACTGTTGCAGTCTTCTGATCCTTTTCAACCTTTTTTCACCTCAGGACATACCCATCAGGTTTTTTGACAACTGACAAGATACACCAAACTGCTGGCTGGGGGCTCACCAACCCAAATGACCCTACTAATAAATGACCCTCCCCAAACTCTGGCGGAACACTTGTGGACCATTTGCGGAGCACCAGTGTACTGGGGTCCAATGGTTGAAAATCACTGCACTATAATATGGATCCTTTCCATGGACTCACAGGAAACCCAAAGTCTTGTTGGGGGAGCTGATAATGCAATTACTTCCCAGGCCTTTGCCCCAGCATGACTTGAGGGGCAGAACTCCTGTATTATATAGGAAGAAGCCACTCTGAACCAGCTCTCACGTCATAGGGGCAATGTCAGAATGGGACCTTTGCATTTGGGAAAGGACTAGTGTTCAGAAAGCCTATGCTGCCCCACAACCCCAGATCTGTCCCGTCATCATGTATTGCCCTGAAACTCCTCCATGCATCTTTAACCCTTTTCAGAGTCATTTAAGTCAACAAATATCCCATACTTCTAGTAGGAAATGCAACAATTAATTTTCTGGAGTGTGAAGATCCTGTCTTTTGTCTGCCCTGCCAATCAATTTCCCTAGGTGACCTCTGAGGTCTAGAATTAGGACAGAGGGAGGCATCCTGCTTCTCAGGTTGGGCTGTATTATTATTAACAGTATTTATATACCGCTTTTCAACTAAAAGTTCACAAAGCGGTTTACAGAGAAAAATCAAATAACTAAATGGCTCCCTGTCCCAAAAGGGCTCACAATCTAAAAAGATGCAAATGAATACCAGCAGACAGCCACTAGAACAGACAGTGCTGGGGTGAGGTGGGCCAGTTACTCTCCCCCTGCTAAAAAAAGGAGCACCCACTTGAAAAAGTGCCTCTTACCCAATTAGCAGGGGTTGTTCTGCTTCTCAGGCACAACAAAAAAGAAGAGAAATATTTGGGGGCATAAAGACACTTTATTCGAAGTGAAGAGGAAAATATAGCACAATGATTATCATCCAATGAATTGAATACTCACATGATTTATAAAATTAATCAATTTATCCAGTAATTAATAATTCCCAAATACTGAAGCAATCTAATTCTAGAGCTGTTCTAAAAGAGAACATTTTAGGGGCAGGAGGTCTGGTCTAGAGGGTAGAGCCTCCATTTCCCTGAAGATAACATCCGCAGGTTGCCAGTTCGAGGCCACCGGCACCGTGCGACCTTGAAGCAGCTGACAAGCTGAGCCGAGTTATTCCATCTGCTCTGAGCGTGGGAGGATGGAGGCCAGAATGCAATACCAGATCAGAGTGAAACATCTGGACTGTTGTGGTTCTTGAAAGATAGAACCTTCTTTCAATTGTAAAAATCCCTACAGGGATTTAAATAGCCTGCCTATGTAAACCGCCTTGAATAAAGTCTGAGGAGAAATCTGATGACCAAGAAAGGCGGTATATAAATACCTGTATTATTATTATTATTATTATTATTATTATTATTATTATTATAGCTCAGGCATTTTGCAGACATGTGCTACATATGAAGCAGCTCCCCACTGGTCCATCTGTGTTAACAGGGTCAACTGAGATTGGCAGAGGCTCTCCAGGGTTCTTCCCAGCTCAAGCTGGAGATGCCAGGGATTGAACCTGGGAACTCTCTGAAGGCACAGCAAGGAGCCTGCTATTCAGCCAA
The DNA here is from genome assembly GCF_035046505.1 of Tiliqua scincoides. Lineage (NCBI taxonomy): Eukaryota > Metazoa > Chordata > Lepidosauria > Squamata > Scincidae > Tiliqua > Tiliqua scincoides. The sequence continues at coordinate 14,030,946 of NC_089831.1, forward strand.
GGTCTTCTGCACACAGCAGGCAGAGCTGCTTATATACAAAGCTCTGTGAAGCTCTTTAATCAGTATTTAGGTGACAAAAGAGTTTTCTCATTCCCTAAGCAAATAAAATCCATCATTTGGGCAAGGATCTTGTTGACATCCTACCTTAGCAAATTTCTTATCCCCCAACTGTAATCGCTCTCATTATGGGGTTTCTATATCTCTAACTAGTTCCTGAATGGCTTTGAAATGGGCAGATTGCTGTCGGTCTGCCTCTTGATATGTGGAGCCAAAGTAAACAAACATTATGGATTTGTCCTAAGAGCACCTGTGAGATTGTTTGAGATCGTTTGGTGTTTTAACAGCCTGGGTCTACCAAGTGCTCTGTGACAAATTGTAGCCTTGGCTGAAGATGGAGAAGGCTTTTAGTGAAGGTAAACCAACTTAAATGGCTATCACTACCAAAGGTACCAGTAACATTACTGGAAGGTAATTAAGAAAATTACCTTGCTAAGTCTGACTAAAGTTCACCCCTCCCTAAAACGTCAGCCAAGTGCTCTGGGAAACCTCAAGCAAGCAAGTGTGCAGATGCTCCATGATCCCTGAACTCTGGATCAGATGAGAGCTGAATCAGACAATCAACAAAATCCGGTAGGACCGGATTGCACCCAGGGCCAGACAACTGATGAGGCCCAGAGGAGAAGCGACTGCAGGTAGTGGGGGCGATAACGAGGAAATGCACGGACAGATGAGATAACGGCCTAGAGCAGTGTTTCTCAACCAGTGGTACAGGTACCACCGTTGGTACTTGAGGTGGTGTCTGGTGGTACTCGCAGGGCCCCTGGAGCCCTGCCGCCCGGCAGCAAGATCAGGAACATGATGCAACAGATAGCAGTAGGAGGCTTGGCTCAGCGGGCAGAGCTCCATAGCATTCTTTCCTGCGCTTGAAAAAGCCCTCCCATCCACCCTGAGCTGGTGTTTGTTGCATCACATCTGGCCTCCCAAACCAGAAGTAACAGGTGATGATATCATTGCCATTCAGCTGGTAATTTGAATAGGTGGACCATGTGAAACGACGCAGTGTGGAACAACCCTTGAGAAACACTGGTGTAGAGGGCTCTGGGAGACACTCTGGGAGAGTTTGAGAGCCTGTAAGTCTTTGCTTAAGGGACGGGGGGGGCGGGGGGAAGGCAGCGATACGACGCCCAACATCGCGCTGCTGTGGAGGGCCACAGAGGCCGCTTCCACTCACCTCCGATTGCAGCAGCCTCCTGGCAGTTGGAGGAGCCTGGCACCTGCCTCAGCAAGGCTCTCCACGCAGCGCAGGCCCCTGCAGAATGCGACTGTGACTGCTTCCTGTTTCTCTAGCGGGTCTCTGCCTTCCCCCCTTCCCCGCCCCTTAAGGGGGCAGAGCCCAGGGCCCTCAGGTTGGGGCATTGCAATGCCCCACTGCTCTAGCCCACCACTCTACTGTGCACTCAAACACTTCCACTACCTTTTCAAATGTAGGACACAGTAGGAGGATGTACTACCAAGGGGCAGATGGGGGGAAGCAAGTCCCAGCGTGGTATTTTGCCACGGGGCTTCCAGGACATGGCTCTGGCATCGATGATACCACCCGACTTTGCTGAGTGGGTAGCTTGACTCTGAATGCGCTGCAATTGTGATCTGGTTCTGCAGGAAATGTCGACACACCTTGCCGCAGGAGGAGCACATCACAAAACAAAAACAGGAGCAGAAAGCCCTACACTTTTCTTCTTCCTGCATTGTAAGGACATACCTGATAAACATTCCTATGGCGTAGGCAACCAGGAAGGCATTATCGAGGGCCCCAAAGAGTTCCTTATAATTTGCCTGATCTGGAAGAAGAAACAGTTTTAGCTCCCAAACAGCATCCCGCCAAACAGCTGGAATACCAAAGTCACAGAAGCATCAACCCCAAAGCAACTGGCAACTGGAGAAAAAAAAAATATCATAAATCCCTGCATGTAAAAGACGAGCACATCAGCAGAAACCCCCTGAGGGCTGATCAGTCACAGCCAAAAGCACTTCTTGAGTCTGGTGTTGCACACTAGCCTCATGCAGCATTTTTCAGTTTTTTCTATCTTCAGGAACCTATTCCACATCAACTGATTTGTTCCTGTGCAGTCCTCCCCACCCTGTCCACCTTCCGGCACCCTGAAGTGGTACAGTCTTAGCAGGGCTGTGCCATAGCTTTCTGTCTGAATAGATTTTTCTTTGACATATTGGGAGCCTGGCTCACACAGAGCTGTTGTGAGGATAAAAGGGAGAAAGACATAAAGCATAATTGTGGGCGAATAATCAAAGACTCAAAGAGTTGGAAGGGACTCACAAGGTCATTTAGTCCAACTCCTGCCTGTAGCAGGAAAGGTGTTATTATATGAATAAGTATATCATTCTCCTTTGTTGTTCATGGAGTTGGGTGAAGGGTTGGCCAAGTCAGGCAGTGACTGTTAGAAGGTCCACCTAGCTGCTGAGCCCTGAGCACTGGTGGCAGTAATGGTTGGCAACCTTCAGTCTCGAAAGACTATGGTATAAGCCTACAGCACCCGGTATTCCCAGGCGGTCTCCCATCCAAGTACTAACCAGGCCTGACCCTGCTTAGCTTCCGAGATCAGACAAGATCGGTGGTAGTTTGCTATTAGAGGGAAGATGGAGGCACTGTAGGGATATCAGTACAGGGCTCTGACTCACAGCAAACTGACACTGGCATTGGCTACCCATTTTCCCTTCCTGCCCCCTCTTCGTGGCATTTCCTACCTGAACATGTACAGAGTGCATCCTCTTTCCCTTTCCCTACTGTAATCACAAATGACTGCATTTGCTTCCCATTCCTGCCTTCCTTCCTTCCCCATACTGTTTTTCCCATTGTCCGTTTCAGCTTGCATGTGCCTTGAGGCAGGCAACCCTCTACAACTGCCTACAGAACCTTGCAAATTGCCATGAATATGGATGGCACGGTACAGAAAATAATAATTCCCCAAAATTCAAACAGGCCAGTGAAATAAACTTCCCATTAGTAGTTATACTGGAAACCAAGCTGCGGTCATTCTGCTAATGAGACTCACGACGACAGTGTAAACAAGTGAGAGAAAGATACGTAGGGCAGTTAATCGTGTCAGAATCAACTGTTGGCCTCTAAGCCATGCCATTTTGGCTATTAAATATGACTCAGTAGGGGATCACAGCCTCCAATGAAGATAAAAGCTGTTCAGCTTCCTGGAACTTCTAGGAAGGGTCACAGCCCTCAACGGAGAATTCCTGGAAGGTGGGGAGATCAAGGAACACCCCAGAAGATTTGTCATCTTCCCAATGGAAGAAGACATTGCTTCGACAGCCACATGGAAGCTGTCCAGAAGACTCTAAATGCTTCAAAGTGGATGGATGGGTCAGTGGTCTTTGACCACTCAAAAGCAAAAAGTAGAATGGCAAACAGATAGAAACGTCTCAACAAATTGTCCCCAAATACTTAATGTTTGTGTAGCAGTTTCCGGGTGTAAAAAGCTTTCTATATGTATTTATCTTGAAGAAATCTCTATAGCGGTTTTGTTTAACTTGCTTTCTATATGTATTTATCTTGAAGAAATCTCTATAGCGGTTTTGTTTAACTTGTGGGTTGGGACTCCAATGGAGTATCAAAGCCTCATTTGGGGGTCATGGCAACCTTTTCAAGCCTGTTCAAGAGAGGGCTTGAATCCAATCCAATCATGGGACTGCCTTATCAAAACTGAGTTCATGAACTAATCCTGCACAGCCTCTTCTTGCTGTCTTGCCCCGCAGCTCCTAAGGTTGGCCCTCTTTAGGCTGCTACCTTGCAGGACTGTTGTGAAAACACAAGAAGTAGGTGGAAATGGGGTAAGCTGGGGGTGGTGGATTGGGTCCTGGGAGGATCAGTGGTGGGTCTCCAGTCTTAAACTTTAATTTATTAATTGGGGTCATGGTGTGAAAAAGGTTGAAGATCGCTGCCCTACCGCATTGATCCTTACAGCTGAAATCCCTATACACACCTGGGGTAAATCAATGGGACTTGCTTCTGAGCCAACATGCATAGGATTGTCAGTATTGTAAACACTGTAAGAATTATTAGCCCTTTAGCAACTGTTACCCGGCACATACCTGATCTTGTCTGATCTCAGAAGCTAAGCAGGGTCAGGCCTGGTTAGTACTTGGATGGGAGACCGCCTGGGAATACCTGGTGGTGTAGGCTTATACCATAGTCTTTTGAGACTGAAGGTTGCCAACCATTTTGGAAGATGGGTAATATTGAGACCAAGTAGCTTGCCTAAGGCTGCCTAGGGAGTTTGTGGCAGAGGAGAGAGTTGACTCTGGTGAGATTGACTGAAAATTCAATCTCTTTAGTCACTGCCTAACACTAGCTCTTCTGAAACGGCTTGTTGTCACTCGCACAAGACTCCAAGAGGTCTCGACGACATAGCAGAGGACCGAGAGCGACAGCTTACCAAAGGGCTTCCAATCACACCACGTGGTGCTGTTGGAATGGTTGCGTGGCCCGCTGGAGGAACAGTTGTGATGCAGTTCACTCTGAGGAAAGAGCACAGGACAGCATAAGAATCCGGGGATCTCTCGTGATCCCTGAGAAACAGGACAGCGATCTTCCTTCCCAGGCTCTCTGCAGGCTGAATAGAGATAGTACACAGTCCAACTAGACCCGAGTCCTGCCAAATCCCTACCAAGCATTTTGGTTTAATGTGCAGCCACTCTCCCCCCCCCCCCCGTCCACTTACCCAGGGAGGAATACTGGGGCATGGGGGTGCGTATTTAAACAAGATAATACTTACAAGGCCAGAAAATCTTTCAAATCAGTTATGGATTTAATTTTTTTCCCATTGTTTATCCCTAGAAGATCCAAGGTGGCCAATAACAAAATACAAAAGCGGGGAAACGATTTAAAAAACTAATGAATAAAATTAATCAGAGGTAGCAAAATGACCACAAAAAAAAAAATCTTCAACAAGAGACACAAGCAATGCTCCCAGGCCACCTTCACCCTGACCAGCTCTCCCCAAGATCTGGTGAAACAAGTGGGTGTCTTGCTAGACGATAGAAGAGAGGGTACACCATGAACCTCTTGAGGCAGGGAGTATCGCACCTGGCAAGGGGCTATCCCAGAGCAGGCTCTGTCTCACATGTTGGTCAATTACAGTATATAGAGGGTGAAGCCGCTGCCTCAGGTAGTGAATTTCTGGCCGGGGAGGCACCTGCTGCCTGCCTCTGCCTGGCTCCACAGTCCTTCCCCCTCCCACTTCTTGGATTGGAAAAGAAAGAGGGAATGAGCAGCAAAGTGGAGGAGAGGACAGTGGATGATCTAGAGTGGCTACAGTGCTCTAGCCCAGGGGTGTCCAAAGTTTTTGGCAGGAGGGCCACATCATCTCTCTGACACTGTGTCAGGGGCCGGGTGGGAAAAAAGAATTAATTTACATTTAAAATTTGAATAAATTTACATAAGTTTACATAAATGAATATATTAAAGATGAACTTATATGAATGCACGAAGGTCTTGCAATAGCTCAAGGCCTATAAAAGGCCTTGCACAAAGCAAGGCTGGCCTTTCCTTTGCTGCCGCTGCTGCATCACAGATGTGAAACAGCAAGCAGTGGAGGGAGCCCTCATCCCACAGCTCCTGTGACAGGTCAAACAGTTGCCCTCACACCGAAAGCAGTTGTGTTGGGCCAGTGCGGGCTCCAGCAAGTCTCTGGAGGGCCAGAGACTCATTGGAGACTGAGGACTTCCTGAGGGCCACATTGGGAGTCCTCGAGGGCCGCAAGTGGCCCCCGGGCTGGGGTTTGGGCACCCCTGTTCCAGCCCAACACTCTCCTTTCTTCCACACTTCCTCCTCTGCTCCATTCTGTTCTTCTTTTTCAATACCAACAGCAGGGCTAGCAGCAGTGGAGGTCAGAGGTGTGCTGCCAGGTATGGGAGAGGAGCAGCATTTATTCTGCTTCCTCATACCCCGGGAGGTCTTAGGCCAGCTCTGAACATAGGCATGCCTGCTCTAAACAGAGCCAAACTGAAAGTCTCTCGTTTGCGACACGTGCCCAATAAGAGTCCTCCCCCCAGTGGGACTCTCAATACCTTCACGATGCTGATGGGTTTCCGTGAGAGATGGTAGGTGGTGTAGCACAGGAAAGTCAGAACGAGGATGAACCCCCGATACCTGGAAGAGGGAGGCAAAGGAGATCTGTAAGAAAAATGATCCATGCCACTATGGAATATGGAGGAGCTAAGAATTAGAAGGCATTACCCTAAGCCTGCAATCACCCCTGCCATTTGGGCAAAGAGGCACCTTTCAAAGTGGTGTCCTCTTATATTTAGCAAGGGGGCAGCAACTGTCCCACTTCATCCCAGCAGGGTGTCTTTACCAGCAGCTGTTGCTGATGTCTCTTCTGTCATTTTTTTTAGATTGTAAGTTCTTTGGGGACAGGGAACCATTGCTTGGTTTGTTTTACTATGTAAACCGCTTTGAGAACTACTCTTGTTGAAAAGCGATATATAAGTATTCATCATCATCATCATCATCATCATCATCATCATCATCCTATATGCACTTGGGAGTAAGCCCCACTGAACTTTCGGAGTGCTGAAAGACAGCCAGCAAAGATTCGTGACTCAACTCTTGGGTATCTGCCTCTGCTGGGAGGCATTCAGGGAAGGTAAACAAGATCACACTTGCCTCTTCATTATATGAGTGAATGAATCAATCAAGACAGAGTTTTCATACCCCCCTCAAACACAATGCTTTTTAATCATGCAGTACATTCATTAGTTGTGAGCACATCAACCTATTATATGTTGAGATTGGCACACTGACCAATCTAGCACCAAATAGCCTACTTTGACCACTACTGGCTTTCCGGGAATCTTACAAAATGGTCTACAACAGAGCCAAGCCCTTCTCTTTCCTGTTGTGAGTGCTATGTGCCAAGATATTCCTGCATGCATGGTGAACTAGTGATCTTTCGCATGGGGTCAAGAAAGGTACAAGCCATATCCCCTGAGCTGAACCAAACAGCCTTTACTGAGCCTACCCAAGGATCCTTGTATTGATCACCTGACAGCTTGTATTGATCACCAGTCAAGGTTGTTTTCACCAGCTGGTTCTCACCCGTTGCAACAATGACTCTGCCCTGGGTGGGTGCGTTTCTCCTCTAGAGTACTTTGACCTACCTCCTTGGGGATTTTTCTTTCGGCTTCCAGGATGTAGGAATCTGGGGCACCTGGTATCAACCACCCTCTTGGAATGGCCCCAATTTGCCTCTCATGTCCTGGCAGAATAATGTTTCCTAAAGCACTCCCTGGCATCTGGCCTGTCAGTGGTGGTTCTGCAGAACCGTCAGTATCAGTGGCTCTCAGACATTTAGCACCGGGACCCACTTTTTTAGAATGAGAATCTGTCAGGACCCACCGGAAGTGATGTCATTACCAGAAGTGACATCATCAAGCAGGAAATTTTTTTAACAACCCTAGGCTGCAATCCTACCCACACTTACCCAGGAGTAAGTCCCATAGACTATCATTGTTAAAAGAATATACAATAGTAGCTTGTTAAAAGTACAGAGCTGTAACATTTCCCCAAATGTAGTCACATACCATGGTACCATCAAGTCTAATATAATAAAAATAAAATATTGAAATGAATGGGGACCCACCTGAAATTGGCTTGTGACCCTCCTAGTGGGTTCCAACTCACTGTTTGAGAAACACCGCTCAGTATTAACACTCACAGACTCTCCCTGTCATCCCGGAATCACTCAAGGCTGGAGAATATCAAGAGGAAATGTACGACGAAGAGGCAGACCGCATTCTCATTTTACACTCCCAAGCAGACCCACAGCCAGCAAATTTATATTTGCTGAGAAGATCTATGGAGCAGCAGAAGCTGATTGGACCATCAAGCTACACGGACTGACCATAGTTCTCCAGGATTTCAAAGAGAAATCTTCCCAACTCCTGAGATATTCCGGCTCAGTCCTGGTGCTTTCAGAATTTCCTCTGCCATTGAGCTACAACCGCTACGCAGTCTGGTACTCAGACATATTTAGAAGCAATGTTGCAGAAGAGGATCCTGTTTTGTTTGGAAATGTGGTGCCCTGAACATCCCTTAGGAAAGCGCAGGATGGAGACCCAGCACACATGATCCTAAGCAGGCTTACCCAGGTGTAAATCATCTTGAGTGCAGTGGGGTTTTCTTCCAGGTTACTGTGTGCTGTTTTGCAGCTGAATTAAACTACTAAGGGCCCAGTTCTATCCAATTTTCCAGCACCAGTGCAGCCACAATGCAGCCCTGAGGTAAGGAAACAAATGTTCCCATACCTTAAGGAGGCCTCTGGGACTACCTCCCCAACACAGGATGCAGTGCTTGCCCCATTGGCAAGGCTGCACTGGCACTGGAAAATTGGATAGGATTGAGCCCTGAGAGACCCGTGGCATGGAGAAGGGCTACAGATCGGTGGACAGCACACCCAGAGATGCCTAGATTCAGTCCCTGCTATCTTCTAGGAAGGGTTAGATTCTCTGACCAGTCTCTGAAACCCTGGAAAGCTGCAGATAGACTGTGGCAATAGTTGATGAAGGTATCTGATTCAGCAGATGGCTGCATTGCATGAATAATTTTAGCCCTGACTATAAACCAAGGCACTGGGGTCAAGAAATGCTGTGGGTTCCTCTTTTCTCAGGGGAATTCTGGTGGAAAGAGCATCAGCATCTTTCCATCTGCACAGCAAGTGAGCCACACAGAGAGTAGGCATGAGAATCACATGGGGAGCACAGTGGAAACTAAACCTGCTGAGCAGGACTCAGCCTCACCCGTTCCATCTGTCTAGGAAAGATGGATCTCATCACCGCACGAGATCCAGTGTGTCAACATGAAACTAGATCATGGAGTGCAGAGCTCCAGCAAGTGAAGGTCAGGTTCAGGCAAACTACCCAGTTACCTTCCCAAAGCCACCTGCAGGAATAGTGAGTTGGGTTTGTTCCTGCTTTGCCAAATACATTTAAGGGAGATTTTGAAACAGGCTCAGCCAACATCAGTGCTGATCATGGCTCAGAACTCTCTGATTCTGGTTAGAGCAGCCGTGCCGGGGTTGGGCAACTCTTCGCCCTCAGGTGATTTAAACTGATCTATTTTTCTGATCTAAATTGCCCCCCCCCCACTAATACTACTACGTAACATTTGCATAGTGCTTTCTAAGTCTTATCCGGATGCTCTTCTTACATCTACTAGGTAACTCTTATTATCCCTATACGGCGGATGAGGAAGACTGAGTCCGAGAAGGAGTGGGTTGCTGAAGAACGATTGCATTCCTAGCAAAGGGGGGATTCAAAACAGGGAATGAACAGGGGACATTCAAACTAGGGAATTCAACTTTGGAAATGACTTAGAACAGGAAAGTAGTTGGGGTAGAAAGATTCCCCCTCCCCATGCCCCCATTCCTGTGTCTTCTTTTTCGGCAAAAATATTGGATTTCTCCCATTTAAAATAAGCTGCTCTGAGCCAGTGTTTCTCAACCAGTGGTACTTGTACCACTGGTGGTGGTACTTGAGGTGATATCTGATGGTACTCATGGGACCCCCAGACAGTGGCATCATTAAAGTTTGTATCACCCTGTGCAGGAAGTCCATTATGATCCACCTTCTCCCATGCAGTGGGCAGGACCCCTGCTGGTTTTTTTGCTATAACTTTTGATAGAATAGAGATATTTAAACTAGGTTTTTTTGTTGCCTTATGCATGAAATTACGCATCAATTGATGTATAACATGAAGGCATTATTTGAAAATACCAAGGTATAAAAATTTTGGCCAATAGTGGTGTCACCCCCCCATGTGCGTCACCCGGTGTGGCCTGCACCCCCCACCACCTAGTGATTCCACTTCCCCCAGACCCACACCACCTGACAGCAAGACCAGCAATGATACATGACAAGCAGTAGTAGGAGACTTGGTTTTGTGGGCAGAGCTCCAGCATATGCTTTTCACATGTTCAAAAAAGCCCTTCCATCTGCCCTGAGCCTCTTACTGGTATTTGTCATGCTGCATCTGGTCTCCCAACCCAGAGTAACAGATGATGAAATCACCGCCAGTTACTTCTGGTGTTACTTCCAATAGGAGAACCATGCAAAGTGGTACGGTGGGGGAAAAACGTTGAGAAATACTGCTCTAAGCTATATGCAAATGTTGGGATGTGGTTCCTATATTTGGGCCACCTCTAATTCAGACAAATGTTCCACATGGCTCTGGCTCTTTAAAAAAACACACGTGAAGACTGTTTACATTCAGATACAGACACTAAATCAGGCTGGAGGATTGTGGATGACAGCATAGGACACCGAGCCATAAATCTGTTCAGATTTCTCCGGAAATAACTAAACTGCTTCTATTTTTCATGGTCAGTTTCACTTCTGCTTTAAAACTGAACTGTGAGTGTACAAGAGGCACAGAGCAGGAATGTCTTTGTGTGTGTGTGAATGTGTGTGTGTGTGAGAGAGAGGGGGGGAACAACACAAGGATAGGATAGACAATTCCTAATTACATGAATTACAGCACAATCTGGTACATATCTACTCAGAAGTAAGTCTCATTTTATTCAGTGGAACTTACTCTCAGGAAAGCAAGAAGAGAATTATAGCCTTAGGGCCCAAACCTATCCAACTTTCCAGCACTGGTACAACGGCACTGCAGCTCTGAGATAAGGGAACAAACGTTCCCATGCATTGAGGAGGCCTCTGGGAACTGCCTTCCCATCACAGGAGGCAGTGCACACTGCACTGGCACAGCTGCACTGGCACTGGAAAACTGGATAGGATTGGGCCATTTATGGTGTGCTTAATATATTCATTATGTCTGCCTCTGGTCATTCCTGCCTGTTTAGATTACAGTCAGCAACTGGAACTCCTTAAATCCAATCCAATCACCAGAAATGTGTGTTTTTCGACTCAAGTCCTAATCACAGCACATCCCTGGCCGACCTAAAGATAAAAGCAAAATTGCCCGCTAAAGCTGGGCTACGTCACTTTACTGGTGGGTTTCACCCCAGCCCTGATCCCCACATTTTGAAAGTGTTGGCAGTCTTGTGATATCACCAGTGTCCGCCCCAGTGACATCATCAGGTCCCTGCTTTGTGACATCATCAGGTCCTGACTTAGAAATCTCAGATATTGTGACCCAGCGACCTGATACAGAAGCCCTTGTCCTCCTTAGCATCTCACTGCAGTATCAGGGTGTAGGAGGATGAATGGGCCATTTCAGAGTCATAATAACTGCATGTCCCTAGAGGTTTTCTTCCCCCTAACTGGGTCAGTTGACACATGTTGGGTGTGCCTGTTATCTAGAGCCACAGCCCAGGGTGATTTAGAGGGCTTTCACTGCAACAGAAGCTATGCCTGATCTTTACAATGGTCATCAGATAATGGGGTTGAATAAGAGTCTAGGAAGGCAAGAGTCTAGGAAGCTTCTCCATGAGAAGCTGGGCCTCTTGACTTTAATGATGGAATGAGCTAGGAGCCAAATGAACAGTCACAAACTCTACTAGAGATTCCCTACAGAGAAGATCATACCAGCTGAGATGCAATAAGCCCAGCAGGAATATGCTGAGATGCCTCAGTCTTTCACTTCCTATCCGAGCCTTCCCAAGGGCATGGAGCAGATAATAAGTGTTAAAAATAAAACCAAAGCACTCCACTGAATTAAAGTCACTGCACTCCTGAAAGAGCTGGCTTAGGTTTTCTGAAGACCTCTGGCTGGCCAATGGAACTTGTGCTGAACTGGCTTTCCTTGCTAACTACTTTGCCACTAAAATTCCCCGCAGCTCTTTTTCCACTAGTGAAGGAAAAAGTACGGGGGCCCTGCATCTTTTCACACTCAAGATGAAAAGCAACTGGGGTGATGATTGTAAGAGGCACTTTTTCAAGTGGGTGCTCCTTTTTTTAGCAGGGGGAGAGTAACTGGCCCACCTCACCCCAGCACTGTCTGTTCTAGTGGCTGTCTGCTGGTATTAATTTTGGGACAGGGAGCCATTTAGTTATTTGATTTTTCTCTGTAAACCACTTTGTGAACTTTTAGTTGAAAAGCGGTATATTAATAATAATAATAATAATAATAATAATAATTGTGAACAGTTGGCAAGGAAAGGGTTAAATAGTTCTCCTTTTTTCATTGCCTATCTCCTCCCTGAACTGAACCCAAACCAACTCTCAGATGCTTTGCATGAAACAATACAGGGAGCCCTCTGCATTTGCAGGGGATTCATTCCAGGACCTCCTGCACATAATGAAATCCATGGCTGGAGGGCCTCAGAGGAACTCCCAGACTTGACTAGAAGTGCTGGTAATGTCCAGGAGGCCTTCTAAGGCCCTCCAGCCATGAACTCAGCATTTGTGAATACTGAATTCTGCAGGTGCCAAGTCTGCCATAAGGAGGACCCACTGCACAGAAAGAGACTTGCACAGTGACCATTAGATGCTCCCAGAAAGCTGGAGAGACAGGCATACTTCTCTCCCATTTCTGTAGTCCTGCAACTGGCATTCAAAGGTACACTGTTGGTGAACCCAGGGCTGGAGCAGAGCCATCATGCTGACCAGTAGCCATTAATGGATCTGTCCTCCATGAATTCATCGAATCCTGTTTCAGGCCATCCAAGTTAGACACCTTCAGAGCATCTTGTGGCAGGGAATCCCATAGATTAAAAATGTGCTGCAAGAAGGTGTTTTTTTTTTTATACTAAAATCTTCTGCCAATCTGTGTCAATGGACGATTTCAGGTCCTGGTGCTGAGAGAAGGAGAGAAACTTCTCTGGCGGCACACAATGCATCGTTTCACAACTTCGACAAGGTCCCTCAGTCACCTATTCTCTAAAGCAGTGTTACTCAAACTGTGCGGCGCGGCTCTTTAGGGAGGCGCCAGGAACTCAAAGGGGAGGCGTGGGGTGTCCTCTCGCAGCGATACAGTCACTCCCCTGGGCAGAATACGAGCCCATCTTCTGCACTTTTTTTAAAGCAGAAGAAACGGGAGTTGCTCAGCTGCGAGAGTGGCTGCTGCCGCCCCGCCCTCTTCTCCCTTCACTCCGAGGCTGCCGCCTTCTGTGTTCGCTGCAGGTGGTTTCCAAAGCTCTTCCACTCCATCCCCCATCTGGCAAGTATGCTCAGCTTGCAGTCTTTAACCCTCGCTGATCCTCCTCTGGTTGGTTCCTAGTTCCCAGCCTGGGATTGCTTCTCATCAAAGTGAAATCTCTCTTTTCAATCCCCTCCCTCTTCCACTTCCCCCTTTCCATCTCCAAACCTTCCCACTTTCCTCCCCTTCCCCAAAAATTTCACCAGTCACCAGGGGTCTTAAAGTTGCTTCCATGCAGTTGGCAAAGGGGGAGGGTAGAGACAAGCACCCACTTTACTTGGCCAGGAGCAGAAAAAGGGAACTGTTTTTAAATGATTTATTAATCTTGTTGCTTGACTGAAGAGGAGAGGCTGTATTTTTAAAATGATGAATCTTGCTATTTGAAGGGAATACTTATCAGCCATTGATGAAGTGATTGTCAGCCCAATCCTATCCACACTTTCCTGGGAGTAAGCCCCATTGGAACTTACTCTAATGACTCTAATGGGACTTACTTCTGAATAGACATGCATAGGCTTGAGCTGTGCATCTCCTAGTATAGGAGACAAATCAGCTTCCTAACCAAACCCTTATCAGCTCTGATATATTTTTATGGTCTATTTTTGCTTTCCCCACCAGCTGCTGGAAAAATTTAATTTCATTAAATTAATAAAGGATTCAGTCCTATCCAAGGAGAATGGGAGAAATGACTAGTTGGATTGGGTGTGTGTGTGTGTGATGTTGGTCAGATTGGTTGTTCACAAAGTTCATTTGATAAAACAATTCTATTGGTATGCTTCAAAGTTAAAAAAAAAAAAAGAGTCTTCCTGGACCAGACAAAATCTACCTACTCCAGCATCCTGTCTCCAACAGTGATCAGCAGATGATCATTTATAAAACAGGTATATTGCTGTGTATTAATAATATATTTTTAAGATCTGCATTTAATTAATGATATGATTAATATAATTAATATTAATATAGTTAATATATATTTAACATTATATTATAATAAATATAATATTATAATATTATATTTAATATAGTTAATATAGTTAATATTTCTGGCCACTTCCTGTTTAATGATGTCACTTCCAGCCCTCAGGAACATAATGGAGAGTCATGGCCAACAGCCACGGGGGTCAAGGGAGCCACTGGCCGGAAACGTTTGAGTACCACTGCTCTAAAGTCACAAGCTTCTTGTAGGCATTCTTCAGTCTCGGAAGACTATGGTATCGCACTCTGAATAGTGTTCTGGAACAGAGTGTCCTCTCATAAGAACATAAGAACATAAGAACAGCCCCACTGGATCAGGCCATAGGCCCATCTAGTCCAGCTTCCTGTATCTCACAGCGGCCCACCAAATGCCCCAGGGAGCACACCAGATAACAAGAGACCTCGTCCTGGTGCTCTCCCCTACATCTGGCATTCTGACTTAACCCATTCCTAAAATCAGGAGGTTGCGCATACACATCATGGCTTGTACCCCATAATGGATTTTTCCTCCAGAAACTCGTCCAATCCCCTTTTAAAGGCATCTAGGCTAGACGCCAGCACCACATCCTGTGGCAAGGAGTTCCACAGACCGACCACGCGCTGAGTAAAGAAATATTTTCTTTTGTCTGTCCTAACCCGCCCAACACTCAATTTTAGTGGATGTCCCCTGGTTCTGGTATTATGTGAGAGTGTAGCGAAGTGCGCGAAGCCTGGGTAAAGTAGATACGGAGGATAGACTGTTACCCATGCAGCAAATCCCCCCTCTCCACGACGCTGAAATAGTCCAAAGGAAAGGCAGAAGCCAATACGGTTGGTTCCAGCGGCGTTGCAGGAGTTGCCAGAACGTGACTGTGTTCAGCCATGAACTGCCTCAGGGACTCCGGCTCTGGATTTTGCCTCGAGGTTGACTCCTGAAGCCTTTTCCATAACTGGATGTAGCCCCAAGGCAGTGGAGGTTTGGGATCAGAGTTTTCCTTCTCTCAGATGAGCTGCCTTCCCAGGCTGACGAGTCCCATCTACCCGGTGGCTGTTCAGTCGCCTCTTATGACAAGTACAGCCAAACTGAGGGCCTATTCTTATCCCCAGCCCTCAGGGGAAGCTGAGTCACAAGCTTACTGGTGCAGTAATGAGACATGGAAAATCCAGGTTTGAATTGCAGCTCAGCCATGAAGCTACCTGGTTCAGGCTCACCTACCTTGCAGGGTTGTTATGAGAACAAAAGCGATAAACTATGTATACTACCCTGGGCACCTTGGAGGAAAGGTGGTAAAAAAAATGTGAAAAATAAAATAAAAACAAAATGAATTTAGTTGCCTTCTTCTGCACCTTTTAAACCACACTTAACCTGCAGCTTGGCTCAGAGTTGGCCAAGGAGCCAGATGCGAAACCAAGTCAGTCCCATTCAAGGAACTGAATGATGATCCATTATTTCCTCCTAAACATCAGAAACGTCTAAAGCCCTCTCACGAAGCCCGAGACTTAATGTGCGCAATTACTGTATGATGTGCTAATGTCAAAAATAACCCAAATAAGAGCCCTTATTCTTCCATTCCAAAGTTGTTCCTTGTTCATAATGAGTAACTGAGTGATCTTCTTAAGTAGCCCGCACCCATTCTAAGAATCCTGCAACGCACCACTAAAGGAGCCCCCTTTTTCCCAGGTCATTTGAGCACAAAAAGGATTCCAGCGTTCTTGAATGATGCAGCTGGAGCCAGTGGGAATCTTGAGTGGGCAGACCTGAGTGAGTCAAGTGGGAGCAGCTTGGAGTACCAGAAGCTGAGGAGTGGCAGGAGTGGCCACCACTGATCCTTTGAAAACCATAAAAATTTCCTTTTTGAAAAGTTCCCATTCTCCAAGTAAGCGTGCAATCCTAAGATCGCACTGCGCCGGTGCAGGCCCCCTGTGCCGACTCCCGAGTATCGCAGATGTGTCATAAAGCACATTTGGGCCGACTTGGAAGTAGTCCATTTTGGCACAAAGACGTGCATCGGCCTGCCATCGCCAGATCCTATCCCTGTGTTGGCTGAGGCAGATGGGTTTGTATCGGGAGGCAGTGGGAGAGGGTAGGGGGAAGGCGTTCCAGGGGTGGGGACGGGTGTTTCTGGGTTTGGGAAAGAGCAGAATGGGAGACAGAGTGGGCCCAGGAGCAGGGTGGGATGCCGTATTCTAACCCCCGGCTCCAACCCAGGCAGCCCTACGTGGGCTGCTCGGTTTTGCACCAGCTAAATAGGGCAGGCTGGGGCTCGACACAGGGTAAGGGGAAAAACATCCCCTTACCCTGAGGTGATCTCTAGCCTGCACTTCACCTGCATAGGATACACTGCAGGTCATGTGACCTGACTGTACCAGCGCAGTTTAGGATTGGGCTGCCCATTGCATAGGAAGCTGCTGTATATGGAGTCAGTCATTGTTTCATCATACCAACATGAACTGGCAGCAACTCTCTAGGGTTTTTTCCAGTCTTACTCGGCAGTGGCAAGAACTGAAGCCAGGACCTTCTGCAGGTGAAGCTGGTGCTCTGTCTGGAGCTGAGGTCCCTCCTTTGAGCAACAAATTTGGCACGTCACATGCCACAAATTCAAACACCTGGGTTTTTTGCTTATTTGTTTTGGAAAAAGAAAAAAATCTTCTAGGGTGAATAAATCATCACACTAACATAGGTGCCACACTCATCGACCCAGCCTTGGCAATAGACTTGGCAGGCAGCCAAGGAGTTCAGAGTCCTCACTCAGTACTGATTGGGAACCGGCTTGGTAGCAGAACCAATGCTCGTGTGTAATGCGTGATTCAGAAGTCCACATGGATGTGCCTGAAAGGGAGTTTAAACCTGCACTCAGCGTCGGTGCCAAACTGGCACAAGGTCCTGAACTCCCCACACCCCCACATACACACACACTCAAGCTGATTGGAGGCAATGGCAAGTGGTGGGAGTGATACCTTCAGCTAGGGGACTCTGAAGTTATTCTCCTGCTTGCACATGGCTGCTGGCTACAGCAACAGCATGAGTCCTTTGGTTGACTCACATCCCTGCTGCTGCCAACACTAAAGAGTTCAGGGACTGGCCCAGCTGGGCGGACCCTCTGATGAGCACTGCCTGGCCGAGCTCCGATGCCCTCTGACTGCACTCTGGACAACTTCTGAAACCAAGAAGGACGTCAGTCCAAGCCCTGTGACTCTCCTCTGCTGTACTATATTCTGTTCTTCATTTCTGGATTCCAAATCTAAGCAACAATTCCCCATCAGTCAGATGTTTCTTTGGCCTTTGCTACGACATGACCCCTTTGAGTATCAAGAGACAGGGGGCCCTGGTAGAGAGTGCTCAGCAATGGAAAGAAATCCGAGACACCCAGTCATGTGCGCAAAAGACGCCAGGTGCATGCTCTAGAATTCAGGCTATCTGAACGGAGGTTGTCTTGGAAACCACTGATAGGAGAAGTTGCCAGCGGAAGTAGTTAATCTGTGCAGCATGAATTCTGCATGTAAAGCAGTGGCAAAAAGATGTCTAGATGCACATGAATAAATATGCATTTGGATACATTGCACTAGGCAAAGGGTGTAGCTCAGGGCAGGAGGACCTGCTGAAGGTTTGCATGCCAAGATTTAATCCCTGCAGGGCCAGGAATAACTCCTGTGAAACCTTGGGGAGATATTGTCAGTCAATGCTGACAGGACTGCTGATGGTCCAACTCAATAGATGACCACTTCATACACTGCTGCACCTGTATAGGTGTATAGCTACACCCTCAGTTTGGCTGTACTTGTCGTAAGAGGCGACTAAACAGCCACCGGGTAGATGGGACTCGTCAGCCTGGGAAGGCAGCTCATCTGAGAGAAGGAAAACTCTGATCCCAAACCTCCACTGCCTTGTGGCTACATCCAGTTATGGAAAAGGCTTCAGGAGTCAACCTCGAGGCAAAATCCGGAGCCGGAGTCCCTGAGGCAGTTCATGGCTGAACACAGTCACGTTCTGGCAACTCCTGCGACGCCACTGGAACCAACCATATTGGCTTCTGCCTTTCCATTGGACCATTTCAGTGGAGAGGGGGGATTTGCTGCATGGGTAACAGCCTATCCTCCATACCTACTTTACCCAGGCTTCGCGCACTGGAGAGGACACTCTGTTCCAGAACCACCATTCAGAGCGTGACACCATAGTCTTCCGAGACTGAAGGATGCCAACAAACACCTGTATAATATTATCAGTGCTGGAAAGTTATGTATCTCCAGCTATAGGGCTTGCATTTCAAAGAGGACAGCTGAGAAGGTGCTGAAAAGAATTTAGAGAAAGATCATTCCATAATTGTCAAATAAATCTCAGTGTATGAGACAAACCTAAAACAAGGGTTACGGACTGATGACCCAACCACTGTCTGGAGATAATGGCAAGCAGGGCCACCTTCTGTATGGGATTGTACATGTTTAATGGTGGAATGTGTTCCAGCCACGTGGTATTGGGGGGTCCAGCATTTGCCCTCTTTTATTTATTTATTTATTTATTTATTTATTTGCTTTTCTTGCCATCCAGCCCAACGAATGATTCCTATTTAATTAAAAGCTAGCTGTTTAAGATATTGTGTCATGTGGGTCTTAATAAAAATGATGTAATAGAATGTGGTCTTTGGATTTTTTCCTGATAGTTACCTATGATTACCTTCCTTTTAGTCACCTATAATTTTTTTTCCTATAGGTACCTATAATATATTATATTGATTTAGTAATTGAATTACTAAATTAATTTAATATATATTAAATATGATTAATATATTTTCCTGAGAGTTAGCTATAATTACTATAGTTACCTATAATTACAAATATTTACCTATCAAAGTTATGAGCAGTGCCAGGCAAGAAATGATTCTTCTGTCTTGATAACACACAACCCCAAAGCTTGAAGCATTTGGATAATTAAGTGCAACAGTTCGAAGTGTCATTTTTAGAATCAGGAACTCCTGTAAATGCTTCCCCAGGGAGCCAGTATTATCACGGTGGTTTGGAATCATTAAACTGAGATTAGGTATCTCCCTGAAGGTAGTGTGATATCCTCTTCAGATAAGATTAAGAAAGTCAGCCTAGATAAGCCTCTAGCCCCTTCCAGTCCAGGACTCTGCATCTAGAATGCATTTTCCTGGTGACGCCAAAATGGGCTAGATAATAAATCCATAGCTGATCCAATAGTTTCCACATGCGCTGCCTCCGACGCATCCTCGACATCACCTGGTAGGACAAAGTTCCAAACAACACAGTCCTGGAACGTGCTGGAATCCCTAGCATGTATTCACTGCTGAAACAGAGACGCCTGCGTTAGCTCGGTCATGTTGTGAGAATGGATGATGGCCGGATCCCAAAGGATCTCCTCTATGGAGAACTCGTGCAAGGAAAGCGCCTTACAGGTAGACGACAGCTGCGATACAAGGACATCTGCAAGAGGGATCTGAAGGCCTTAGGAGTGGACCTCAACAGGTGGGAAACCCTGGCCTCTGAGCGGCCCGCTTGGAGGCAGGCTGTGCAGCATGGCCTTTCCCAGTTTGAAGAGACACTTGGCCAACAGTCTGAGGCTAAGAGGCAAAGAAGGAAGGCCCATAGCCAGGGAGACAGACCAGGGACAGACTGCACTTGCTCCCAGTGTGGAAGGGATTGTCACTCCCGAATCGGCCTTTTCAGCCACACTAGACGCTGTTCCAGAACCACCATTCAGAGCGCGATACCATAGTCTTTCGAGACTGAAGGTTGCCAACAACAAGCTGACCCAAGTACTGTGGGCAAAGTTTACTTGATGTAAGTTACAGGCACTCCACAGAAAGTAGCAGGGAAGGGGTTATGGGTAAGTCTGTTTGCTAGTGAAGAATACTGGTATGAAATTAAAGGCAAGTTGTGGGAGTTAAAGATCAAACTGTACCTTTACTGCTCATATACTATTATGTTCGCTTGTTTGCATGCTCTGCAGTTGGGACTCTCACAGGCAACCTGTAAATATACTTGGGAGAACTGGAGGTCAGAAGTGAGACCAAACCAGGAAGATCCATTCTGAAATGTTGTTGGTTCTTGAAAGAGAGAACCTCTATGATTGTAAAAATCCCCTTGAGAGATTTAGAAACGCCTGCCTATGTAAACCGCCTTGAATAAAGTCAGAGGAGTAATCCAATGACCAGAAAGTCGGTATATAAATACCTAGTTGTTGTTGTTGTTGTTGTTGTTGTTGTTGTTGTTGTTGTTGTTGTTGTTGTTGTTGTTGTTATTATTATTATTATTATTATTATTATTATTATTATGGATGAACAACTTTTGTAAATAACAACAAGCCCAGGAATAAAAGTAACAACTATTGACCGGGTGATAGTGGGCCCAGTTGTCTTTTAAGATATAAATTAATGGAGGAACAATGCCTATGGATGCTTCGTCACCAAACTCCAAACTCATATCACTCTGTCTTAAAGCTGATATGAATTCAGGCACATAATTTCATATTGAACGCAGGCAAGTGCCAGGATGGTGCTGCAGTTTGGAAGTTGGATTTAGACCTAGAAGATCCCGGTTGAAATTCCCGTTCAGCCATGAAGCTTCCTGGATGAACTTGGGCCAATCACTATATCTCAGTCTCACCAAAACTCACAGGGCTGTTGTGAGGACAAAAGGAGGGGAGAAACTATTTACACCACCCTGAGCTCCTTGAAGGAAGGGTAATATAAAAATAAGAAATAAATGAGGCAATACTGAGTCAGTCCTCCGGATCAACTCGCTTAGAACTGTACTGACAGCTGCTCTATGCAAGATTTTAGAGCTAAGGGCTTTTACCTGAGCTACTCGGAGATTGAACTTGGGGCCATCTCTGGGTAAAGGAGGCACTGCCTAGAGGAAGCTCATCCTCTAAAGCAGCAGTTTTCAACCAGTTTGCCTGGGTACATTGGTGAGCTGTGAATGATCAGCAGGTGTGCCACGGGAATTTGGGGTAGGATAATTTATTAATAGGGCCATTAAGGATGTGTTTCCCCCACCAGCAGGGTGGTGTGCCTTGTCAATTGTCAAAAAACTGCTGGTGTGCCTTGCCAATTTTAGCACCTTGTCAGTGTGCCATGAGATGAAAAAGATTGAAAATTGCTGCTCGAAAGCACGAAAGATTTCGATTTAGAAAATAATACTTTACATTGCTGAGCGTGCAAAGTGGTTCACATGCATTGATCTTGATGCAGTTCTGACAATAGCCTGATCAGGGTGAGCAAGGATTACTCCCATTCTGCAGCTGGGGAACTGAGGCTGACCTAAGGCCACCTGATGTGATCAGGGCAAAGGTTGAAAATCACTCATCCAGAGATTAATTTTAATGCAATATTTTTCCTCTGCTGGTGAACACCCACAAGAATAGTTTCCCCCTGCAAACTGGAGCAAAAGGGCACCATTTAAAGCGGTGTCTCTCATACATTTAACAAGGGAGACCAACTGTCCCTCTTCACCCTAGCATAGTGTTGCTTCCAGCTGCTGCTATCTTGCTTGTATTTTTTTTTCTTATAGATTTTGGACTTGGGAACCATCTTCTTATTCCTTCCGTGATCTAAATTGCTGTGGGAATGTTGCCTTTTGGCAAAAAGCTGTAAATGATCTCTGCATCTCATTCAAAAGCAGTGGAAGAATGCAAACTCCATGGGGATTTTGCAGCCAAAGAAACCCTCCTTTTCCCCCTATAAGCAAGATGTGGGTTTTTAGACATTGTTTGTGAACATGTGATTAGATAGATAGATAGATAGATAGATAGATAGATAGATAGATAGATAGATAGATAGATAGATAGATAGATAAGACCTTTATTGGCATACATAACAAACACAAACGCAACAACACAACAAAGTAGTGAGTACAAGCCTATGATATATAATACACATCAACTGAATAAGTTAGGTGTATTTGTCCCATATAAAACACAGTGGCCTAACATATAAAATATACTGGATAGCCTCTCTTGGGTCTACTTGCCACCATCAGCTGCAGATAGACTGCCACCCTCTCAGTGATAGGATTGAAAACATCATTTAGCAGTTACGGGTTATCACCGCCATCAAGAATTTTGAAACCTTTTTCAACTCTTGAGGGTGAACAATCATTTAATAATAGCTTAATTTTTTCCATATCTGGAAGACCCACACTATTAACCAGGATGGGCATTAGACAGGTGGAGCGGGCACTATTATGCCAACGACAGTAGAAAAATATATGTGGAAGAGTTTCAACCGACCCCGTGTTACAAGGGCAGAGACGGTCTTATGATACCTCCCAACTGTCACCCTTGAGGGAATAACAGTGAACCTTGCCAGGGTTATGGCATGATGTTCTGTGGGGTCTGTCAGTGAGGAGAGACAGATTGCCATTTTCCCAAACTGGTTGTGAACATGTGGTTTGCTGGTGGTTAACCCAAAAAGAGGTATTTCCTGAATTCTAGCTGTTGTAGGGTTTCTACCGGAATTACAGACCTGGGTGATGTGGAATCCAGTTTCGGCATCTTAGGGCGTGATCCTAACCCCTTATGTCAGTGCTTTCTAGCACTGAAATAAGGGCAATGCAGCTCTGAGGTAAGGGAACAAACATTCCCTTCCTTTGAGGAGGCCTCCGTGAGTGACACCCAACTGCAGGATGCAGCACACGTCCCATTGGCACCGCTATGCTAGTGCTGGAAAGTACTGACATAAGGGGTTAGGATTGTGCCCCTAGATTATTAGTGGTACACAGATCTTTCTGGTTGAACTCATGCAGATGTGCCATGATACTATGGTTATTCAAATATTTCTATACCTCTCAAAGCCACTGAGAAGAATTTTACCAGGGGGTTCAAAGTTTCTGTGGGGCCCCTTTCCTTCTCCCTTCAAATGTGAATTTGGCTAACAGGACTCCTTTTAGGCTCCCTTGGACTCCTATGTCCCCTTTTTGACCCCAAGCCCAGGTACAATGTACCCCCTGCCCCCCATACCTCTTTTCAACCCACCACACAAGTTCACAAAGCAGTCTACACTACGAGGTAAACACAAAGGGGGTTCCTGACTCAAAGGGGCTTAACAGAATTTAAAAGGAAACACAAAGGGGAGCACCAGCAACAGCCACTGGGATGGATGTTAGGGTGAAGCTCAGTTGCTCCCTCTTGCTAAATCAAAGATCATTTATGACTTAAAAGATGCCTCTTTTCCCAGTTAGTGGGGCCTTATCCAGGTACACAGCACAGGCCTCTGTCCCAAATGCTTTAAAAGCCCTCTAGATCAGGCCAAAGGCCCATCTAGCCCAGCTTCCTGTCTCTCACAGTGGCCACCAGATGCATCAGAGAGCACCACAAGAGACCTGCATCCTGCTGCCACTCTCTTGCACCGGGCATTCTGAGGTAGCCTACTTCCAGAACCAGGAGGTATACCCATCTTATAACCTGGTTTATAACCTGCAATGGACTTTTCTTCCATAAATCCGTCCAATTGCCTTCTAAAGGTATCTAGGCCAGGTGCCATCACCACACCCTGTGGCAAGGAGTTCCACAGATTAATAGCATGCTGTCTAACAAAATATTTCTTTTTGTCTATTCTAACTCTCATGACACTCAATTTTAGTGGACGTCCCCTGGTTCCTCTGCCTTGTGTGAGAGGGAAAATAACATCCCTCCATCCACTCAATCCATCCCCTGCATAGTTTTATATGTCTCAGTCATGTCTCCCGCTCCATGCCTTTTTTCAAGACTGAAGAGCCCCAAACGCTGTCACCTTTCCTCATAAGGGATGTGACAAAGCCCAGTGTGAGTGCGTATGTTTCTGCGCCTGTTTTAAGCACTGGTTCCCAGTCCATAGTCCGTGGACCTCAGGTGGTCTGCAATACTCTGAGAAGTGGTCCGTGAGGTCTCACCCAAAAAAAAAAAAAAGATTGCCTTTGATCTCTTTCAGCATCTTGCTGAACAGGTGACCCTTGGACCACCAGAGAGGGCGGAGAACAGACCACTTACAGCTGCAGCTGTCAACAAAGCAGCACCCATCAAATCTTCTCTAGAAATAATAAATCTAAAAAATCTCAAATAACTCTTCTGTAATTATTACCAATTTAATTGTATTCTGAGTGCGCAGGGGGTGAGGGGTTGCATTGGTTCATGACAACTCCCATTTTTGCCTCAGTGGTCTGTGGGCTCCTAAAAGTTGGGAACCCCTAAGAACTTATGTTCTTAGGGGTCCTGCTCTCCAAGAACCCCTATGTTCTTAGGGGTCCTCCTGTCCTGCTGGATCAGGCCAAAGGCCCATCTGGTCCAACATATGAATATAAGAACAGCCCCACTGGATCAGGTCATAGGCCCATCTAGTCCAGCTTCCTGTATCTCACAGTGGCCCACCAAATGCCCCAGGGAGCACACCACATAACAAGAGACCTCATCCTGGTGCCCTCCCCTGCATCTGGCATTCTGAAATAGCCCATTTCTGAAATCAGGACTCTGTCCAGCTCCCTGTATCTCAGAGGGGCCCACCAGATGCTTCTGGAAGTTCACAGGACCACAAGAGCCCTGCATCCTGGCGCCCTCCCTTGCACCTGGCATTCTGAAGCAGCCTACTTCTAAAATCAGGAGGTTACACGCACCCATCACGGCTGGGAATCTGTGATGGGCTTTTCCTCCAGAAATGTGTCCTGTCCCCTTCTCAAGGCATCGAGGCCAGACTCCACCCCCAGCTCAGGCCAGGTGCCATCACCACATCCTGTGGCAAGGATGGTTTAAAGGAAGGTCTTCTTCCCCCCCCCCCCCCGAAAGACACACAAACCCCCAACCTCAGTGAGAGAAAGGCACTGTCAGCATGTGGTCTGGGGAGTCCTGCGGGGGGGGGGGTGGCCGGGCTGGGCAGCATGACCTCCAGCATCTCTGCGCTTGCTGCCTGCGCTCCCGGTGGCAGGCAGGGATGCCACCCAGAACAAAGCCCTGCTTCAGCCAGAGGGAGCCAGAAGGGCCTCGTCGTGCGCTCCTCCCTGCCTTCCCCCCTCCCCGGTCCGGATCTCCGGATTTCCCGTGCAGGACCTTCCCCCAGACAAAACCCCGGGCAGGACCACCACAGGCCCCTCTGGCTGGCGGAGGGAGACGGGAGGGCCGGCGGGATGCGCCCTGGGCGCGCTCGGCGTCTCCAAGGGAGCCCTCGGGGCGCCGCGCGGTGGCGGGAGCGCCTTCGCCCCCCCAGGCGATCGGGGACCCCCCACCCCTCCCTTGGGGGTCTGCAGGCGAGCGGAGCCTCCCTCTGCCTTACCAGCTGTCCCTGGAGAAGGAGCGGAGGAAGCGGACCGCCGGCGCGGGGATGGATCTCATGGTGCCCGGCCCGGGAGGGAGCGCGCAGCCCGGCGGCGGAGGCGAAGCGGGGCCCGGAGGAGGCTGGCAGGTGGGCGCAGCGGGGGCGCGGAGGAGCGGGCCGATCGGGCCGGGCACCGCTTCGCTCCGGCGAGGGTGTCTTCGGGGGCCGGCGCTGCTCCCAGCTGGGCACCGGCTGGCATTTAAATGCCCCGCTGGAGCGGGCACACTCCCGGCCGATGCAGCCCGGCCCCCCGCCCCGGGGCAGGGCAGAGCCCAGGCCGGGGGAAGCGCCTCCCCGGCCGCCCCTCCCAGCAGCCTGGGCTGGCCGGGCTGCGGAGGAGTCACGTGCTGCGCCCGGCCGGCTGCCAGGGAGCCGGAGAGGGGCAGGCGCTTTCTCGGGGGTGCCCCGGCTGGGGGAGGCGCCTTCCAGGACCTGCAGGCTGTGGGGGGCGGGGGCGGGTCCCGATCCCACGGGCTAGAGGGTGGGGATCGTCGGAAGCCGCTGGGTCACGCGTGTCAACTGAGTGCCAGCGTTGGCCACCTCTTTGGTACCATCCTGGACTCCCAAAGTGGGTCACAGTCACAAAACTCGGGCTCACAAGCGGATCCGGTTGGTCTCTCGGTGATGGACCGAGTGGTAGCGATGAGATGAGATCGTGTGATCCTGGCTGTGTTGCCCTGAATGGTGGCAACAATCACAAGGGGGGGGGGGAGGAATCTTGGGGAAGCGGACATTTTTTCATAGTCATCCTCCAAGTTCAACCTGCTGATGCTGCTTTATCCTGGGTGCAAAACAAAGTCCCAGACAGGTCCAGCAGCCGGGGTCAGCATCCCTGGCGGTTGCCAAGGACCCCACACCTTCAGGGGGGGCCCAGTGCCTCTACCTGAGACCACCTCTGTGCCCATCGCCTTTGGGTGGTGGTCCTGGTAAAATGACTTTTCCAGGGCCACCCATACAGGAGGGTCCCACAGAGGGCAGTTTACCAAGGGCCCCGTAAAATCTGGAGCCTTTCAATTGAAAGGCTTGATCCTGACAGGAGGCTCCGAGGACTTTATCACCGCTCCATCAGATGCAGGAGGTGTTATCCTCAGCTCTGGGGTTATCTCAAGGGCTCCCTCCAAGTTAACGTCAACAGTGGGGCTGAAAGGCCACTGGATACCAGAAGTACAGTCTGTACCCTTCTTTTTTTTTTCTTTTTGCAAAGCATCAATGTTTGCAAGATTAGTCAAAAGATCATCACAGTCTGTCAGAAACGTAATCACACAACAGATTGCTGCTGTTGTGAATGGTCACAGCTCCTCTTATACGCAATGACCGCCGGGCATAGAAACGCCGCAAGCTGGGCAGCTCACATTGCCTGGCCTTTTGGCCCCAACTTTTCACCATTTGTTTCTCTGTCTGTACTCAGGTGCCTATCAGATGAGGACAACATTTCATGCATCCAAGTCAGTGTTTTTACCACCCTTCCTCCAAGGAGCTCAGGAGGCGTACATAGTTCCTTCTGTCTTCACAACAACCCTGTGAGGTAGAGGAGGCTAAGAGAGAGAGAGAGAGAGAGTAACTGGCCCAAGGTCACCCAGGAAGCTTCATGGCTGAGCAGGGATTCGAACCTGGATCTTCCAGGTCTAAGTCCAACTCCAGAACCAAGTCCTGAACGGCAGCGGGACTCTTGTCTCTGAAAGCTTGATGCCAGAATAAACCCATCTGTTGGTTTTTAAACTGTTAGGAGACTTTGCATGTTGGCAGTAACAGAATATTTTAACAACTGTTTTAGATTGTGAGCCCTTTGGGGACAGGGAACCATTGATTGATTGATTGATTGATTGATTGATTGATTGATTGATTGATTGATTGATTGATTTTGATTGATTGTACTGTATAAACCTATTCTGTGAACATGTGTTGAAAAGCAGTAACAACAGACTGAGAGCCCAATCCCAAGCTCGACGCCAGCACTGGGTGTAACAAACATGCCATAAGGCATGCCCCTGACACTCTGTGCCAAGTCGGCGCTGGTGCCTGCCCAGTGCCAGTCAGTGCTGAGCCCAGTACCAGCCGCACTCCCACTGCACACCGTATGGAGCAAGGGAAGAGCTCTGGGTGGCAGAGAGATTTGTCGTGGCAGGGGGGAGGCATTCCAGGGCAGAGGAGGGTGGGGCAGGGGGAGGAAGTGGGGCAGGAAGGGAGTGGGACCAGCAGAGCAGAGCTCCTTCTGGCCTGACGTGGAGACTCTCAACTCTGTGCCAGCAAAATAGACGACGCAGACCTGAGAAGCCTCATTGCAGGGCCTATGCCCTTACTTGGGGGAAGGAAATAAATGCCCCTTTCCCCAAGGAGACTCTAGCAGCTGCCATGGCACCAATAGGATGCAGCAGTAGCCATTTTGGTGCTGCTGCTCCTCTGGGCACCGGGCAGTTTAGGATTAGGCTGTGAGTCAGCTACCTCCCTGAAATTTGGTACTTCCCAGAAATCATTACTGAATGCCATGTGCCAAAATTTAATTGCACATACAATTATATATGGGAAGGTCTATATCGTAATGGTAAATGAGATCTCCAATTCCTTGGAGACGCTAGGAATTGTATGCAAAGCAGGAAATCTATCACTGAGATTGCACAAAAAGAGCCTTAGCAGAAACCCTGGAGAAACGCCTGGCTGTTGGTATTGATCATACCAAACTGGATGGACAAATCCATCATTTAGAACCATAGTTCCAAACTGTGTGCCACAACACCTGAGAGCGTCATGGTGAACTCACAGGGGGTGCCACAGGATGTCTCCGGCAGTCTGTTCTTCTCGGCTGTCTTGGGTGCCCATCTTGGATCATGCAAAATCTCTCATAATCTCGTGTGATCCAAGATGGCAGCACCCAGGAAGAAGAATGACCAGGAATGACCACCAAGCCAACAGGGAATACTACCAGAGGTCATCCAACAGCATCTGAGACCTTTTGCACTTGGCACAAGTTAGTAGTTGGCAACCTTCAGTCTCGAAAGACTCTGGTATCGCGCTCTGAAAGGTGGTTCTGGAACAGCGTCTAGTGTGGCTGAAAAGGCCGATTCGGGAGTGACAATCCCTTCCACACTGGGAGCAAGTGCAGTCTGTCACTGGTCTGTCTCCCTGGCTAGGGGCCTTCCTTCTTTGCCTCTTAGACCGTTGGCCAAGTGTCTCTTCAAACTGGGAAAGGCCATGTTGCACAGCCTGCCTCCAAGCGGGCCGCTCAGAGGCCAGGGTTTCCCACTTGTTGAGGTCCATTCCTAAGGCCTTCAGATCCCTCTTGCAGATGTCCTTGTATCGCAGCTGTGGTCTACCTGTAGGGCGCTTTCCTTGCACGAGTTCTCCATAGAGGAGATCCTTTGGGATCCGGCCATCATCCATTCTCACGACATGACCGAGCCAACGCAGGCGTCTCTGTTTCAGTAGTGCATACATGCTAGGGATTCCAGCACGTTCCAGGACTGTGTTGTTTGGAACTTTGTCCTGCCAGGTGATGCCGAGAATACGTCGGAGGCAGCGCATGTGGAAAGCATTCAGTTTCCTCTCCTGTTGTGAGTGAAGAGTCCATGACTCGCTGCAGTACAGAAGCGTACTCAGGACGCAAGCTCTGTAGACCTGGATCTTGGTATGTTCCGTCAGCTTCTTGTTGGACCAGACTCTCTTTGTGAGTCTGGAAAACGTGGTAGCTGCTTTACCGATGCGTTTGTTTAGCTCGGTATCGAGAGAAAGAGTGTCGGAGATCGTTGAGCCAAGGTACACAAAGTCATGGACAACCTCCAGTTCATGTGCAGAGATTGTAATGCAGGGAGGTGAGTCCACATCCTGAACCATGACCTGTGTTTTCTTCAGGCTGATTGTCAGTCCAAAATCTTGGCAGGCCTTGCTAAAACGATCCATGAGCTGCTGGAGATCTTTGGCAGAGTGGGTAGTGATAGCTGCATCGTCGGCAAAGAGGAAGTCACGCAGACATTTCAGCTGGACTTTGGACTTTGCTCTCAGTCTGGAGAAGTTGAAGAGCTTTCCATCTGATCTGGTCCAGAGATAGATGCCTTCTGTTGTAGTTCCAAAGGCCTGCTTCAGCAGGACAGCGAAGAAGATCCCAAACAAGGTTGGTGCAAGAACACAGCCCTGCTTCACGCCGCTTCGGATGTCAAAGGGGTCTGATGTGGAGCACAAGTTAAAGAATCTGCAAAATGCTTCCTGATCCATTTTCTTAAGCCTTTCACATCTTGCAGGAACATATCTGTCTTCTGCAGCCTCCCTCTTGTATTCCCCCCCCCTTTCCAACATATTCAGTTTAAGGTTTAGCCTGAGGAAGACGTCTCTGGAACTTAAAAGTTGGCTCACCTTTTGGGGAGTTCCAGCTGGTCCTGATCTGTTGCTGCTATTGTTTAACCCCACCCCCAGTATGCATAAGTGATGCCTGGCTGCACGTTTTAGTATTTTGTCTGAAACAAATCAGACCAAGCCCATTAGAACAAGCAGGAAAGCAAGTGGACCCTGAAGTGCTGTTTATGAAATAACTTTAAATAATTACACACAACAGTGAAAAAAAGAAAAGGTACAATCAGGCAGATTATTGTTTGTTTTTTAATGCTGCAAATAATATAATTATTACACACACACAACACTGTGTGTTGTGTAGCACCTTGAAGAGTAGCCAGTTTATCTCAGCTTAAGTGACAGTCCACTTTGTCAGCTGTACGGAGTAAAGTCATCAGAGAGCAGTCAGATGAAACTGATAGGAAGGAGATTTAAGATCCCAACTGGATCAGGCCAAAGGGGGCCCATCTGGCCCAGCTTCTTGTCTTCCACGGTGGCCCACCAAGTATCTCTGGGAAGCCTGAGAGCAGCAGAAAAACACACACTCGAACAGCTCCAGTTTCCAACTTCTTATCAGATGCATTAAACGGATAAAGAATCTGCAGGTGAAAAGTGGATGCACTTCAGATTTGATAAGTATCTGCAAATATTTGTCCCCTTATACGGGAACAGGAGTGCCCGTAGAGTTATGGAAAAGGCATTTCCCCACACCCTGAAGCCTGAACATTCTATTCCAATAAAATCAAGACCATTTCTTATATCTACAGGAAATCCGGCTTGGACGATATACCCTCCGAAGAGTAGAAGAATAATAATAATCTTTTATTACAGTCACTGACCAGTACATAAAATATAAAACTATGCACTTAAAAATATCAGTGCACAAGGAATGAAATTTAACAATTATACAATTAAAACATTGAACTAAACAATCACTGTCTTCAAAAGACCCAAACCCGTCACCCATTCTCAACTTTCCAACAAAGGCGGCAACTCTACTGAGTTTAGTCCACTTTCAGTATCAGTGTCCTGATGCGTATCGCCAAAGCAAAGAATCTCGCAACACTAAAAGTAATAGCTGGACTTGTGTCAGAAAGCAACATGTTCATATATTGTTGTTGTGTGTGTCCCAAAAAATGGATCAGCAAAGGAGTGATAAAGGTGGCACGAATGTTCCTGTAAAAGGAACAGTGAAAAAAGCACATGTTCGGTTGTTTCGATATCTTCTGATCCACAGGGACATAGACGTTGGGACCAAGGTATCTTTTGTAACGCCCCTCTGACACTGCTGAGGGGAGTCCTCGGAGGCGGGCCAGTGTAAAAGCTCCGAAGAGTATAATTGGACTGTTTCAGGAAATTCTGCTACAGAATGACTGGGGGCCCAATCCGATCCAATTTTCCAGCTCTGGTGTAGCCACACTGCAGCCCCAAGGTAAGGGAACAAATGTTCCCATACTTTAAGGAGGCCTCTGTGACTGCCTTTCCCACCACAGGATGCAGTATACCCCCCATTGGCACGGCTGCACCCGCACTGGAAAACTGGACAGGATTGGGCCCTGAGACAGCAGTTGGTTTTGAATCATATTCCTCACTTGGTGTGCAGCCTCTTTGCTCCCCCCCCTCCCAACATATTTGGAGATCTGTGTCTTTGGGCTGTGACGAGCCGCATCTTTATGTGAAGGAGACTAAATTGCAATGCAGAAAACAGTGGCAAGAGAAGAAAACAAAGACATTTACAGTTGATTTGGGGGTTATTAGTGGGGCAGAGCCATGGAGGGGTGTCGGGATGTGCTCCTGCATTTTTGAATTGACCACAACATCACTGGAGTGCATGGTAAAAGAAAAACGAAATTGGCACACTGCACGCAAGTTTTGCTCATGCGTTAGCAACAGGAATAAAGCTCACCTGTGAAAACTGCCCAGGAGACAGAACTCCCAACTGCATCTGGAGACAGGGAGAGCATTGATCCATGAAACAGCATTGCACGTGCCCCCTAGGTGTGGTGTTCCATTCGCGTGTGTGTGTGTTGCATCTCAACATATCCATGGGTGTAGCCATATTGCCGGTCCTGCCTGATGTTTTTGCTAAATAGAATGAAATTATGAGAAAATGTAGACACCTATAATTAAATCCAGTAAGTTCAAACTAGCAGAGGAAGTTCACTGGTCAAGTGTCTTCCGGATGGGTGAAGCTCTCATGGCTCCATTGCCCATGCTCCCATGCCAATTATTGGGAATTTGGCCAGATCTGTGGGCATCTCTCTGGTGAAAGGAGAACAGGGTCTGGAATTGGATGTGCGGGTGAGAGCAAGGGAGGGTTTGACATCAGGTAAGAACTAGAGTGGTGCCAAAGAACCAAAGAAGAGTCCTGGTGGATGACACCCAAGGCCCCTACAGTCCAGCACCCCATTTCCCACCAAAGTGGCCCACCAAATGCTTCAGCGAATGCCTTTCTCCCAAGCAGCAGCAGATCCCACCTCATTGGCCAGCAGGAAAGAGAGTGAGGTCCACCATCACACTTCCTTCTTCCTCCCTCCCTTCTCCATTGGTTCATTAATTGGTGCTTGCCTTGCCTTGAAATTTTTGTGACAGTGTTGGGCCTGATGACATCACAAGACTGCCAATTAGAGGTGGGGTTTTTTTTGGGTGATAACAAAATAGAAACACCTAACACTGCATTCTGCGCTTCTCATTTTGGTAAAGAAAATAGAAAAAGCCCAAAATCTGTGAAAAAAAATAAAAACGTTTTCTAACACTTCTACATGCACCTGGCTACACAATACCACCGATATCACCTACCAGCTACACTTTTAAGGAGATTATAATTCATAAAAATTATACACATTCTAAGATTATAATGTATAAAAATGTACCGTTGCAATAAAAACAATAAGAACACCACTTTCTGCACCTCTAATTTTGGAAAACACTGAAAAAATAAAATAAAATTGTTTTCATCCACCCCTACTATCAATTCTTGAAAAACGGGGGGAGAGAAGTAGCAGGGCTGAAGTCCAGTGGAAGAGGGATAGAGCTCAGTGGTGGTGCTCCAAAAATACCTTGAGATCAATCTTCGCCACCCATCTGGCTGGATAAAAAAGCTGAACAGTGGAGGAACAGGGTCATTTGGGGGCAAACTGGCCACTCCTTGAGCCTACAGAGTTAAGGCAAAGCTGACTGCACACTGCGATGATGGAATAATTGGAAAGCTCCTTTGCCGTCCCTAGCTTGTGGCTGATGGGCTTAATAAATATTTGGAAGTGGGCACCCTCAAAGCTCCTGCAACATGGGAGATTTCCTAGTCTCCCTCCTGGCAAGAGGTCTGCAAGAGATTATTCCCTCCCACACGAGCTATTGCGGCTTTAAACACACACACTCACACATCTCGAAGTAGTCAAAGGTGAGCCTACTGCCCACAGTTTACTTGCCTCTCCAAAAACCTTTTGATAAGGATACTCATAAAAGATGATTAAGAGAGTTAAATAACTGCGGGGCGAAGGGCAGAGTTCCCTTGCAGAACAAATGGTTCTTAAGCAACAGGGACTGAAACGTTGCAGACCCACAAGAGGCCTGTGTCAGACGCACGCCTGGTCTGACACGAAGATGCCTCGTGTCTTTCAGCAAGTACTCTCCATGTGTGTTTGAGACAGGAGGACAAGGAGGTGACACCAGAAGCTGCCCCTTGCTGGGCGGACTCAGGCTCTTCTTTGGGAAGGCCTAAGGAAATATCATCCAACAATATTAGAACAGTAATAGTTAACATTTGTATTGTGCTTTCAGAGCTGGCAAAGTGCATCATGTGTATTATCTTGATCAGGGGTGTCCAAAGTTGTTGGCAGGAGGGCCACATCAGCTCTCTGACACTATGTCAGGGGCCAGGGGAAAAAAAATTAATTTACACTTAAAATTTGAATAAATTTACATAGGTTTACATAAGTGAATATATTAAAGATGAACTTGAATGAATGAAGGTCTTGCAATAGCTCAAGGCCTGTAAAAGGCCTTACACAAAGCAAGGCTGGCCTTTCCTTTGCTGCCGCTACTGCATCACAGACGTGAAACAGCAAGCAGTGGAGGAAGACCTCATCCCACAGCTCAAGCGAGAGGTCAAGCAGTTGCCCTCACGCTGAGAGCAGTTGCGTCGGGCCAGTGCGGGCTCCAACAAATCTCCGGAGGGCCAGAGGCTCATTGGAGACTGGGGACTCCCTGAGGGCCGCATTGAGAGGACTCGAGGGCCGCAAGTGGCCCCAGGGCCAGGGTTTGGGCACCCCTGATCTTGATGAAATAATCCTCGCAACAACAACTGCGATGTCAGTTACATTTTATTACCCCCATATTGCAGATGGGGAAGACGGAGGCTGAGAGACAGCTGCTTGCAGTGGCCTGCCAAGCCATTGCATGGCAGAGGTAAGATCTGGAACAGGGAAGTCCTGAAAAGAGACTGACACCCTAATCCCAACTCACTTTCGGTGCTGTGCTATAGTGGCACTGGAAAGGCCTCTGCTGCTGTATCCAGTGTGGGAAGAGAGACTGCTTGAGGTCTCCCCGAGGTAAGGGGACATTTCTTCCCTTCCCCCAGGGTAAGCCCCAGCAGCTGCTATAGGGTTACTTGGGACCGTACCAGCAAAATCTCTGGCAGAAGTCCAAGCAGCCTCTGCCTGGAAAGCAGGCCTGGGAAGGGGGATAAGGTGCTGAGCTGCTTCTTCTTCCTTAGAATCCTCTTTTATTATTATTTAATAATGATAAATTACTTTCTCTCAGCCTCACCTACCTCACAGGGTTGTTGTGAGGAAAAAAGGAGGGAAGCAGCCATGTACACCGCCCTGAGCTCTTTAGAGGAAGGGTGGCATAAAAATGTAATAAATAAATAAATAATAAATTCAAAGCCCAGCGTCTTCCCACTGGTCTCCATCTATCTGATACAGTGCCTCTGTTGAGCTGTTTGTAGCCTTGGAACAAGACAGGGTGGCCAATGTGGGCAAAGACTCCCCCTGTGTTCAGCATTTGTTATTGCAGACAAATGCTGACTGTGAAAAAGGGGGAAGCAGAGGTTTGAGAGTGCATCCCTGGCACTCCCACCACCGCGACCCATGCGCTCAGTCTATATGTAAGTAACAACCGAATAAGGTGAAAAATAGCTGTTATAGACCATTGTAGCCCACCAAATGCACAGAAGGTGTCTGAGGGGGGACAAGATTGAGATATACAAAATTATTCAGAGCAGTGGTTCTCACACATTTAGCACCGGGACCCACTTTTTAGAATGAGGACCTGTCAGGACCCACCGGAAGTGATGTCATGACCAGAAGTGACATCATCAAACAGGAACACTTTTAACAATCCTAGGCTGCAATCCTAACCACACTTACCCAGGTGTAAGTCCCTTTGACTATAATTGTTAAAAGAATATATATATATAGTATATTACTATATATAACTGGAAACTTTTTTCTCTAAACTTGGCTTCACTACATTGGATATTTCTCAACAACAAATTTTATCAGCCCCAGTGGAAATGGAGGAAATTAAGTGTGCAATTCACAAAATGAAAAATGGCAAAGCTGCTGGACCTGATGGGTTTAGCGTTGAATGGTATAAAACTTTTTCAGAATTTTTGATTCCTAAATTATATCAGATATATAATGAAATGTTTGAGACAATGACTCTCCCTCCTACAATATATGATGCTTATATAACATTAATTCCCAAACCAAACAAAGATCACTCCAAATGTGTTAACTACCGACCCATTTCTTTAATGAATGTGGATGCTAAAATATTAACTAATGTTCTAGCCATATGCCTCCAAACGGTTATCAAGATATTGGTCAAGGCGGACCAAGTGAGAACATAAGAACAGCCCCACTGGATCAGGCCATAGGCCCATCTAGTCCAGCTTCCCGCATCCCACAGCGGCCCACCAAATGCCCCAGGGAGCACACCAGATAACAAGAGACCTCGTCCTGGAACGTGCTGGAATCCCTAGCATGTATGCACTACTGAAACAGAGACGCCTGCGTTGGCTCGGTCATGT
This sequence comes from Tiliqua scincoides, assembly GCF_035046505.1. Classification (NCBI taxonomy): domain Eukaryota; kingdom Metazoa; phylum Chordata; class Lepidosauria; order Squamata; family Scincidae; genus Tiliqua; species Tiliqua scincoides. The sequence goes on from NC_089831.1 coordinate 14,066,674, forward strand.
CGTGAGAATGGATGATGGCCGGATCCCAAAGGATCTCCTCTATGGAGAACTCGTGCAAGGAAAGCGCCCTACAGGTAGACCACAGCTACGATACAAGGACATCTGCAAGAGGGATCTGAAGGCCTTAGGAGTGGACCTCAACAAGTGGGAAACCCTGGCCTCTGAGCGGCCCGCTTGGAGGCAGGCTGTGCAACATGGCCTTTCCCAGTTTGAAGAGACACTTGGCCAACAGTCTGAGGCTAAGAGGCAAAGAAGGAAGGCCCATAGCCAGGGAGACAGGCCAGGGACAGACTGCACTTGCTCCCAGTGTGGAAGGGATTGTCACTCCCGAATCGGCCTTTTCAGCCACACTAGACGCTGTTCCAGAACCACCTTTCAGAGCGCGATACCATAGTCTTTCGAGACTGAAGGTTGCCAACTAACATCCTGGTGCCCTCCCAGTATCTGGCATTCTGACATAGCCCATTTTTAAAATCAGGAGGTTGCACATACACATCATGGCTTGTAACCCGTAATGGATTTTTCCTCCAGAAACCTGTCCAATCCCCTTTTAAAGGCGTCCAGGCCAGACACCATCACCACATCCTGTGGCAAGGAGTTCCACAGACCAACCACACGCTGAGTAAAGGAATATTTTCTTTTGTCTGTTCTAACTCTCCCAACACTCAATTTTAGTGGATGTGCCCTGGTTCTGGTGTTATGTGAGAGTGTAAAGAGAGTGTAAAGTGGGATTTATACATGTTAGACAAGGTGCTGATAATTTAAGATCGGTGTCTGATCTAGTTGCCTTGGAAAGTAAGGAACATATCCATCAGTTATTTTGTCTCTTGATGCGGAAAAGGCCTTTGACATGGTACGATGGCAATTTATTTTTACTGCATTGAACAAATTAGGGCTCCCCTCAAATTTTGTCAAGTGGATTTCTATTTTATATTCTTGTCCAAAATCAAGAGTGGTGAGGTGACTAATGGTTATATTTCTTCAAGTTTTTTTTAGAAAGGGGAACAAGACAGGGATGCCCACTTTTGCCATTGATATTCAATTTGTGTTTAGAAGTTTTAGCATGTGCTATCAGGCAGAACAGAAATATTTGTGGTTTTATAAATAATTTCAAAGAATTCAAGATTATTTTATATGCTGATGACATCTTATGATTTATTTCAAATCCACAATCCTCCATAGCAGAACTGATGAAGGTAATTAATGGCTTCGGAAAATTATCTGGCTATTCAATTAACTGGACCAAGTCTGAAATTATGCCACTTGGTGATAATAATCTTCGTAGCATGTACAGTGAGTGGCAATTCCAATGGTGTCCGAATGTTATTAAGTATTTAGGTATACAAATTCCTAGCGATATAACACAGATTACAGCACTAAACATTAACAAACTCATAAATGAAATATCACTTGATTTGGACAGATGGGCCTCCTTGAATTTGTTGTTATGGGGTACAGTAAATACTATAAAAATGAATATTATTCCACACATTTTGTATGTGCTATGAGCAATCCCCTTTTATACACCCCATAAATATATTTCTATGTATTATTTAGAAAATTTATTTGGGGTTCTTCTCAACTGCGGATTTCATTAAAGAGAATGCAGCTTCCCTATATCGATTTGGATTTCCAGATCTTGATTTATACCATCAAGCATATCTTCTCTCGTCCACTAATTATTGGAACCATTCTATAAATTTTGACAAGCCTTCATGGGCCATATTAGAAGCCTCATATATAACCCCTCTGACTAGGTGGACAGTCTTAGGTTCCTCATGGGTTAAGATAGATGGGAGTCCCACCTACAATCTTATCAATTAGACATTTATGGTCCAGTATGGCCAGGAAATATAGATTTGATCCATTCACTCATGCTTGAACTACACTTTGGGATAACCCTGAATTAAAAATTGGAGGAAAGTCTTTCTTTTGGAAGAGTTGGGTCGACAGAGGAATTCTTACTCTGGATGAGCTTGTCAACGATGATCAGGAGTTTTTCTCCTTTGACAAATTAAAGCGTAAATACAAACTGCCACCCTCAGCAGAATGGCAACTCTTGCAATTGCAGCATTTGTTAGTAAGTAGGTTTGGCCCAGCTGCAATATCAGCATCTCAGACACCTTCAATTTTAGTAACATTAGCTGAATCCAATAAGAAAATAAAGCCTACAATAGTGTTATATAAGCATTTAATGTCATTGAACAAATACAATCTTAATAATCTTCAGGGTATGTGGAATGAAGAGTTGGAAAACCCCGTTTTAGATGAGCAATGGAAAATTGTAACAGCAAATATAGCTAAAATATATATGGACCTTAAGCTACGCTTGATCCAACAAAAAATTCTTTTTAGAGTTTATTGGACTCCTAAACATCTGTTCAATAAGGGATTTATCAAGGAATCAACTTGCTGGCGATGTGGTGAGCATAATGCATCATTCCATCATATGTTTTGGTCTTGTGTTATTATACAAGGTTTTTGGATAGAGGTCGTTACTAATATTAATCAGGTTTTGGAGAAATCTTTTTTTTTTTTTTTAAAGATATGTATATTCTATTGAATTATATTCCAACCTTATGGAAACTTTCTGAAGGACAACAAAGATGGACTCTCTGTGCCCTGACTATTGCAAAAAGACTTATACTTAAATACTGGAAGGACAAATGCCCACCTACTGTCACCCAATGGAGGGAAGATCTCCTGGCGCTATCTATATTTGAATCAGTTACATATAAAAGACAGTTTTGTGTTGATAAATTTTTGGATATTTGGAAACCTTTTTTAGATATTTTTGTATAGCTCTGTCACTTTTCTTATTTTTTTCACTTTTTCTTTTTTCCTTCTTTATGGGTATTATTATGCTCTAAAATTGCATTTCTTGTATTATGTTATTTATGAATAAAAATTTTTTAAAAAAGAATATATATAGTAGCTTGTTAAAAGTACAGGTCTGTAACAGTTCCCCAAATGCAGTCACATACCATAGTAGCATGAAGTCTAATATATTAAAAATAAAATATTGAAATGAATGGGGACCTACCTGAAATTGGCTCACAATCCACCTAGTGGATCGCGACCCACAGTTTGAGAAACACTGATACAGAGGATGCATAGGGGGATGTTTTTCCCTCTCACACAACACCAGAACCAGGGGATATCCATTAAAATTGAGTGTTGGGAGAGTATGAAGAGACAAAAGAAAATACTTCTTTACTCAGTGGGTAATTAATCTGTGGATCTCCTTGCCACAGGATGTGGTGACGGTGTCTTGCCTAGGTTGCCTTTAAAAAGGGGATTGGACAGATTTCTGCAAGAAAAGTCAATTACAGGTTACATGCCATGATGGGTTTATAGAAGTAGGTTTTAGAAATAGGCTACCTCAGAATATAAGGTGCAAAGGAGGTATCTTGTTGTCTTGTGTGCTCCCTGAGGCATCTCAGTGGTGTATCTGTATCAATGGTGTGATACAGGAAGCTGGACGATGGGCCTTTGGAATGTCTTCTTTACCCTTTCTCTTCTGCTCCAACCTCCTCTTCCTTTTACAATTCAGGGACTAAGAGGAGGTGGAGGAGCAGTGGAGGTGAGTGGGTGAATAGAGATGGACACCCCTGTCAGTCTGCTGCCTGAGGCAGCTCCCTCAACTGGCTTCACATGTGGGCCAGACGTGCATAGATCGATTGTCTCTTACTACACAATGTTGTTGGCAACCTTCAGTCTCGAAAGACTATGGTATTGCGCTCTGAATGGTGGTTCTGGAACAGCGTCTAGTGTGGCTGAAAAGGCCAATTCGGGAGTGACAATCCCTTCCACACTGGGAGCAAGTGCAGTCTGTCCCTGGTCTGTCTCCCTGGCTGTGGGCCTTCCTTCTTTGCCCCTTAGCCTCAGACTGTTGGCCAAGTGTCTCTTCAAACTGGGAAAGGCCATGCTGCACAGCCTGCCTCCAAGCGGGCCGCTCAGAGGCCAGGGTTTCCCACTTGTTGAGGTCCACTCCTAAGGCCTTCAGATCCCTCTTGCAGATGTCCTTGTATCGCAACTGTGGTCTACCCGTAGGGCGCTTTCCTTGCACAAGTTCTCCATAGTGGAGATCCTTTGGGATCCAGCCATCATCCATTCTCACGACATGACCAAGCCAACGCAGGCGTCTCTGTTTCAGCAGTGCATACATGCTAGGGATTCCAGCTCGTTCCAGGACTGTGTTGTTTGGAACTTTGTTCTGCCAGGTGATGCTGAGGATGCGTCGGAGGCAGCGCATGTGGAATGCGTTCAGTCTCCTCTCCTGTTGTGAGCGAAGAGTCCATGACTTGCTGCAGTACAGAAGTGTATTCAGGAGGCAAGCTCTGTAGACCTGGATCTTGGTATGTTCCGTCAGCTTCTTGTTGGACCAGACTCTCTTTGTGAGCCTGGAAAACGTGGTAGCTGCTTTACTGATGCGTTTGTTTAGCTCGGTATCGAGAGAAAGAGTGTCGGAGATCGTTGAGCCACGGTACACAAAGTCATGGACAACCTCCAGTTCATGCGCAGAGATTGTAATGCAGGGAGGTGAGTCCACATCCTGAACCTTTATCACAGACCAAACACATATGTACTTTATTTAGAAATAATTTTGTGAAACTGAATTCTTTGTGTTGGAGATCCTCTGATCTTGAATGGTCATACTATGATATTGGGGTGGTAATACTCAAAAGCTTACCAGTGCTTCAGGTTTGGTCTGGAGTCTCAAGGGATCAGCATCAATCTCCAGGTGACTACCTAAAGTAAGCCTGAAGATTTTAACAGGATCTCCTTGGCTTAATGGCATTCCATCACATGGGGGGACGGGACTCCAAGAATAGCTTCAGGTAGAGCTGGCAATTCAAAATACTGGGATGTTATAGTGTACCAGGATAGCATTACTGAGACATTAATGATCATTTTAGAATGAGTATGTCTCTTCACATCCTGTGCACCATCCTGGTAAATGTCTCTTTAGTATGAAAAGAACACCTTTAAATGGCAATTAAAAACTAAAACAAAAACAAGCCAGCCATATACTTTTATTGTAGCTTTATCAAAAGTGTCTGAATATTCTCAATGACACAGAGATATGGAATGAAATTCTTTTCTATAAAAATCCAAGGCTGCGGTTGGGCACATTGCGTAAGTGTGTCTCGCCGAAACACCAGAGTCGAGTTCATTGCTGTGTGACGTTCCCAATGGTTCCACAGGGAGAAGACTACCCCCTTGCGCATGCTGGGATTTATGCAGAAGATTTATGTAAATGTAAGCTGATGCTGAGCTCCTCGGCTTTGGGAACATGAGGGTACATGTGTCCCGGTCAAGCACTGCACATGAAGAATCCTGATACAATTCTGTGCGTTATCATTTAGGATATTTATGGGCCGGGTAGATGGGACTCCTTAGTCTAGGAAGGCAGCTCATCTGAGAGAAGGAAAACTCTGATCCCAAACCTCCACTGCCTTGTGGCTACATCCAGTTTTGAAAAAGGCTTCAGGAGTCAACCTCGAGGCAAAATCCGGAGCCGGAGTCCCTGAGGCAGTTCATGGCTGAACACAGTCATGTTCTGGCAACTCCTGCGATGCCGCTGGAACCAACCGTATTGGCCTCTGCCTTTCCATTGGACCATTCCAGTGACATGGAGAGGGGGGATTTGCTGCATGGGTAACAGCCTATCCTCCATACCTACTTTACCCAGGCTTCGCGCACTGGAGAGGACACTCTGTTCCAGAACCACCATTCAGAGTGCGATACCATAGTCTTCCGAGACTGAAGGCTGCCAACAACAACATTTATGGGCCAGTTTGCAGCAACAAAACTTTTGCACATCAAAAGGACCGAGAGAAGTTGATTGCGAAGGTGACTCACAAGCTCAACAGGAGCAGGAGGGAGACACCAGCATTGTCAGCTGGGAGGGATGCTATGCTGGGTTGAGGATGGGCAGTTACTATAAGGGCTGGCCTTAAGAACGATGGGACCCAATGCAAACATTTTTGATGGCCACCCACCCGTGGTCTCTCCTGCTCACCAGGATGAGCAGTAGTGGGAAGGCATGCAGCAGCGGCACTGCCGCCAACTGCTTTGGGGGGAGGGGGTCAATTTCAAGTCAATCAAATCCAGGGGAGGGAGGGCTTCCAGCAGCAATGCTCCACACGCTACACTTCCCTTCCTATGTCTTGAAATAGAAGATTCCATGCTGGACCATCAACTACAGAGTAAAGTGCAGGCCGTGGCCGTGGCCGTGGTCGCTCCGCTCACCACCCCTGTGCGAGGCCCCTCCAGGCAAATTGGTCAAATTGCCCTAAGGCCATCCCTTAGGGCAGGGGTCTCCAAACTTTTTGGCCAGAGGGCCGCATCAAATATCTGGCGTGGTGTGGAGGGCCAGAAAAAAAATTTAAATATAAAATTTAAATAAATAAATTAGAGATGGAACTTAGATGAGTGACTAAATGAATGAATCGGCTCATTCGTTCAACCTCTCTGACCCTCAGAACACCCTGCAGACACAATCAGAGCACAGTTCTGTTCATGTTCAGTTGAGTGGACCAGAGGCTTTCAGGGGACAAGAGGTTGGCCGTGGGCTGGAAAGAGGCTTGCTGTGGGCCGCATCTGGCCCGTGGGCCGGTGTTTGGAGACCCCTGTCTTAGGGCACTATCCTTCTGCTAAATGTAAGGGAGACACTGCTTTAAAACAAGGACAGAGAGGAGGTAGAGGATAAACTCAGGTAGCAAGAAATGCATAGATGCTAGCAGCTCAATCAGTGTGAGATAAGGGAGGATTCTGCATTGCGATAAGAAAACCAAACAGTCAAATATTGCTTCCTGGGTTTTTTGCTAAGTGGCATCATGCATTGGGGATATTGCACTTTACAAGGCCAATTGCTCAAAGTGGTTGAAAAATTCACCATTGAGCAGGTGGCAAAGATCAAAGCCTGGTTGCCATGTAATGCAAAAGAATAAAAAAGGTGGGGAAAATATTTCCTAAATAGTGATCAGGAAGTTTGTATAAGGAAAAAGTTCTGCATTGACATCTATTAAGGGAGTTCTAGTACAATTGCAAAAGTTTTAATTTTGATATCCAATTATATTGCTAGAAATAAAACAAAAGTCTAGGTAGCCACGTTGGTTCATCAGAACAAAATCAAGAATCCACATCTCAAAATCCCTTCAGTAGGACCAACCAAAAGACAATCTTAAGTGAGCTGTCCATTCTCCAGAACTCTCCCTCAGAAGACACTCTAGCCCACTACTCGCTTCTCTCCTCCTCTCCTCCACAATTTCTCTTCTGCTCTCTCTCCCCCTCTTCCTTTTCCAATCCAGAAAATTGAAGGAGGAGGAGCAGTAGAGGTGAGTGAGTGAATGGAGTTGAACATTCTTCTACTAATCTGCTGCCTGAGGCGGGATGATGTAATGGTGCTGGTGCTGGTCTTCGGATGCAATCCCAACCCTCGGATGGGCTGGTACCCTTGTGCTGGCCCAGAGTTGTCGCAAAAGTGCTGTAAAGCACTTTTGTGCCACTGTTCAAAGAGGGAGGCCAGCGCGAGGCCTAAAATGCCAGCGGACCAGTAAGCCTGCCCTAGCTGTGGCCTCTGGACAGGCTGTGGTTGAGCAGGGGGTGGGAACAGAATCCGGCACTTGTACCAATTCCTAATCCTGGTCCTGGGCAGCCTGGAGCAGCTCTGGATGGATCTGCACCATCTCTTGAGGTAGCAGCCAAGTAGCCCATTGGAGCTGCTGCAGTGTTATGTGGGGTAAGGGGAATGCATTCCCCTTGCCCCGGGCTGAGCTGCGGGCTGCCCCAATCCCAAGTTAAATACAGGGCAGGCCAGTCGGCCTCCCCATTCCAGCGTGGGTTAGGATTGGGCTGATAGACCGGGGTGCCCAAACCCCGGCCCTGGGGCCGCCTGCAGCCCTCGAGGCCTCTCAATGCGGTCCTCAGGGAGCCCCCAGTCTCCAATGAGCCTCTGGCCCTCCAGAGATTTGTTGGAGCCCGCACTGGCCTGACGCAACTGCTCTCAGCATGAGGGTGACTGTTTGACCTCTCACGTGAGCTGTGGGATGAGGGCTTCCTGCACTGCTTGCTGTTTCACATCTGCGATGCAGTAGAGGCAGCAAAGGAAAGGCCAGCCTTGCTTTGTGCAAGGCCTTTTATAGGACTTGAGCTATTGCAAGACCTTCATTCATTCATATAAGTTCCACCTCTAGTATATTAATTTAGGTAAACTTATGTAAATTTATTCAAATTTTAAATGTAAATTAATTCTTTTTCCCCCCGGCCCCCAACACAGTGTCAGAGAGTTGATATGACCCTCCTGCCAACAACTTTGGACATCCCTGTGTTAGACCTACAAGATCCAGGATCAAATCCCCTTTCAATCATGAAGATTCCTGGGTGGCCTTGGGCCAGTCACTATTTCCAGGCTTATCTACCTCACAGATAAGGGGAGGGAAAGTTGTGGGGAAAGAAAGAGGGAAGGAACCATAAACACCACTCTGAGCTCCTTGGAGGAAGGGTGGTATAAAAATGTGAAAAATAAATAAAAAAAATGAAACTCAGAAGCATCACTAGGTTTGCATCAACCGGGACGAGAGCTCATTGTGTCACTACCGTGACTGACCTCCTCCCAGACTAGATTGTACAGAATGAATTATAATATCATATGCCCAACCTAAATGCAGTGGCATCACTAGTGATGGTGAAGTCCCATTAACTTTATTTATTTATTTATTTATTTATTTATTTATTTATTTAAAACTATAGCAGCAGAGGTCACCCAACAAATCAGTAAATATTTGATGGCCACAAAAAAACCAGTGGCCAACTTGATGATGTTCACATAACTGGATAAGAGTTCTGATTCGTGGAAATGACAGCTGACTCATATGAACACATTATAGATTCCCTGCTTTATCATAATAACACCTCATTGGCTCTCGGAAAAATCAATCTCATTGGTCAGTTTTGAGTTATAGAAATCCACTTTTCATTACTTAAGGCATTTGTGTTTTTCTTTCTGGTTTTTCAGCTACAACTTTTGTTAGAATGCAAACATTTCAGGGTGGTTTGTTTCATTGTATTCTGCATTAAATCACACATCGAATTATATATAACATGATGGTATTATTTGAAACTACCAAGACTTTCACAATTTTGGCCAGTAGTGGTATCACACACACACACACCCCAGCGCATCACCCAGTGATGCTAAACTGCTTCAGGTGGCATCGTGGATGTTAAGAAAAGCAAAAAGTGAGAGAATTGCCTCTGAACACAGAGTCAAGGTGTAATCGCCCCTAAAACCTGTTTACAACAGGATTGGTTATCACCCAGCAAACCCAGCAAACCCCCTCCCTCTTTTTGCTTTGCTTAACATTCAACCTGATGACGATTGCTGGAGAATTCAAAAGCTTGCTTAAGAACCATGTGCCTTTTTGGGGGTTGATTCTAAAAACGCATTACTAGGTCGTGCCTTTTAAATACGTGATTACAGGATATCTCACAATGTGGATATATATTACTGGATGCTGTGTAGTCTGAAGGCCTTAGGAGTGGACCTCAACAGGTGGGAAACCCTGGCCTCTGAGTGGCCTGCTTGGAGGCAGGCTGTGCAACATGGCCTTTCCCAGTTTGAAGAGACACTTGGCCAACAGTCTGAGGCTAAGAGGCAAAGAAGGAAGGCCTACAGCCAGGGAGACAGACCAGGGACACACTACACTTGCTCCCAGTGTGGAAGGGATTGTCACTCCCAAATCGGCCTTTTCAGCCACACTAGACGCTGTTCCAGAACCACCATCCAGAGCGCGATACCATAGTCTTTTGAATTCTTTGCTACATATAATCTCTCTCTCTCTCTCTCACACACACACACACACACTCCTGCCTGTAGTGACAGCATCTAACATAGGGCCTAATTCTATCCAACTTGCCAGTGCTGATGCAGCTTCCATGCAACCCCAAGGTGAGGGAACGAATGTTCCCATAACTTGAGGAGGCCTCTGAGATTGCCCCCCTCCAACAGCAAGATGCAACACAAGGTCCACTGCAACAGCTGCATCAGCACTGGAAAGTTGGATAGGATTGGGTCCCTAAATGTCTTTACAAGTGGATTGGACTGACTGCTGGAGTAAAAACCCATCACAGGTTACGATGACTGTATGCAACCTCTGGGTTTTAGAGGTAGCCTCTCTGTGAATGCCAGGCGCAAGACAGCGGCAATTGGGTACAGGTATTTTGTCTGTGAGCTCCTTGAGGCATCTGGTGGGCAACTGTGAGATACAGGAAACCGAACTAGATGGGCCCTGGGCCTGATCCAGCAGGGCTCTTATTATGTTCCTCAAGGAGGGGGTGGGTAGTTACTAAAAGAAGAATGAAGGCCCCTCCAAAATTCTTTGGCAGTTTGAAATTAGTCTCTTGGCATGATGGAAATGAAATGGTTGGCACATGCACAGTTCAAAGAAACCAGAAGATCAAGGGCCTCACTGCTGTTTTTGAGGACACTCAATCAAAGAGCCATGAAATTGCTCGTTAAAACTAGAATGGGTGGTTGGACAATGTGATTTGGCAGTTTGTCAGATTCCTTTGTTTTCCTCTGTTTCCTCTGTGCTCACGTGTGTGTGTTTTGTCAGACTGAGACATGGGATGGAAAGTTACTTTTATGATCTGGCAGGTCATAAATTATATGGGGAGATTTTACAACCCTCTCATTCCAAATTGTGCCTGTTATGATCCTTTGCAGGAAGATTCACCCAAATATCACCTGAGGACAAAAGTAGCTTATGTGATATGAAGGTCAGAGAAGACCCAGCTCCCTATCTTTCACATTTCCCACCAGGGATATACAATTTTGGGGAGGGGAGAAAGTCATCTGCAGCAGTAGCAGCTCCTCCCCTCTCACCCTTGGAGGCCAGAAGAAAGTTGAGTTACCACTATGCCCCACGTCCATTCACTGATGGGGACAGAGAATGGGAAAATGAGGAGAGCCATGACGCAGGGACCTCTGGAGGATGCTTCCATAAGAACATAAGAAGAGCCTCACTGGATCAGGCAAAAGGCCCATCTAGTTCAGCTTCCTGTCTCTCACGATGGCCCACCAGGTTCCTCAGGGAGCACACAAGAGAGCAAGGGACCTGCACTCTAGTGCCACTCCCTTGCACCTGGCATTCTGAGGTAGCCTACTTCTAAAACCAGGAGGTTGCACAAACCATCATGGCTTGTAACCTGTGATGGACTTCTAGAAATCTGTCCAATCCCCTTTTGAAATCATCTAGGCTAGACACCATCACCACATACTGTGGCAAGGTGTTCAACAGATTAATTATGTGAAGGAAGGGAGGCTGACCCAAGTGTTGTAAACAATTGATCACTTCTGTGTCAGCTGGATCATGGCTTCTTTTTTCCTTATTGGTAGTCTTAGGGCACAATGGACCTCAACAAGTGGGAAACCCTGGCCTCTGAGCGGCCTGCTTGGAGGCAGGCTGTGCAGCATGGCCTTTCCCAGTTTGAAGAGACACTTGGCCAACAGTCTGACGCAAAGAGGCAAAGAAGGAAGGCCCATAGCCAGGGAGACAGACCAGGGACAGACTGCACTTGCTCCTGGGGTGGAAGGGATTGTCACTCCCGGATTGGCCTTTTCAGCCACACTAGACGCTGTTCCAGAACCACCTTTCAGAGCGCGATACCATAGTCTATCGAGACTGAAGGTTGCCAATATAGGGCACAATCCAATCCAACCTTCCAGCAGCAAGGTAAGGGCAATGGAGCTCCGAGGTAAGGGAACAAACATTCCTTTACCTTGAGGAGGCACCTGTGACTACCATGCAACTGCAGGATGCAGCACATGCCCCACTGGCACAGGTGTGTCAGTGCTGGAAAGTTGGTTAGGATTTGGGCCTTAATGTGCTTGCTACATTTTGGTTTGTTTTCATTTCAAAAGGATCGGTATAACGGTTTGTTTTTGTCGTCATGTGTAAGGATGGTTCCTTTAAGATCTCTTTTTTTCCATCTGAACAATATCCAGCTGCCACCTTCATGTCCTTTCAGGATAATCAGGATTGGAAACCATTTCTTGTTCACAAGTGTATGTCCAGGGGGAAGATGATGGTGCAGAACAAAGAGAAGAGGACAAGATATCCAAATCGGATTCAGTGAGGAAGATCAAAAAATCATTCCAGTTGGTATTCCCCAGGCAGAGGCCTTCAAACAGCTGGTGGAGCATCTAAACTTACCACCATAATAACAATTATTCCAGAAAATAAAGTACTTCTGTATAATTGTAATGATTCCTTCCTCTACACTGTGGACTTTGATAACTCTTTGCAAGCCTTCTCAGTGGCAAAAAAGTTGCATAACCTAACTTTATTGTTGTCCAACACCTCTGCAACTATGCTAAACTGCTGCTATAAAAAAGCGCTACAAAATATTTATTGAGCAATCAAAATGCCATTTCCAGGGCTCTGGAAGTGATCTGGATAAGCATCTTTCTCAGTTACCTTAGATCGGGGTGGGCAAACTTTCAAGTTTAGGGATCCTGGACCTTTAACAACTGTGTAGGAGAATGAATTTTAGCAGGTGCAACTTGTCAGCTGTGAGATGATCAGCTGGACCTGTTGAAATTCCCTCTTCTATACAATTGTTAAAAGTCCAGGATAACAGGGATCTAAGGTCCCCTACCTTAGATACCCAGAAGAAATCTCTCTCTTTCTCACACACACACACCTTTAAAAAAAGTCAAGAACCATCCATTGCCTTCCATGTCTCTTTTCAGCACCTGTGCTAGTTCATGTGTTCTTAACACAGACTGGGAAGGAAATGCAGCTGAACAAGGTTTTATGAGGCCGTTCCTTTTTTGTATTTTTATATATGTCTGTATTTTTCCGTGAAACGTGCAGGAAGACAGCCAACTGTGTAAAACAAGGCAAGAGAAATTCTTATGTACACAACAGGAGGAAAGAACCATCACTTGGCAGTTTAGTACAATCTCTTATACAGTGGATCCTTGGTGTCAGCAGGTCCCATATCCACGGATTCAGCCAATCGCGGATCATGGGGTGTGTGTGTGTGGGGAGGCCTGGCAGATGGGAAAACTTGGTGCGTATACTGCTACTGTGGAAAAGGCAGTGCCTGTGGCTGCAGCACTCCTGTCTTGTTTGTCTCTCTACCCCAGCTAAAGGAGTTTTTGTGGGCAGTGCTGCCGCTCTTTGATGGTATTATTGAAGCTCTGCTGTGGAGCCTTCGATGCCAGTGACCTGTACTAGAGGTTGGTAGTGAGCTGCAAGGCTTCATCCAATGAGATTCACTACTTCAACCACAAGATCTCCCTGTGGTGCAGCCAGATGGTGCCACCCCAGCTGAGGAGGAGACCACCGCTTGGCACTTTCAGGTAAGAATTAACATCCATGGATGTTGGTGTCGGTGGAGAATCCCAGAACTAATCTCTGTGGATATGGCGAGCCCACTGTATAGTGTTGATGGGCATAGCGGAGCTCTGCTTAAGCTAAGAAACCAAGGGTCAGCTGGGTGGCAACTCCCCCCCATCCTCTCCATTGGCGAACAAGGGGAATCTGTGATAGCTGACCCATATTAAGGGGCTCAGGGAGTCAGCCTGGTTGGATGCCCTCTTTGAAGCCTGCTTTCAGGAGAGCAATGGTGGGGGAGGAGCATCTTTTTCTCTCCTGCCTGTGGGATCCCCAGACTGTTGGTGGGCCACGGTGGGAAAGAAACTGGATGCTGGAATTGACGGGCTTTCAGCCTGGTCCAACAGGGCTATCCTTATGCTCTTCTATTGTGATCACCCCCATCTCTTATTATTAGAAGTTATAGAGGGAGTCTGGTGGCATTCAAACAGTTTCCATCTTGCTCAGCATTACATAGACAAGCCCTACTGTATCAACCTGCATTTAAAAAAAGAAAACATGCAGTCCGCAGATAACAACACTTAGGTAACTGCAAAACTCTGTTTAATTATTATGCAAAGCAACCGATGTCACGAGAGACTTCGAGAAAGCTAAGCAGATAGTCTCCATAGCTTATGCTTCCATAGATTACCATTCCATGCAGGACATGATAAAATTGCTGTAGCATTAATTTTAGGATGAGAAAGCAAAGGACTGGGTTCATCGGGTTTTGCTAGCAGGGTTCAGTGGAAACAAACAAACAAACAAACAAACAAACATGGTCAGAAAATAAAATAAATTGGGCCTAAAATTCATAGCGTTCTAAAATATAATCAGTTCCAAATTATTATAGGGCCTTCCCTAATTAATGAGCTCATGCCCCTAGCCCAACTGGTCACATTCAATGAAGAGTGCTTGAGCCATTTCTGCCCAATGCTGCATACATTCAACAGGAATAAAACGCGTACACCCGGGTTTTATATATTTTTAATCTGAAATGGTTTATTATCCAGAAGCAGGCATCCCAGGAACCTCAATCCATCAAGTTTAGCCGAACTTAAATGTTCACACTTTAAGACAAGTCCACCCAGTGGCACATTTTGAAGTGCACAAGTGCATCATGACATTCCTCCCATAGCCATGCACCCAGAGCCACGTGTTCAGTACATAAGAAGAGCCTTGCTGGATCAGGTTAAGGGCCCACCTAGTCCAGTAGGACTTGCTTTCAGATAAATTTGCCTAGGATTATAGTGTTAGTGTAGCATGAGCTGTATCTTATCTCTCAGGCAGTCCTTGGGAAAGGCAATAGACATTAACTTCTGCCCCTATGCAAATTTCTCAGTTTGGCTCCTGCTGAGCCTCCTGTTTCTTCTCAGCTCAGTCCTTTGACAAATGTTTAAAGGCAGCCTCCGAGTGCTCCAACTGATCATATTACCACAATACAGACTCCATATACCATGCAATACAGGACAGCAGTTTTGGCATGTGACGACAACCAGTTGCATGGACAAAGCACATTAATGCCCTATGGACATTCCTTAGATAACTCATGTGAATAAGAGTTCGACCACCCTCTGCCAATTCATTCTGGCATATGGTAAATGTTAATTCCCGACCTGGCAGTGCAACTAGAAATTCCATTGCTTTCATGGTTGGCAACTTCAGTCTTGAAAGACTATGGTATAAGCCTACAGCACCCGGTATTCCCAGGCGGTCTCCCATCCAAGTACTAACCAGGCCTGACCCTGCTTAGCTTCCGAGATCAAACGAGATCAGGCATGTTGCTTTCATGAAGATACAGTTATTGTGAGAAGGCAAAAAAGAGAATGGGCTGGAGGTCAGTAGAAGAGCATTTGCTTTATATGCATAAAAGTACCAAGTCCCAATCCTTAGCATCTCCTAATGGGGCAGAGAAAAATCCCTGGCTGAAACCCTGGAGAGCTGCTGCTGATCAGGGTTGTCAGTACTAAGCGAGACGTGGGCCAATGGACTGACTCAATGGAAGCAGCATCCTCCAACAAAGTTAAGGCTTGGAGATTTAACAAAAGTTTGTTTTGAACCCCATGTGGTCAGAACCACCTGCTGTTGCTCCCTGAAGCCATGGCATTCTCAACAAATTCCACTTCACATCTTTCTGCTGAAGTTACACAGTTTTAGAAGAGCTGCAATACAGCTTATGGCTAAGTTACGCATCCATTACTCTGGACAGCAGGCTCATCTATTTTTGGGAGGTTTTTTCTTAAAGGACACAGCCTGCTGTTGACTTGATGAGTAAAGTACACATTTTATCATGGAGGCTGCAATCCTATCCACACTTTCCTGGGAGTAAGCCCCATTGGCTACAATGGGACTTACTTCTGAGTAGACATGCATAGGATTGGGCTCTAAGAGAAGCAAACAAAAAAGCTGTTATGTTTCACAATGGTCCTCGAGTACCTGGTCAATTTTGGTGACCATCAACACAGAGCAAAGCAAGAGGAGGGACTTTTGAAGATGAAATTGTGTCACCATTTCATAATGGTGTTGTGTTATTGTTGTAATACAATTGTGTTTTGTCAGATTCATCCCAAACAAGTGATTTTAGATTTGTTCCACAAATGCATTCACCACTGTTTCTTTCCCCCCTTTTCTTTAAAACATGACTCTGTATTTCAGCTTGCACTAAAGTCCATTTCTTTGTTATCAGGGGAGGGGAGGAGGTGTTTGTAGCAAAAAACAAGCGAAACCTACACATGAAAGATCCAGTACTATAGCCCCTACGCACGAAGAATCATCACTGGGTGCCTTAAGCAGTTTATTAGAGGTTTGTTGCACCCATTGACGCAAAACACTCATGAGTTATCATGTTGCTCATTAATAATTGGCACCACATGAGCCTATTAAAAAGATAAATGATTTCTTGGCTAGCTTTGGGCAGGAGACATGAGCGGGGCAACAGAAAATCAAGCCTAAGAAAGTGCTCTGAGAAAGAACTCGCATCTTGATTAAACAGAAATCTATACCCACCTCTGGACTCCTGTGTTGGTGGCTTGAAATACCTCCTTTGGGTGCAATTACCTTGAGAGAAACATTGTTTTCTAGTTTCATGCAAAAACGAATTTGCTTCATTCTAACCTGGAACTGGGTGTTGCGTACTTACAATGAGAGCATTAGGTTTAAACTGGATCTGACTTAAGAGTTGCCCAGTGGCACATGTATTCAATTTAAACCATCACCCCTCTTGCTCCAGTGGGAAAACTCAAGAAAGCCAGCAGAACCAACAAAGGACAATTACAATCAAGGTCATAAAAACTGGTTGAATACTGCTGTCGCAGCTTTTTTGTCTAGTGGTACGTGCTGTAACCATCAGAAATACTAGCTGCTGGGAGAAATTTACTCCCCACCTGCCAGCCCACAGTAATTAATCTAGCAAGGCCAGCCCACCTATGAGGCCAAATGAGACAATTACCCAGCGGGCAGAGAGAAACTGAGCCCTCTCACATCTGGTTACCTGCCTTTCTCTCTTCTTCCTGTTCTCTGCATTCAAACCTCTGCAGAAAACCTGCTGCATTATGCTTACGGCCCTCAGAGGCACACCTGGGGAAACCACATATAGGGTTATATGGGTCTTCTTGATCACAGTTCCCAAACTTCGGGACTTCTTGCCCCTGTATGCCCATTTAGCTCCCTCTCCAAGTTCTTTTCAATGCCTGGTTAAGACCTTTTTATTTCACAAGGTGTGTAACAGCTGGTATGATTTCACCTCACTGAGTAAGTTTTGTATTAAATTTTGCATTATTCTTGCAGTTTGCTATTTTTATTATCCATAACATACACAGACGCAGATTGGTTATGGCCCAGATAAACTATAGGGTTGTGAGAAAACCATGTTAAAATGGACCCTCCTTCAGGTGGACACTCCTTATGCGCACCATAAACACACAAAATTCTCATTAGCAGATTAAGGTCTAACAATATCGTTGCACACAGATCAGGTGATTGTCTATACAGATGAGGAAAAATAAACGGATCTAGGCCCCACCCAGCTATGTTATCTTGGGTAAGTTGATGAGAGGTCAATTTCTTGGAAAAACACTTTCAGGTAATAAATCTCACTCTCTATATAATGAGTTTTCCATATATACCGATATCCTAAATGCTTATGTAGGTTATGGTTCATTACCGCCCTGGGTCCCTTTAGGGAGAAGGGCGGGATATAAATAAAGTGTATTTATTATTATTATTACTACATTGCACAGGTCCTGCAGTCAGCCAGACACGTCCTAGATGTTACTTTTTGTTGCATCCAGGCATTCAAACCTAATTTTGTTTGGAGTCTATGGGTCCTATAGCTCACAGGAAGCCTCATCTAACGCATGAGGATATCCATGACCTGACATGTTCTTCTAGGACTTCAGCATGTGTTGGAGCCAGGCCTGTATGTAATCTTTCTCAAACTGAGATCTTAAATGTATGTGCTACAACTCAGCAGTCTTGAAATGTAGCAAGCAAGATGCACTGCTCTACAGACCAGTGAAAAACAGAAGAAAAGGTTGCCAGAGGGTCTGGGTAAACTAGCAGTTTCATGCTGGTTACCCATCACATGGCCTAGTGTGTCGAATCCTCCATTACCTTCTGTGCATCAACACTTACACAAGCTCGGGAGGAAGAGCCAACAGTGGATGAACAGACATGTCTCCAGGGGCTCCTGAAAGACAGTGTGCTCCCCCCCCCCCAAAAAAAAAAACCACAACTGCATGTCTGAAGAGGATCTGAAGATCTCTGTCAAGAGAGACAAGATCTTTCCACCATGCAAGGTGCCTGGGAGATTGAAAGCCCGACCGGGGGGGGGGGGCCCTTCCTTCTCAGAAACCTAATTGTCAGGGACAGTATTGGGGGAGGTCCAGTGTCTACAATCAAGTTGCTGGCTCCATGCTAAGATACCATATGGAAGAAAAAAGCATGCAGTGTAAAGTTTAAGTTGGAAATTTAAGATGAGTTAATATTGTCCCCGGCTCTGATTGACTCATTTGGCTAAAAGCCCTGGATACACTGGAGGCATTAATGAGAAACTTTTTAAGGATGTTGAAAGAGTTCTTTATCTTTGTAGTGGAATAAACTGGTGGTGGATTATAACTATAACTATAACCTGGTGCGTGGACTAAAATCCATAATTATTTTTGGACATAATTTTCATTAGACTTGAAAGAGTTTTGTCTTCTTGAGACTGTTTTTTTGTCTTGTCTCTCTCTCCATTAATCACACTGGACTGTTATAAGCAAGGACTATTCGAGGAATGTCTGTCTGATAGAGCAGTACAGACGTGGTGGAAGTAAGGAGAATAATATGCTGTGGACACCTTGTGGATTAGAGAAACTGCAAGATGGAACCTGTTCCAGAAATCTGTATTCAAACGATTTTGACAATATGGAAAGATTGCTCACAATGAGACGACAGCAGTTGAGTCAGTCTTTGCAGATTCAAGCCAGTTTAGAGACTCTCTCCCAACAGATGGATGTGCGTAAGGAGCAATTGGAAGATGTGAAGAAACAAGCAGAAGATAAAGAAGATAAACAAGGGAGTGAGAACGTGGAAAGGATGCTGGTGAGAAACCAGAAAACTGGACACGGGAAGAAGTCAACAGGATGAAGAAGAGTGCTGATGGAGATCAAGATAGATAAGATGGACAGAGTAACATGGGTGCAGAGAATACAAAATTTGTTGGAACAAGAAGAAGAAAACATATTCCAGTTAACTGGAAGAATGAACACACCTCATACAAGAAAGTGTGGACCTATTAGATTCTGTTATAGAGATAAATTATTAAAGATATTACAGGAGAAAAAATGGAAAGTAAGAAAGAAAAAGAAACCTGAGGGTTAACCAGAAGGTTAAAGAAAATTGGAGGATTTTATTTAGTTAATAATAATGGTCAAAATCTATTTTTTTTTAAAAAAATACATACGAAATTGATATATATGAATTAGAATGTATTAAAAAAATAGCTGGAAATGTTAACATGTGGATGAATTGTTTTATATGTGGCTATTATGTCAAAGAAAAAATGTAATTAGATTTGAGAATTAGATTGAAGAATGGTAAAGAATATATTATAAGAGATGGTTGGTTCCATCACAGTTTGGAAATTAGATTATTTTTATTTGATATTAATGAGTAATTGAATTAGCTGAGATGATAGAAAGTGAATATTTAGAAAATATATTATAGGGCATTAGGAAAAATTTATTATATATGATATAAGAAATATATAAATGAGTAGAAGTGTTAGAAGTAGATGGAAGAATTGTTTTATATGTTATATTTTGGTAACTAGATTATTTTGTTTTAATATTAATGAGCAATTGAAGTTAGTTTACTCTTGATAGAAAGTGAATATTTAGAAAATATAGTATAGGGCATTAGGGAAAATTATATATTATATAAATAAAGGGATAAATTAATAAAAGCTAGAAGTAGATGAGTAGTAGAATAGGAGATGTAGTATGATTAATTAGTAATGGTATATGGTATTTAGCACTCCTAAATGTATGTTATGTTTGTATGTGTGTGTCAATTAAAAATAAATAAATTTTTTTAAAAAAACACACATGCTCTAGTACCTCACTAGGCTACAATCCAGCATTAGGCCTTGGTATATTTGTTTTTAAAGCCATGGAAAAAGAGAGTGTGTGTGCACACTGATAGTGAATTCAGATGGTTGAATGTCTACCACAACCACAGACAAGAAAGTGGCTTTTAAAGCAGGGGACTGACTAGGCATGCATAAGTAAATAAGTTTGTAAATCAAAATAGAAACTATTCTCCCACTAACCCATTGTCTTTTGCATAACAAGCATGCCCAGCACGACAGACTGCCAATATGACCATCAGAAAGACAACTTTAGACAAGAATTTTTAATGTGAAAGGGTTTTGTACCAAGAGCATTGTATAGAACTCTTCTTTGAAGGCCAACAGCATCTTCTTCCAATCAAGTGCCAACTGAGAAGCAACATCATTTATCAAAAAAAGTCCAATTATGGGAGCTGTTGAGCTTTTGTCCTGAATGCATATGGGATACAAACTGACAGCAATATGCTTTAAGTAGGCACCATGCATATACAATTAAAAAATTAACCCATACTTTGAGTACTCTTACCATTTCCAAATCATGAACAACCAGTTCCCAATTGTACTGCTACTAGCCCAGAGTACAATAGGCTCTGTGCGAAATGTGGTATTACAGTCTTTGAAATATTTTACCACATAGTCTCGAATACAAAGATTTTGGTCTCACCAAGCATCTCTGTGAAAAGAATACAAACTAACTCTGTCCCTCCAGAGCTATTGCTTCTGTTACATCTTTGCAGCATGACAAAAGTTTCACAAGTTGCATTTTCAAAGTCTGATGGTAGGCTTGGGTTAAGATTAGGCCAGCCATATGGAACCAGTTCTGGATATGAGAGATGCAAACCCCCAACCCTGAAATGCAATGAGTCATATTTGACAGCAGATAGATAGATCTGTAGGCTTAGAGCAACCTAAGGGAATATGTAAATATTACACATGATAGGCAAGACATTTCAACATAACTGGGTTTACCTCCTGCAAGATACTGCTATGGAACAAGAAGGGAAAGGAATTCCTTTGGGGCAGGACCCCCCTCCCCATTCAGTTTATTTTTAAGGCAATTTAGGGCACAATCCAGAGGTAGTGAGACATCCAGGTATGTCTATAGAGTCACCTACTTGCAGAGTCCTCAACAGTTAAGGCTGTGTGGGAAAAAACCCAATTCTGGTGGTATCTTTCAAGAATTCTTCCCAGAACGAGCATGTACAGTGGCAAATGTATGAACAGAAAGTTTGGTGTTTGAACCCCCATCAAAAGCATCGCAGGAGGAGATGACAGATTGTAGAGCTTCAGCATACGCTAAAAAGAAATGCAGAAAGATGAAAGGACTTGCATTAGATAACTACAGCAAACTGAGATACGGTACCACTGCCCCTCCAGTCGGCTTCCCTGAAGACTCATCATTTTACATTTTGGGGCCACTTGCTAATTCAGAAGTGAAACTATAAGAAAAGGGGGCTGCGTGCAGCAAGAATTTTCAGAGGAAAGCAACTGAGTAACTGTGGTAACTGAGCAATTGTGCACTTCTGATGCAGTTTAACTGAGCAGCAAAAGTCTCCTGCATGACCACACAGAGGGTGAGCTTTTTTAGCAGAGGCAAGAGTGAAGGTTAAGGGTTAAGTGAAGGTTAAGTGAAGGTTAAGCATCCCTTCATCTCAAAGCAAGGGAAGGCCCACATGGTGCCAGAGGCAGTGTGATATGCCACACTGCAGCCTAACATACTGCACAAACATCTACTCAGAAGTAAATCCTACTGTCTTCAATGGGCCATCCTACCCAGTAAGTATGTATGGATTGCAGTCTTAATATAAGAACCTTGGTTTATGGCACACATTTACAGAGACATTTGTACAACTATGCTTTTCAATCATTTGAATGGCAATGTTTTTACACATTTGCTACCTCCCAGGGCTTTTGTTCAAAGCTCTTCTATTTATACACTAAGATGTTCTATCACCTAATTAGGGCAAGACTTTGCCTTCAAGCATCATCTCTGCAAGCTATAGAGAGAAGAGGGGTACATCCAAGGAAGACGTCTTTCACCTCGACCACTAGAAACAGATTCTTGCTCCCTCTGTAGT
Source organism: Tiliqua scincoides (assembly GCF_035046505.1). Classification (NCBI taxonomy): domain Eukaryota; kingdom Metazoa; phylum Chordata; class Lepidosauria; order Squamata; family Scincidae; genus Tiliqua; species Tiliqua scincoides. Next base: position 14,088,750 of record NC_089831.1, read on the forward strand.
TTCAAAGACATGACACACAACATTTTTAACTCTCCCCCTTTCCTTACAGTTTAACATCATAACCTCCGAGAACTAGGAACGTTCACCAAAAAAGCAACATAGAAGTCAGATGATGGCACTGATATTATGCAAGAAATCACATCAACAATTTGTAGCATTCCTGGGGCCATATGGTCAGTCAAGTCCTCTGCATACAGGAAGAGAAGCTGGTTCAAAGTGTTATGCCTGTTACAGTAATTTATCAATGCCCTTATTGTCAGGAATGGTTATTGATTCAGAATGAGTGGAACAATTGAGTAGCCATGATTTGAAGTCAAACTGGATGTTAAATGTGAGCCTCTCAAGGGACAGTGCCCAGTTATGACACATGCTAGCTGCTTCAGGAGATGCTGGTATCTAAATTGGCATCAAGACTGCCAAATTGATGAGAGTAATATGGAGAGAACACCCTGCTAACTGGGCAAATGGGTATTTTTTTTCAGTTGGTGCTCCTCTTATATTTAGCAGGGGGAGAGTAACCATCCTTCATCACCTGAGCAGAATGTGTTTTCTAGTGCTGTTTGCCGTTGTTCTTTTTGCATCTTTTTAGATTGTGAGCCTTTTTGGGACAGGGAACCATTCAGATTTCTCTGTAAACCACTTTGTGAACTTTTTTATTGAAAAGCAGTATGCAAATATTCTTAATATTAATAATGCCTTCCCACGACCACATACCTTTGTGGTTTTTGTAAAACACACAATTGTTGGCACAACTATCTGGGTGACAGTCCCAGAAGTCTATTCCACAGAAGCACAATGGAGGCAAGTCAATTTTGTACATTCTGATCTTCTCCCGCATTTGGGCTCGTAGTGCTTCGACATATCTGAAGGACAACACACAGAACACCCTTTGGTCAACCTTTTAAGGGACTGTTTCAATAGCTAATACACTTCAAGCACAACCCACTAGCATGGTGACCATTCACAGTAGCTGCTTTGTTATTGCCAACCATCCTAGCTTTGATATGCACATTTTAAAAAAATTATTTCTAATTCTCAAGGGAGACAATAACTGCATGTAAGCAGGAGTCCACGAACACCAACATGATTTACTCGCTGGCCATTATTTGCTATTGCCCCAAGCCTGCCCCAATACTTCCAGTATGTGAAGAGGGCCCTGGAGGTGAGGTCTTCTCTCATTTGTACTGGGATATGGAGATACGAGGACAGCAGGAGCCTCTCCAATTGCTCAGGTGGGACTTCTGCTCTCTTACCTTTCCAAAATGGCAGTGGAAACATAACACTGGATGTCCTGCTTTCCAGAGGACTGGTGGAGTGGGGAGGGGGAAGAAATGGGTCATTTAGCCCTGGTGAGAGGATGTCTGCATTTTAATCCCTCTTTCCCTATCCAAAAGTGAAGATGATATATTGTTGGACATAATAAAAAACAGTACAAATAATGCTAATGCCACAAAAAATTGGTGACTGTGAGGCCAGTGGCAGCAATGCCACAGTGACTGAAGATTTCTTCCACTGGGGTTTTGCTAGATTTTTGGAACGTCAGGTGGGCACCCACGCAGACTAACCTGAAGAGCATTGTCGGCAGGTGAACGGCATATTAATTAACCCCTTACGATATGCCTAAGGCATCATACGATTTGTGTTGCCTAAGCAGATATTGGGATAGAAAGTTTGCACGAAGAGTTTATTGCAGGTCTAGTGCCTAGGATTAGGTCTCTTATTACTCCCAAGTACAATTCCTGCTATGCTGATAAAATGGGGCCAAGAACTCTGCAACCACCACCAACTTTGCTGGAGAAGGCACATCAGTTTTGCTAGTCAGAAGCTACTGCGACAGTTCCAGCCTCAACGACAGTAGTAGCCTTGCAGGGTCCCTGGACTGTGTGGAATCTTTAGATTTTTGGAATACTTGGGGGTCTTTTGGGGTTCAGAAGACCCCAAGTATTCTTTGGGGTCTTCTGGGTTCAATTTATGCCGTGGGGTCTTTGGAGTTCCATTTATGCCGTAGACTAGTAGAGTGTTTGCACAATCTCAGACTAAGGAACAAGAAAGCCTGTTTCAGAATACCTTGAATATTCTTTATTTCGCTGCTGTTTTTCCACCACCTTTCTCTTCTCTCTCATGTCCTCCAGCTTAAGTTGTTCCAATTGTTCACAAGTTTTACCCCCAGAGCTAAGGGCTCCATGGGAGGCCCTCTCCTGCAGCCTCTCTTCTTCTGCAAGGCGATGATGCTCCTTCTCTCTCTTAATTCTGTGGATGGAAGTGGAATTTTTACTTGTTCAAAGGGGAGAATAGAAGGTCACATGCTTAAAGCATAGGCTTAAGAATCAGAGGAACACAAGTGCAGTCTCAGTTCTGCTACAAAATTCCTCCCAGCTCATGCATTTTGAGCTGTGTATATACGCTGATATGAAAACTAATTCAGCAAACTGAACATGTAAAAGATTGAAAACATTTAAACACTTCTGCAAGAGAAGTATCAGCATTTCCTCTGTCTTGGCCGTGTCACAACGCACAGCATTTTCTTGAAGCTCACCACCCATTCCCCCTTCAGTTAGGTATATTGCACATTTCCTGTTGCCACCTTCTCAACTCACCTGTCAACATTCAGTTTTCACCAGCTGTATTCCAAAGCAAAACACAATCTGTGACTTGCATAGCATAGGGTGAGTTAAGAGTGCAAGCCAGACAATATATGGTTAAAGCTCATCTTTGCCCTAGGGTGACCTTAAGCAAGCTACATGCCCTCAATTACAGCTCCCAAAGTGCCAAATGGGGGCAACAGGAGCCTCTTATAGGACTGCTACAACAAGATATCGTGGATATTTCCTATCCAACTTTCTAGCATTGGTTCAGCCACAATGCAGCCCCAAGGTAAGGGAACAAATGTTCCCATACCTTGAGAAAGCCCCTGTGACTGCCTCCCCACCACAGGATGCAGTGCATGGCCCACTGACACAGCTGTACTGGCACTGGAAAATTGGATAGGATTGGGCCCTGTGTGCGTGATTTTTAAATGCTCTGCAGTCTATTACATATTTATCCCAACAAAACATGCCACTGCATTTAAGTTTCATCTCCTTCTCTTTTATGCCATTCACTGAGTTATGTCAACTTATTTTTTCTGTGTGCACGTTATGTGCATCTTCAAAGCACATCCAGCAAACCCTAAGTGTGACCTCTCATGCGCTACTGAACTGTACCATTATCAGAAACTGCAAGCTCCTGAACTGATATTATTATTATTAACAATAATAATCTTGGTAACAAAATTATTGGTAACATCTTGGTAACAAATCTGATCTTGGTAACAAAAAGGTTATTTTGTCAATTATTTAAAGAAACATTGAATAGATCCAGCCCTAAAAAGTTACAATGACACTTAAAGTGACATGGTTCATTTACACTCAATTAGGACAACACTACTGAAACTCTATTCCAGCATGGCATAAATCAGAAACTTTACAGAAACAGATACACAAGGTCAGCTATATGAACTAGGCAAAAATAGTTAGAACGGCCTCTGATTGAAACTGAAATATCACAGGTGGAGAATTTGCTACTGAAATAGCCCCTCAAATGCTCAGCTATTTCACAGCCATTGAAACCTCTCTTTCATAGAATGAATCTTTGTAAGTCATTTAACCCATTTTTGCCCGGTCCACAGGTGTACACATTTGGTCCCTGTTGCATATATGCAACGTTGGGCAGAAATGGCTTAAGCTGTGGGGGGAGGGAAGGACTGTCAGGAGAAATAGCAAAGAGTGAGGAATACAGACAAGATACGAGGAAAGAGCAGCAGCCTCAAGACAGACAGAAATCTCTTGTTTACTCCATAGTTGCCATGCAGCTAAAAGAGAAAGACTGTATTCTTTCATAGGTGCAATTTTTCTTACAGCTCATCCACTTCATCCCCTCTTCAGTTAATTCTACAAGACAGCCTGCTGTTGCAGCAGAGAACTTTCTCTGTAGCTGGGCATGATTCCAGTTAGAAGTGCATGGTTCAGAGTGGTATCTTCATGAGATCCCACAGCTTAGCCTGAAAGTAAGAGGCAGGAACTATGCAGAACCTGAGCTGGTCTGGTTTGATCACTGCCTGGATCACTATGCATGAGATACAGCTGTCATAAGTACATTTAACGCATCTAGACCAGGGGCGTAAAACTCATTTCATATAGAGGGCCAAAGAGCATTCATGATGTCTGCTGAGGGTCAGAAGTGATGTCATTTACCCATTTTTGCCCAGCCCACAGGTGTACACATTTGGTCCCTGTTGCGTATATGCAACTTTGGGCAGAAATGGCTTATGCAGGAAGTGATGTCGTTCAGCAGGTCATGACCAGAAATTAGCACTTACGAACTAGGTTGTAAATGACAGAAGAGAAAACACACATATCTTGATCATATTTTCAAAATATGGGAGAGTTCATTTTTTGTGCGGGCTGCACTTTGAGCAGTTCAACAGCTCAGTTCAACAGCACAGTTCAACAGCTGATGGTGGTGCTGGAAGAGCCTGAGAGTTGGATAAAGAGGCTCGAGGGCCACATCTGGCCCCGGAGCCTTGTTTGACAACCCTGTTTCAGACAGTACAGCAGTCCTGGAAATCCAGACAAAGCCTGCAGAACAGACAGCTAGCAAAACTGGTTGTTCTTTACATTCAGATATCTAGTTGTTGGATCAGGTTTGCCATTCTATTGGTAGATTATCCCCTCCCGGGCATGAATTTTTGGTATAAGCCTTTGATTTACACCTTGCATGTTTGGAATTTTCAGATTCTTTGTAAGCCGGTCTCTCTCCTGAATGTTAAAGATACAGCAATAAGATTTGAACACACATGTTCAAAGTACAATTTCTCAACAGAATATTCCAATATACCTCAATTCAGCTTGCTTTTAAAAGGTGGGCTATGAAAAGATACAAATACATTCCCTGCAGAACTATTCTGCATGTACAAAAAGACTTAAGCCAGAAGTAATAACAATTGTCAGTTTCACTCCTTAATACCCTAACAAGAATTAGATTCTCTTACGTGGTTTTCAATTTCCACAAACAAATCTACATGGCTGCCACACAGCTGGGTACAACCAGTAAGAGCAAAAAGGATGGTAATATACCAAACACATACTTCTCCATTTTCTTCTGCCATTCCTTCTGCCTTTGCTGCTCCTTTACTTGTTCTCTCTCAATATCCATGAAGAGGCGCCTGTACCTCAAGTACTGGTTCTGACGCTACAGAAAAGAGGATGTGCTCAGAACAATATCGGGCTAAATGTGCAACTGCCACCTGTGGGGTGTGGAATCACACTGCTGATGTGACACAGAAGACTATGGAGACAATGACGAAGTGCCAGCAAGGTTAAGTCACATCACCACCTCTACCTGCTGGTGGCCCTTTAAGCTAGGACTGCGCCTTTCCACTTTCACAGTAGTCACAGAAATACCAATTGCCCTGCAAGGAGGAGAAAAGCAGGAAGCATATCTCCACATTCTGTTTTTAATAGGAACAATGGTTTTTTATTGTTTTAGGCTTTAATTTTTTTATTTGTATACATAATTGACACTGGCTGCCTTAGGGACCTCTTTAGAGTCTGAAAAGTGGGACAAATAATCTCCAGAACAAAATGACACAGACTCTCATTCAGGTAACAATTTCGGGTCAATTACTCCAGAATCCTGTTTTGTAAGTGTGCTAAGGTTTTTGAGGGCAGACTCAAAACTCTGCTAGGGTCCCAGCCTCATTTCACATCATCTTTTGATTTTAAAAAGAACTTGCTAGTGTTTATCATGTTCTATCACAAGTGTGCTCAATCAAATAGTTACATATTCTCCCCATGCTGCACTTGCAGTTACTTCATTACAATTTGCTACAGCAGTTCAGGTGTAAGAATTGCAGACTTCCTGCAGCAGGTTTCCCTCTACTGGCCAGTACATGTATACTGTTCTTGGTTCTACTCCTATTTCTGGAAGCTATGAATTCTAAGGTCTAAATTTGCTGTCAGGGCTACCACTGGGTTTAAGAGAACAAAAAAGCTCTGCACTCCCATCCCACTCAGAAGTCCCAAATCAGAAATGCATTCCTGTGTACTTATTTAAATTGCAATCTCCAGGGAACCTGCACAGAAGACAGAGCTGTTTAGCAAGCTGGTGAGCTGGTACTTAAACTCCTTTAAAACTCAAGTGTACCTGAGGCGAATCACAGCTGCTGAGTGCCAAACTCTTCCCAAGTATGCATCTACAGCACTAACCTAGACATCAGAATCAGCCATGATTGGCAGGTGAAAGCCCATTTGCAAGACCAAGCAATTTACGACTGGGTACCTGTTTCTTTGATTCTTCGTTCTCTATTCCAGGCCAAAGGACCAGAGCAGCTTGAGCCTCGGTGCCAAGTGCTGAAGAGTCTGCTGGATAGGAACCCTTTGCTACGAAGCTACCAACCTGCAAGGAGGAACACAGCATAAGCAAAACCTCAGCCATCTTGACACACATTATTAAAAGCCTTTCACTGAAATGTCATCGCATGACCCCCTCTTCTGTGCTTTAATTTTCCACAAAGTTCCTTTATCGTAATCAATGTAATTATATACTTTGTGCAGATACCATAGGCACACAGAAGGAGAAAATAAAATTTTTATCTTTCCTTAAAGAGATAAATAAAGTTGGTGCTTTTTAAACAACTTCATTTTGCACCAAGAGCTTAGTTCAGGAATTCAGAGATGAAATACAGAACCCATGAGAAGAGTGTGTGCCTTCTATTCCAGCATTACTGCCTCTCACACTGTAGCAAAGGAGACAGGAGAACAGCAGTTCCCAAGGCCAACACTGCATCACAGCATTTGTTAAGAACACTCACTGCCTCTCAACCAATCAAAGGTTAGCACAATTTGTGTCACCCACAGGTCAGGCATCAGAAGTTTTTACCTTTCTAAGCTCTCTGTTGCAATACAACTCTTTGAACTGGGATCCTTGTTCTTGCAGTTCTGCTGGAAGGTCATGGTATCCCTCTAAGGAAAACTCCCCGCTGTCACCCTCTTCTGCCTTTGCTGGAGTTGTCTCGGGAGAAGCTGTCTAAAGAAAACCTAAGTATTATCCCCAGAGTAAGCAACTGCATAAATACAACAGGGAAGATTAGCATTGGGGCAGAATTCCAAAAAGCAAGAAGCCAAGGTGGGCCCTCCAGTAATCCTGTTCTTCTCTCCCAGGGAACAGCAGAGACAATAATTCTTGTGTGAGGAGCTAACCTTTTCTTCTGCCTTAGCATCCCCCCCTCTATCCCCCCCAACTAGTTTAAAAAAAACAAACAATCACAAAGCAGAGCATGGGGTCAATAAGAACACCACAAGGAGAAAAACCTGGGAGAACAAACCTATTTTTGCAGGGGGGAGAGGCCCCCCCTATCCCCATCCCTTTCTGCTTTATACAGGTTCAGCAATAGCCAGGCTGGTCATGCCACAGTCATATCTAAGCTGTGCCCTTGTCCACATGAGTGACAAAGCATCACTTTCTAAAGGGCACATTCACCAACAATGCTTAGCTTAATTGCAACTTTCACCCGATTACTTGATGCTGTAAACAGCCAGCCTGGCTATCATGCTTTATCACTGCTCTGGGCAATTACCTAATAGGAGGAGATAAAACTGAACACACTTGTTACGATTTGAGCTGACTGTGTGAACTTGCCTACTGAAAAACCACCCGATGCAAAACTTCAGACATCTCTAATGAAGACTTAAGAACTGCATGCTTTGTACCTCTGGGACAGTATACACGGGGGAAGGAATTTTGAACATTTCTTGCATTTAAGGAACATAATTTTCAGAACTACACAACAGGATCTTAATATTTGATCCTAAAAACAGGATCAAAAATATTAATAATTGTGCTAATTTTAAAAGGTTAAGATCTCATTTTACAGCAAAAATGGCTTCCCTAAAACTGTGATGAAAGCCACTGAAGAACACTAGTGTGGCAAGAGCATCTAAGAACATGAGATACGAATTGGAGGGAAGTTTGGTATGTTGCACCCCAGAGATCACCTTTGAAGCAGTGAAAGACAATAGAGCCAGCACTCTCCTGGTCTGGCTTCTGCGCCATTACTGCTAGCCCAACTTCTGCACCTGCTCTGGGGCAAAATGAAAGCCCTTCTTGCTTCAGAGAGTGCAAGGGAAGAGTTGTGTACATACACCAAACCTATACAGTAATACGATGCTGCAGCTACCTTTAGTGCTATTTGCTATTCACCTGGATTTTTTTTTTTGAACAGTTGAATAATAAAGGCACCAAACTTAAGCGTTTTTGAATGCCAGCCTATCATGCAAGCTTCGGCTGCAACCAAAAGCACATCTGGGAGTAGGTCCCACCGGACTCAGTGGGGTTAACTTTTGAGTAGATATGCATAGGACTGCATCACAAATGGGTTTTTCACATTTGGAAACCACCCTTCCTCCAAAGAGCTCATAATGAAGTCTATGACTCCTTTACTTTTTTGATCACAACAACCCTGTGAGAAAAAGTTAGGCTGTAAGCACCCAATCAGCTCAAGGTCAACTAGTAAGTTTCATGGTTGAGCAGGGACCTGAACTTGTGTCTTCCTGGTCCAAGGCCAACACTAGTCACTATCCCACACTGGTTCTCATGTTTGTTGTCAAGAGTCAAATTAGACTTGGGAATAAGTTGCCATGTCTCAGCACTCTTCTCTAAGACCACAGTACTGTTATGCTAGATATTGCAAATTAGTCTTTATGTGTTTGACAAAACTGGGGAGGAGGAGTACCTCTTAAGGACAGAAAAGACAGGCAAAGATCAACTGCAGAATCTAACAAAACAGATTTTAAGAAACATTGCTTTTCATTTTGACCTGACATTTAAAATTCATGTTCCTCAAACAGCCTAATCTAGAGCAGGCAGGTTTACTCAGAAGGAAGTCCTGGATATCACTGTACTCACTGGGAGTTATGTTTGGGGACTGCAGCCCAAAGCATGCTTGTAGCTGACCTAGTAGGCAAAGATGATTTTGCAAGTCACAAGCAAACAACTGAACAATTTTCTCTAGTACTTGCCTGTTTGTTGGGAGAACTCTTCCAAGTGCCTCCTGGAAGTTCTGGAGAAGTTTTTCCTTCAGACACAGTTTTGCAGGAAGCCAGCCTGCGACGGACCTGTTGCACCGTCTTGCTCACCTGCCAAAAGACAAATCGATATAGGAAAAGCTGGTAGCAAACTCAAGCATTAAGACTGACTGGTGCCTGCATGCCAGGTTTAGTTTCCGAAAACCAAACGCAGATGGAATATTAACAGAGGCACTGATTTCTGGAAGCATTTCATTCACCCTGCCTGACATAAATTCAACTATTTGTTTGAGGGTGTGGTAGCTCAATTGTTAAAAAACTGATGTTGAGCACTGACAATTTCAGCGCCTTGTCAGCGTGCCCTGAGATGAAAAAGATTGAAAATAGTTGATTTACAGTTTTGGCTTGCTCCAGGAGCTGTGGCTCTTGCACTTCTTTCCACTCCACCACGTCACTAGGTTGTTGCACTGCAATGAGTTTGCTACCAGAGCTGCCGATGGCAGAATCCTTGCTGTATCTGTACACGCATGTGCTTTTCTTGGGAGTCAGCTGTAGCGCAGAATCTGAAAATTTCATCACAACAGTGCTCTCTTTTAGAGCCTGCAAAGGGGGAGGGGGAGGAGAGAGAGAGAGAAAAAGAAAAGATTTTAAAATTAGTACGTTCTTTCTTCCACTCCGGTGAAAGCAGGAGTTGGGAAAACAGAGATCAACTAATTTACTCAAGAGTCATTTATTTGAAAAGTATATTATTAAGGAAGGCTTTGTACAGAAGTTTGGAAAAAATATACTTTACACACTCTTGTTAAAACTGAAGGCCCTTCAGACCAAATTAAGGACACACAGGACACAATGCCTACTTCCAGTTTGGCACTAAATCAGAAATGCAGGAGAAATGTCTTCAAAAGGCATAATGGTGGCATGATAACACCAAGCTGGCATCCAACCACCTACTGTACAGACAGAAGCTTCAGTGGGCACAGAACACAGCAAGCCCAGTGATTACTTGGAACCAACTGCATGGTGCATCTCTCACATATTCTCACATATTCTGGGAAGGCTGCACTGGCTTCAATATACTTCAGAGTCCAGTTCAGAGTGTTGGCTTTGACATTCAAAGTCACAGTGGCTTAGAATTTCTCAAGAATTGCCTATTCCCTGCCTGCTCTTTAAGGTAATCAGGAATAACTCTTATCACCAGGCTGCAGCTCACAGAAATGCTATGGGGCCTCAACTGGTTGGGGGGGTCCTTGTGATGGTACCCCACCTGGGGAATGCCCCCCCCAAGGGATTTTAGACACGTTGCCTCTCTGATGACCTTCAGATATAGGCTGAAAACCATTCTGTTTAATACAACTTTTTAACTTCCTTCTATCTTTATGTATTTCTTACAAGTGGTCGTTTTTATTATTGCTTTCAGGATTATCTTGTGAAAAGCAAGCCCTGCAAATAACATAAGCAACCAAATTGTGCTGTGGAAAACACTGCCTTACTGCTTCACAGGATTGCTGAAACTGCTGTTTCTTCCTCAGCTTCACATGGTGGTTCACTCGACGTTTCACCTCTTCTTGAAAGCATTTCAGATCCCTTTCTTTTTCATTCTGTTGCTGTCTGTATGCCTCTTCGATCTGCGCTGCTGTAGCCTTAAATGAGAGAGAGAGTTTTCATATTTGTTTATGGCAGGGGTGGGTAGTGTCTTGCACAGTGTCATATACTGCAGTCCACTGGTGAAACACGAATTGGAGTTAGGTGAGGCAATGAATGCCTACTGAATGTGAGATTCTTGCAGGATAATGACTGTGGTCTTATCCTGCAAGACACTCACTTTCTTGAGAAAAAGGGCACAAGCGGGATAACAACACAGAATAGGAATACCTTAATAGTTTTCAACAGTTTTGCTGTGTAGATTTAAACACAATGGTGGATGACAGAGTTCTAGTTTTATAATCAGAAAAAGCCCACATTTGGGTTTGATAGAAAGTTATATCCCCCCATATTTGCCAGACACAGATACAGTGGTACCTCGCATAATGAATGCCCCGCGCAGCGAAAAACTCGCAGAACGAAAGCGTTTTGCGAAGTTTGGTAACTTGCACAACGAATTTTTATGACCCGTGCTTCACAAGATGAATTTTTTTTTTTGTTTGACTTAAGGGGGGGGGATCTTCATGCCAGTTTATGATCCCGTTCACCCTAGTAAGGGGCGGATCTTCATGTCAGTTTATGATCCCGTTCACCCTAGTAAGGGGCGGATCTTCATGTCAGTTTATGATCCCGTTCACCCTAGTAAGGGGCGGATCTTTATGTAAGTACGTCCCATTGTGCTTGCTCCCAGGAAAGTTTACACAGGATTACAGCCTTCAAATTCCCCACTCAGCATCCCCCCCATCGCTCATTCACCCTCTCACTGCCCCATTTCCTTCATGTTTCCCCCCATGATCACGGCAAAAGCAAGCAATTGAGTGCAGCTGCTCTGTCCTCCCCAGTTTAGAGCACAATCCTGTGCGTGTCTCCTCAGAAGTAAGTCCCATTGTGCTTACTCCCAGGAAAGTGTGCACAGGATTACAGCCTTCAAGCTCCCCACTCAGCATCCCCCCCCCCCGTTTTTAAAATCCTCTGTACAGTATGTATGCCTTTAAAGAGCACTTAATAAACACTTTGTAAACCAAATTTGACTTTGTTCTGACTTTTCTTGCCCATAGGAACGCATTAATTAAATTTCAATGCATTCCTATGGGAAAACGCGCTTAGCAAAACGAAAAACTCGCATAACGAAAGGACTCGCGGAACAGATTAATTTCGTTATGCGAGGCACCACTGTATTAGATTTCAAGGGAAGACTTTTTTCTTTAGAAGTACACAAATGTTACAAAACACCTCATAGCTCTGCTGACACTCCTAGATTAGAGCAGACATACAGATTAGAGCATGGTTCCCAATCTTTTAAGTGTCATGACCCACTTTGTCCTCTGCTGCAACACGATACTCCTTCTAGTGCAGCAGAGCCTTCTTGGGAGGCCCCAGAGGCCTCCTCCAAGTTGCACCAGACCTGTGGCCCACTCTGTTGGCCTCTGTGGGCCTCAGAATGGCCCACAGAAGCATCCAGAAGTGACTTCGAGTTTTTGGAAGCAATTTCTGGTTTCACCAGAACTTGATTCCAGATGCTTCTGTGGGTTATTCTGAGGCCTGCAGAGGCCAAGAGAGTGCATCACTGGCCCAGTACAACCAGGGTCTCTCAAGAAGGCCTTGAAGCACTAGAAAGAGCATCACGTTGTGGCCCACCACATGGGTTTGTCAGCCTTAACAGACACTGCACTTTGGGTCACAACCCTCCAGTGGTGTTCCACTGGCAACCCATCAGTGGACCACCGCAAATTCTGGATTAGAGCCATAAGTTAAGTGACAGAGTATATTCTTTGCTTGCACAAGAACTCTGGTTCAAACCACAGCCTCTCCAGTCAGCTAGACTATCTGGGACTCCGGAAAGCTACTTCCAGTTGAAGCCAAATACCAGGTTATCAGAACAGTGATTCACCTCCTAGACAGCAGCTTCATATGTTCGATGAAATTAAAATGTGGAGATCATGAAAGGGAGAGAACTTTGCTTAGTACTCACAAAAGCCAGGCTCTCTACTTGTTCATCCTCCTCTTGGGCACCCTCCACCCAAGCCCCCACAGGTGCAACAGGATAGTTCCTCTCTGCTAACACATTCCAGTTCGATGCTGCTGACAGAGGCCTTCGTTTTGAACAAGCAGGTCGCTTTCCAGTGGTTCTCCAGGGCTGCTGTTGCTGCACCTGCTTCTTGGGCGGTAGCATTACTGTAACTGGGTAGCTTAGAGCTTTGGACTCCAAGAAAAAATTTCTGTTGAAAATGCAAGAGCAGGCCAAGAAGAACACTAATAAATTATGGTAAATGGAAGAAAATCAAGTTATGGAAAATAAAAACATGAATTCAAAATGTGAACTACTCTTGTGGCAAAGAAATACATATTAATATTTAATGATAATATTTTTATTAATTAGCATACTCAACACTAATAAAAATTATGACAAATAGAAGGAAAGCATGTTATGGAAAATAAAAACACAAATTCAAAAGGTGAACTACTGTTGTGGAAAAGGAATATATTAATATTTAATAATTACAACAGTTTTTTAATTTTATTAATAAAATCAATAAATTCATTATAAAAATTAAGTTTATTAATAAATAAAAGCTATACATAAATAATTTATTAGTAACTTATAACTTAATTGAAATAATTTATTCATTGTTTATCCATTAATAAATAGATAATAAGTTTATTAATAAAAATTATTGACATGATACTTTTATGATTAACGCTAACAGCCAGAGGCGTCCCAGCAGCTGGCCAGCCCACCCCAGGGGTCCTGCTCCACCCTCCCTCTTCCATTTGCTACCCAAAGTCGAGCCTCCCTCGGGCTGGGGGCGCCTGTCCAGCGGAGCCCCTTCCAGGTCCTTCCCGCAGACACAGGAGCTATGTGCTCCTTCCTGCCTCCGCATCCTCATCCCATCCCCGCAGACGCCACCTCCGCGGCTGCCATAGCAACCCCCCAGGCAACCAGCACCTGCCGTAGTCAACGCCACGCCGCTGCCATGACAACCGCCTCCTCAGACCTGGACCGCTAGTGGACCGGCCTCGTGACGGCTAACGGTCGCTAACGGTCGCTTTCATCGCGCACGCCGCTTCCGCCTCTGTGGCGTGTGGCCCAGCCGCCGTCCTCCCCCTCTCCTCCACCAATCCGGTGTGTCGACGCCACGGAGGCGGCGCTTCATTGAGGCGCTGAGGCTCTGCCTCTTGAGCGAGAAGACACGCCCTCTCACCCTGAGGGAAGGGGGTTTCCTTTGCTCCTGAAGCGAGCTGGTGTTGGGGTCTATGTGTGGAGAAGGAGCTGCCAAGGCCTTGGCAGGAGGGTTCATAGAGGCCAGTCGGGGGGAAGGCTGGCTTTTGCAGCAAGGGAGAAGCACTCTGCATATGCTCAGAGGCACTCTTGCTTAATCAGGTCCTAGAAGCACTCTGCACATGCTCAGAAGCATTCTCGCTTAATTGGGTCCTAGAAGCACCCTGCATATGCTCAGAGGCACTCTTGTGTAATTGGGTCCGAGTGGCACTTTGCTCATGTTCAGAGGCACTCTTGTTTAATTAGGTCCTAGAAGCAGTTTGCACATGTTCAGAGGCACTCTTGTTTAATTAGGTCCTAGAACAGTGCTTCCCAAACCTTTTAAGCACCAGGACCCACTTTTTAAAATGACTATCTAACTTTAATAGACAAAAAAAAGATATCTGGAAAGAAGTAATAATTATTAATAATAAAATTATTAATTAATAATAAGAGTAATAATCAGGGTCTTGTGTTCCTGAGTTTGTTGGAGACCTTGCACATAGTACATGTGTGTAGTTATTTTGCTAAACTCTCCCTGGAAATGGAGTTCAAGGACTGTTCCCCCAAACCTTTACAGCAGTGGTTCCCGAGTTGTGGGTCAGGACCTACTGGTGGGTCACAACCTGATTTTTCATGGTTCCTGTAGCAGTGAAGCAGAACCTCGAATGAAAAGATCAGATAATTAATTGCCTCAAACTCTGTTCAAAAAATCAGATAGCTGCTAATTGCCCTGCATAGAGCTCCGCTCCTGCAGTTTGCAAGCATGTGTAGATACAAAAAGCTAAATGTTTGAGCTTCCTTTTCCCTGGTTGTTATTACCAATAAATAAATAATATTTTTTCCTTCTACAGTAGATCTTTTTTCAGTCTTATAAAGCTAGGTGGGTCCCCACAGAGTGTAATTTTTGAAAAGTTGGTCCGGGAGCAAGAGGTTTGGGAACTACTCACTGCTTTACAGTCATTCCAGGGTACCCAGAAGGCTGAACTGGAGTGCAAAATGTTAGGGACTTTCAGGCCAGACAGAAGGAGGAAACTGGGTTCACACGTGATCTATGGTATGTCAGTTACTAGAGAAAATTGGAAAAGGTGACATTTTAATTTGGAGATATGAAGATTACCTTATTCCACAGGTTAGCATTCCACCCACAAGAGCCGTCTCTCCATCTGGATTACCCACTGCTGCTATTTTCTTCTTCCGACTGGGCAAGGGTGCTTGAAAAGATTTTTTAAAATATATTTCAGAAACTTTTTGCAACCCACCAAAAATCCTGTCAAGACCCACAGCTGGATCCTGACCCACAGTATGGAAAACACTGTTCTAGAATGTTAGAGTTGGAAAGGAACTTGGAGGTCATCTAGTCCAGCTGCCTGGACAGTGCAGACAGCTGTTACAGCATCGCTGACACATGGCTATCAAGCCTCAACTTGAAACCCCCTCTCCCCTCCATGAGGGAGAGCTCACTGCTGCATGAGGCAGGCTGTTCCAATACCAGGTAGCTCTTAGAAATGCCTTCTTCATGGCTTAAGCCTAGCAGTGCAACCCTATCATTGCCTCTCAGAAGTGAACTTCATTGAGGTCAACAGGAATTAATCCCAGGTAAATAATGCACTATATCTACTTCCCTGTAGGTTTGACCCGTTGGTTTTAGTCCTCTGTATTTTTGGAAATTGAGCACTCTTGCACCAAAGAGCAGCATGTCTTGTGGTTCAGCCTGAACTGAAATGAAGTCCTGCTGATGTCTATTTGAATATAGTACTTTTGTCCCCTCACTTTCAGCAGCTAATGAGACACCCAAGCACTTTAAAGTACAACCCAATAACAAAAAACAAAAGCTTCCTTCCCTGCAAGACTGTTGTTGCCTCATGGCTACTGTCTTAACTGTAAAGAAAATAGCAATGGGTGGAAAATAGCGATAATGCTTTTATGCTTGCTGGCTTCTGCCACATAAGACAGGAAGCTGTAACATTCTGCCTTGCTTTCTGTCTGAGGCTTGGGGTAGTTAAGGGTTGGATTTTATTAGACACCCCTCCCCAATCCATTAAGTAGAGCCAGGTACAGATATATAAAGACCAGAGTGCAT
Organism: Tiliqua scincoides; assembly: GCF_035046505.1. Classification (NCBI taxonomy): domain Eukaryota; kingdom Metazoa; phylum Chordata; class Lepidosauria; order Squamata; family Scincidae; genus Tiliqua; species Tiliqua scincoides. The sequence goes on from NC_089831.1 coordinate 14,104,795, forward strand.
TTAATGGATTTGGAATTTGGTCCCTTGAGACATTTGTTTGAAGTTGTAGAACTACATTTCTCAGCACTTCCACACAAGAATCCAGTACTGGTTTTCCTCCAAGCTTCCTTGTTATTCAGCCTAATGTAGCAAGGAGGATGGCATTTAGCTGTGGCTGTTAAAACAATTGAGAGTTTCTAATCAACTGCAAAAATAGTTGATCTACCAGTAGATGCGAATCTATCTTCTACCCACCCCTGGGTCTAAAGGGCTGTTTGATCTTTTTTAAATCTAACTCTAGTTAGATGTTCAGTATGTGATAGAATCAAAATGTGGAGAGGAGGGTTCCTGATCCTGCCCTCTAAGCTCATGCCAATATTTGGACCTTCTGTGTGAAGCCTAAGCATGTACAGGTTGCATGCATTTTTAATCTCTGGAGTTGCAAAGCCTGGTGCCAGAGATAGACCACACAGTCTGAGAAAACATGATGATGAAGAAAGGGGTCTAGGGGACACTTTTGATCTTTCCAACAGAGTGTTATTGTCACTTTGCATGAGTGCGTCAATGTTCCTCAATCTCTGAATGTATTTATTTCATTTAAACAAACGTGTTGAGATGCGAAACAGTTTTCAAGCAGGCATTAGTGGCAGTGATGATTGAGACCCAAGTGGTGGCAGTTCTTTGATTTAAATTTAAATTGGGCCATTTTTCACTCAGTAGTACCCTAGTGCATTGATTATAGCTAGCTTTACATAAGAACAGCCCCACTGGATCAGGCCATAGGCCCATCTAGTCCAGCTTCCTATATCTCACAGCAGCCCACCAAATGCCCCAGGGAGCACACCAGATAACAAGAGACCTGCATCCTGGTGCCCTCCCTTGCATCTGGCATTCTGACATAACCCATTTCTAAAATCAGGAGGTTGCGCATACACATCATGGCTTGTACCCCGTAATGGAGTTTTCCTCCAGAAATTTGTCCAATCCCCTTTTAAAGGCATCCAGGCCAGTCGCCATCACCACATCCTGTTTCAAAGAGTTCCACAGACCAACCACATGCTGAGTAAAGAAATAGTTTCTTTTGTCTGTTCTAACCTGCCCAACACTCAATTTTAGTGGATGTCCCCTGGTTCTGGTGTTATGTGAGAGTGTAAAGAGCATCTCCCTATCCACTCTGTCCATCCCCTGCATAATTTTGTATGTCTCAATCATGTCCCCCATGTCCTTTCTATCCTAGTACATTGAATTTTGCCCAGAAGTAATTATTGACCATTCTAAACCCTTCACACTTGTTTTATAAAGGAGACTTCTGTTACTCCTGCAGGACTGTACCACATGTTGAGCATTCTTGCCCTGGGCAGTCTACATTCCTTGTCATATCTGATAGCATCTGGCTGTTGGAGGTGTTTATCTGTCAAATCGCTGGCAAGTCACAGCAAGGGTAACCAGGCCAGTTGGAATGAAGGGCTGCTGCATTCAGCTAGATATTGGCTTGTCCCTGCAAACAAAGCTTCCCTTTGTGACTTTGCACTTTGAGGAGGCAAGGCAGAGAAGCCCAGCATCAGAACAGAGTGTGTCGATTAACAGTTTCAGTTTTAAAGGAGAAACTTCTGAGAAAATCGTTCATAAAACCAATAACCTCAAAATCCTCAATGGTCTTGAAACGTCCCATGAGAAGAGCGGTGGTGGTGGGATTTTGAGGATGTAGATGGTACGCAGTTAAATTTCTTAACAAAGGAGCATCTTGGGGACACCCCTTACTCACCCACCCCACTGACCTTAATCAGCCATTCTAGAACAACCGGTGCTTCCTGTTTGATGGTAAATATTGCATTTTATTAACAGCCAAAGAGCTGGAGTCATAAAAGCGTTCTGTTCGCTTCAGTTGTTGGCTGTGTTTGGTAACTGTGCCCTATTCAAAAGATGTAAGATGACAAAAGAAGACTAATTGGCACTTGAGGCTTGGAATGTTGGCCCAGTTGAGGGGATGTAGCAAGGACAGTATAGAGCCCAAGGCTGGAGCGAAGAGCAACAAGACTTAATAGCAGAAGCTGAATATGAACAAGCTGCTTTTAGAAGTTAGTTGATGAGTGCTTTCCTTTATAAGCCTCTGACATCTGGAGTTGGCAAGCTAGAAAGATGTTTGGCTATTTCTAATAGCTTCTTCCAGGTTGCAAGGACTATGTTTGTTCGGCCATAATACACAGACATTTGTTGATTTTTAAAGATCTGTCTTTAAAGTGCCCAAACCCATTTGTGTGAATTGAAGACTATGTTGCATGGCACAGTCTCTTTCAATGTGATTCATGCCACCACTGTGTGCATTGGGGGGTTTGAGGGGTTGGCTGGTTAAGCTTCTGAGTGCTGGTGGATCCTCAACTGGTGCCTGACCTCTGCATCAACTCTGGGTGAAATTTTTCCACAAGACAGGGTTATGTCCCAAGAAAGTTGCCATGACTAAGGGCCCTGTCCTATCCAATTTTCCAACACTGATGCAGCCATACCACCCAGGTGTGTGCTGCATCCTACTGTGGGGTGGGAGTCATGGAGGCCTCCTCAAAGTAAGGGAAAGTTTGTTCCCTTACCTTGGGTTTGCATTGTGGCTGCATCAGCTCAGGAAAGTTAGATAGGATTGGGCCCTAAATCCCATTGAAATGAACGAGGCTTAAGCTAGCTGTAACTAATGTTTGCAATCGATTTCAGTGGTATTTAGTCACAATTAACTTGCTTGGGATTCCAATCTGTTCACCCATGTGCAACATTCATGTTTGGCTAAACTCATGCCTTTGCTAATGATGGAGGCTGGCTCCCTCTTGTGTCCTTGTGAGCTCCAGGGTGCAAAGAGAAATGACTTGTGAGCCTTCTGTTCCTTAGTCTTAATCTTACACATTTTTGTTGCATCACATTTTGTTTCAGAAAACTGCCCTTTCATCAATTTCACGTTCCTTTTTCCATCATGATGACCATTTGGGGGAGATTTACCATAAAAACTAGTGAAAGGTTCAGGAAGATACACAGAAGGCAGAATTGCCACCACCAGCAATACAACGCCTTTCTAAGTCCCAGGGAAATATAAACTGCTCCCATAATTCTCTTCACCCACCTGCAGAGATATTCATTTCAGAGAGCCCTGGGTATAGCCAGGCATGTAGCTCTCCCCAGAATTGTGGTAGAGACTATAGACAGTGATTTGGACTTTTGAGCCTCCTTGTTTCAGGGAGCTTAAATCAGGCCTTTGCTGCAATGTTGCTTTTGAAGTTTAGGAAACATTGTTAATTGTTTTTGTTTTTGTCTTTTTTAATAAAAAGGATGGTTAGCTAATGCTTTGAACCTGAGGATGTAGGGCTTTTGAAACCAGAAAGCATCAGCCTGGACCAAGAGAGAGAAAAAAAGAACACCAAAAAAACCTCAACACCCTACAACAACACACAGAGCTCTGTCTATTGAAAGAGGACTTGGCAGGGCTCAGTGGTAACGGAACAACTCCAAGCGGTACTAAGGGACGTGCCCAGAGTGGACAAATCATGCTAATTGTGTGCAAGAGAGACCTAAAAGTAAACCCAAAATGAAGAGAGAAAGAGAAGTCTTGTCCAGAGTCTTCAGTGCTCCAGGTTTTGTGCACGTAGCTTGCCTTCTCATAATCTACACAGGTAGGAAAATGGCACTCTGAAACATTTGGGAAGGGCTGGAGGGGACTGGCAGCCAGATACTCATGCAAGGGGATGAGGTTCAAAAGTATATGCCAGTATATGGGTAAAAGGTACTTAATTCCCAGACAAGGAGGTGAGAATGGCTTGGGGCACAATCCTAACCAGGTCTACTCAGAAGTAAGTCCTAGTTTGTTTACTAGGGCTTACTCTCAGGAAAGTGTGATTAGGATTGCAGGCTTAGGCTGCAATCCTATGCACGATTTCCTGGAAGTAGGCTCAGTCGAACGCAGTGGGACATACTTTTGAGTAAACATGTATAGGATTGCATTGTCACACCCTGAACACCTTCTGCTTTCCCTTGCATAACAGAGCTTCTGGTACTGGGAAAAACTTTCTTTTCTTGTTTTGCAGTGAAATGAAAAAGGATTTAACCAAGTCATGAAGGAATGCAAATAAAGAATAGGAGAATCAGGTGGCTAAAAACAGCAAGGCTAACAGTTAAATATCCTGTAACTGAACAATCCTAAGCATGTCTGCTCAGAATTAAGTCCTGTTGTGATCAGTGGGTTTACTCGCATGTATAAGATTTGCAGCCTTAAATGTATCAAAAGCAAGAAACCTACTAGGGAAGCAGTTGAACCATTAGATGCTGAGGGAATCTAGGGGAAGAGGGTATGGAGATTGCTGAGAAACTGAATGAATTCTTTGTATTGGTCTTCATTAGAGAAGATGTAGGGCAGATACATGTGCTTAGACTGATCTTCTCAGGGGAAGAGTCGGAAGATGTAAGTGAAATAGAAGAATCCATTCTAGAGTGTATTGACAAAGTTATAATTAACAAATCACTGAATCCAGGTGGTATCCACCCAAGAGTTCTTGAGGAATTCAAATGTAAAGTCGCTTATCTTCTCATAAGTCTTGTCTTGCCGGGGGAACTAGAATGTAGCCAATGCAACGCTGATGTTTAAAAACGAATCAGGAAGTCCCCAGGAAATTACAGGTTGCTCAGCATAGACATCTAGGAAAACTGGTGAAAAGTGTGAAAGATAGCATTATTAAACATATAGAAGAAAGAGCCTTGCTAAATGAGAATCAGCATGGTTTCTGTTAAGGTAAGTCTTGCCTTACTAATCTTCTAGAGCAGAGGTTCCCAAACTGTGGGTCAGGACCTGCTAGTGGTGGGTTGCCAGCTGATTTTTTGGTGGGATGCCAAAACATGATGGAAAGATCAGATAACTAATTGCCTCAGTCCTGAAGCTATTAAAAACCAGATACTATAGCTGCTAATTACCCTGCAAAGAGCTCAGCTCCTGCAGTTTGCAAGATAGCTACTAACTGCCCTGCAAGGAGCTGCCCTTATGCAGTTTTCAAGTATGTGTAAATACAGAGAGAGAAAGTTTGTGGGTCTTTTCTCTGGTTATTATTACTTATAAATAAATAAATAAAATTGCTTTCTAGAATTCCTTTTTTTAAAAAAGTCTGCTAAACCTAGATGGGTCCTGACAGACTGTTGTTTTAAGAAGTGGTTCTGGTGCTAAAAAGGTTTGGAAATCACTGTTCTAGAGTTCTTTGAGAGGGGCAACAGGCATGGACAGAAGCAATCCAGTTCATATTGTATAACTGGACTTTCAAAAATGTTTTTCACAAAGTCCCTCACCAAAGGTTCTTGAATAAACTGAGTAGTCATGGAAGAAGAGGATGGATCCTTTTATGGATTTAGTAATTGGTTAAGGAAGAGGCAGGAGATAGTAGGAATAAATGGGAAGTTTTCTCAGTGGAAGGAAGGACTGCGCCTCCCCTCCCCCCGCCAGATCTGTACTGGGAATGATGATTTCTAATTTGTTCATTAATGATCTGGAGTAATGAGTAAACAATATTGTGGCCAAGTTTGCAGATGACACCAAACTATTTAAGGTGGTTAAAACCAAAGCAGACTGTGAAGAGCTCTAAAAGGATCTCTCTAGACCAGGTGAATGGGCAAGCAAATGTGGTTCACTGTTGACAAGTGTAAAATAATGCATACTGGGGCAAAAACTCCCCATTTAACCTATGCACTGATGGAGTCTAAGCTGTTTTTGGGGTGCCAGTGTGTCTTCCAGTTGTACTGTGGGCTTGAGATACTGTATCCCAGGCTTGCAGCTATATGAAGACTGGACTTCTTTCTCGACAATTAATTTGGATGTAAGATGCATTAAAATGGATATAGCAGCTGCACTTTCTTGACTACATACTGTAATCTGTTGTGTAGCTTCAGTAGAGTAGATGAAGTTTCTCTAGGATTGTGAATCAGAGCCATTACGATCTGTACAGTTTCTGTACCCATTAATTTATGACATGTATGCTGTTAAACATGTTTTTGCCTAACACTGGAAATAGCAACTTTGGGACAGGTGGTTTTCATTGGGAAAATGGTGGGGAAGGAAAGAGTTCAGGCCCCTCCCCAGTATAACGGTCCCAATTCAGCATACCTCCCCTATATACCTGCCATTTCCCCAAATTTAGAATTTCCAAAATATGATCACAGATCTGCATCCCTTCCTCTACTTTGGCCCAAATCTTAATCAACTTTCCAGCACTGGCATAGCTGTGCCAATGGGGCATGTAATGCATCCTGCAGTTGGGTGGCACTCATGGAGGCATCCTCAAAGTAAGGGAATGTTTGTTCCCTTACTTCACAGCTTCATTGCCTTATGTCAGTGCTAGAAAGTGGGTTAGGATTGTGCCCTTTGGCTCTTAGGAAACTGCTGCAGAAGTGTCTTTGCTTTCGTATCACTGTTTCTGCCATGGGATCTTGGGCCATCCCATGTATTCTTGCACACTTTGCATCAATTATATCCTCCCACTGTACCAGTTTGAACAGGTAGCACGTCTCACTGTGTATACCAGCTGCTAATGGCTTGGAATTGTGGCAAATACTGATACAGACTGCCTCTTATGTATTAGATGATGAAAGAGAAATATTTTTGCTTTGGTATTGATCAAATATTTTCTGTTGAATTCAAATTTTGAAATTCTGAAGATTATATAACTTGGGCACTAGAACTACATGGCGCAACAAAAAAATAGACTGATTACATGTGTTGAGAAGTGAAACATATCTGTAGCTAAGGTTTCCCAAAAAATCATGCTAATGTACTTTCTTATTTCCATAAAACCAACCCTGTTCTATATCACTTGTTCTCTATCACACTTATGAAGCTCTACTGCCTGGAGCTAAGTGGTGGAACACTTGCTGTGCATGCAGAAGTTCTCCAATTCAATCCCAGGTAGTGCTGGAAAGACCTTTATCTGAAACTCTGGGGAGATGCTGCCTTCAGTGATGATGATGATGAACTGGCTAGACTAATGGTCTGGCTAAGGCAACTTCAGGCACAATCCTAAACCAACTTTCCAGCACCGAGGTAAGGGCAATGCAGCTCCAAGGTAAGGGAACAAACATTTCCTTAGCTTGAAGAGGCCTCCATGACTGCCACCCAACTGCAGGATGCAGCACATGCCCCATTGGCACAGCTGTGTCAGTACTGAAAAGTTGGCTAGGATTTGGGCCTTCCAGTATTCCTACTTTCACATATATTTCACACATAATTTTAGAGTACATGCACTCCCCAAGTTATGGATGTCAGAGTTACAGTTGGCTGTGTTTGTGCTTTCATGTAGGTGCAGTGTGTCCTTTGCTGGTACTTCTGTGCAGATTTGATAGTGCTGGGCTGTCATTAACTGGCCAATCTGACCTATGTTAGTTTCAAGTTATGTATGGACCTCCAGAACCTAAGTAGGGGTTAGTGAGTAAGTAGGGGGACTTAGTGTGTCTTATTTAAGGTGGTCACCAAACAGTGGCATCACTAGGGTTCGTGTCATCCGGTGTGGGAGGCCAGCGTGTCACCCCCCTGCAGTGGGCGGGGCAACACTCTAGGTGGTGGGTGTGGTGATCTACCATCACCCCACCCCCACTGGTTTTTTGGTTGTACCTTTTGATAGAATAAAGATATTTCAACGTAGTTTGTTTCATCGCATTCTGCATGAAATTACACATTGATTGATATATAACATGAAGGTATTATTCCTCCAAACTCTGATTTTAGTGATTTTGGTCACTAGTGGTGTCACCTCCCCCCAGGGTGTCAACTTACTAACACCTTATTGGAGCAGTTCTCAAACTTTTAGCACTGGGACCCACTTCTTAGGATGACAATCTGTCCAGGACCCATCATAAAGCAAATTAAAAGAAATAATTATAAATAAATTAAAGTAAAATCAATAAATAACGGAAAGCCAGCCCTGTTCCACCAAGTGAATTTTCTCTGTAGCCTGCCTGCAATAACACCCCCCCCCCAAAAGAATCAGTAATTTTCACCCCTACCCAGTACCCAGTTCAATTTAAGTTCTTATATTTCAAGCATATCACTATCAGGACCCACCTGGCTTTGCAAGTCTGAGAGCTCAATTCTATGCCTATCTACTCAAAAGTAAGTCCCATTATAATCAGTGGGGCTTACTCCCAGGAAAGTGTGAATAGGACTGCAGCCTAAAACAGAAAAAAATTTCACCTTACCCTGTCAAGCCTGTTTCATTCTTTTTATTGGGGGTGGGGGGGCTGCCTTCTGGAGCATTTATTGAGCTAAATCAGGACCATTCTGGTGGCCTCACATTTTCCTTTGCCTGACCTGCCCAGGAGCCAAGGCAGGTTTGCTTACTCGTGAGTAAACGTGACCATATGGCTTAGTTTTGCTTTCCATAGGGCTCAATACATTCGCCAGCTTAGAGGGAGGGACCTCCTTCTCTGGTGTTTTTTTTTTGGGCTACATTCATTGGATCAGGACCATTCTGGTGTTGTTGGATTCCTCTTGGCCTGCCCTTTCAGAAGGACTAAGGCATGTTCGCCTACTCGTGAGTAAACACGCAATACCCCTTGGTTTCTCTTTCCATTGGGCTCCATGCATTTTTTTCCTGTTTTTTTGCCAATAACGTTTGATAGAAAAGAGATATTTCACTCCTGTTTTTTGCATTGCATTCTGCTCGAAATTCAGCATCCAACGGTATATAACATGATGGTATTAATCCTAACCACCATGATTTTAGCGCGTCACCCTCCCAGTGTGCGTCACCTGGTGCGGCCCACACCCCCTGCACCCCCTAGCGATGCCACTGTGACCAAGAGAACCTCTGTGAGGTGCACATTGGTGAAGCGTACATGTTAAGGAACTACTGGTTATGACCAGAGGAAACATGGAGAGTATGTTGGCGCCTATATGTACCGCTCACAGCATTCAGCATTGTTGACTTTCCATCCTTTCATTGGACATGTCCCTGTCGGCAAAATGATCTGCTTGTGCCAGTCTTTTCTCAATACAGAAGTTTTCAGGGTTGCGTTTTTTCCAGCGTTTTTTCCGAGTGGCAAACATACTTGGAACATCCTGTCCCAAGCTTTTCAGCTGCATAAACCTGAATGAAGAAGCATTTCTCATACTAGAACAAGCAAAACATTTTCTCCTTAGTGCCTCTTTGTAGTTGAAATAACTCTTGCAGTATTCCTACATGGCTGCTGCTTCTGTATAGGAATTAACGAGGAATTTGCATGTTGTACTCCCTTATTGTCCCTTGTTTTGGTCTTTTGGAGATGTCTCATTAAAAACGGTACTGTGTGTTGCTAGACTTGTCATTCTTCAAGAATTGGTTCTTTCCCAACATCCCTAGATGTCAAATCTTAGGAATGGGGAGAAAATGCATCCCCTCCAGGGTACAGTTACATTGAGGCCCTGTACAGCCTGTCAGTTCATGAATAGCAGCTGCCGAGTAGGTTGCCAGTTTGTCCCAAAAGAACCTGTCTCTTTAGCATTTGTTTTCAGATGAACAGGTAACGGAGATTATTCTCAGACTATTTTGGCACTGCTGCTGGGCTCCACCAATAAGGAAACAATTTTCCTTATTTTATAAGGGTTGGCATCACCTGGCATTATGACATCACCAGGTCACATCACCAGGGCATCACCAGGAAACAGATTTTTGAATGTATCCAATATGGCAACCATACTGCTAAGAGATTTTGAACTGTCGTTAAAACTTTAGGTATCATCTGAGATGCCTGCTTTGGGTGCCTGGACAACCAGACGTTTGATGGGCATGCACTGGAAACAGACTTTTTGGTGGTGATGGCCTCCCTCTATAAGCCAGACACCAGTGTTGCATGCCTTCGGGTGTCTGTCTCAAACTTGGTTTGGGAGATTTCAGGCACATTGTGAACTGCTAACCTGAATGCTCACAAAGCCTCAGAGTTTTGTGCAAATCTCTGAGCCCTTTTGGGGCATCTCTCTTGTGTCCCTACATGGAAGTGTGGTTTATATAGGTATTATGTAATGTATTGTTCTGTAAACAACAACACTGCCTTCCAGATGTATAAAAACCAAAAGTTGCAGTTCCAGTGTGTGGGGAGGGAAGCCCTGTTGAATTCCCCTGTGGTACATTTCCCCCATGCTTTTGGGAAATGCACGCATGCGCCAGCTACCTTTTCATGGCACCCAGGATTTAGGTAACAGATGCATGCAAGCTCTCCTTCATGTCTCTGCTTGCAGTAGTGGTAAAGGCGGACTCTCGTAGTTCTAGGTTAGTTTTCCTGGGTGAGCACCCAATGTAGAGGCAGAGGGCTGTCCTCTTTCATGCCCCATCAGTGTCAGGGGTCAGAACACTGAGAATTAGAAAATGGCACTGAGGGAAAAGATGTCTTCTATAATTGCTGCTCCCCCACAGTTTTCCAGTAAACATCTCTGGGGACTTGGCTTATCTGTTGGCATGGTGGAAGCAGAAGCAGGGGACTCGTATGCTTCATGCATTGGCTTTGATGTGGGCTTTGTGGGCCTCCAGTGCATAGCCCACCTGGGGAGCCCTTCCCTGAAAATCAGCAACTGAAAGATACTTCTGACATTAGCTTCCCCTTCCCAGAGACTTTCAAGTTGGACTTGGGAGTTACCTTTTTAAATAAATAGTATGACTTAAACCAGTGTTTCTCAATGTTTGTACCCTACCATACCACTTCACATGGTCCATGTATTGAAAGTACCACCGAAGTAACTGGTGATTATGCCATTGCCAGTTACTTTTGGGTCTGGAGGCCAGATGCAACATGGCAAACACCAGTAAGAGGCTCAGCGTGAATGGAAAGGCTTTGTTGAGTGCCCCAAAACAAACCACACTTTGGAGCTCTGCCTACTGAGCCAAACCTCCGACTACTGTTTGTTGCATTATGTTGCTAGTCTCCCTGTTGGGCAGCAAGTGTCCAGAGGTCCAACACGTAGCACCAGACACTGCCTCAAGTACCACTGGTGGAGAAACACTGACTTCAACCATATTTACAGCCTTCTGATGACATTCTTATTGATATTAGTTCAACTCCAGTATTGTATAAATTCTTGCCAGCCGATCAGCATATATTTCTCCTTAACCTGCCAATTCCATACATGCTTAATTAGCATCAGTTTACACATACTTACCCTACGTGTTCCTCTTAGCCACTCCTTATTAGTCAGCATTCTTTTCTGAAAAGGCAGCCATCACAATTCTTGCAGCCAAGATCATGTTCTCTGCCATTTGATATTCCTGTAGAACTGCTGGGGAAGAGAGACAGACCCTCATTCCCAGACAAGATCTTGTCAACCAGTCATATCCTGCCACTGACAACTCCTTCTTTCCCAAACCAATTCATGACATGCCCCACCTCCGGGGACCAACTGTTGCCTAGGCAACAGGTGGAATTTGCTGCTTTTCCTATTCAAGGTGCCTTATTGGCTCATTCCCATGAAGTCATGAATAGGTACAACTGGATGCGTTATGGTTGCCACTCAGTATTAAGAGCCCTTGGACCCAGCAGCAAAGACACTGGCAAGGAAATGCCTTTTGGGTGAATAGGGCCATTCATTCCCTGGGATGGCAGTCCATGCACTCCGATTTGAGAGACAGACAGGTGCCACCATCTTACTCACTACTGATGGAATAATTATTGAGGGCACAGTGGAAGAGTCTGGGAAATGTTTAAGGCAGTACTCCATTTTCTACTGCATGCAGTTCCAGGAATTTGAGGGCTTTGCTTCAGGAGCAGTTCTTATATCCCAGCCCCTAATTTATTAATTATTTGAACAGTAGTGTGTGGCACTATAGTGGCTACTGCCAGCAAACTAGTCGTACTCACATGTTGGCAACCTTCAGTCTCGAAAGACTATGGTATCGTGCTCTGAATGGTGGTTCTGGAACAGCATCTAGTATGGCTGAAAAGGCCAATTCGGGAGTGACAATCCCTTCCACACTGGGAGCAAGTGCAGTCTGTCCCTGTTCTGTCTCCCTGGCTATGGGCCTTCCTTCTTTGCCTCAGACTGTTGGCCAAGTATCTCTTCAAACTGGGAAAGGCCATGCTGCACAGCCTGCCTCCAAGCGGGCCGCTCAGAGGCCAGGGTTTCCCACTTGTTGAGGTCCACTCCTAAGGCCTTCAGATCCCTCTTGCAGAAGTCCTTGTATCACAGCTGTAGTCTACCTGTAGGGCACTTTCCTTGCATGAGTTCTCCATAGAGGAGATCCTTTGGGATCCGGCCATCATCCATTCTCACGACATGGCCGAGCCAACGCAGGCGTCTCTGTTTCAGCAGTGCATACATGCTAGGGATTCCAGCACGTTCCAGGACTGTGGTGTTTGGAACTTTGTCCTGCCAGGTGATGCCGAGAATGCGTCGGAGGCAGCGCATGTAGAAAGCGTTCCAGCTTCGCTTTCTCTTGGGATAATTTTGCTATCTATTTCAGGACTAGTTGGTTGGATCTGAGAGAAAGAGCTTGCACAAGGGACTGTTTCAGTCTTTTGAAACACTCAGTATTTTGTTGTTGTTCACTTTCATAGCTAGTGAAACCAAGGTAGTGAAATGTTAGTTATCAATATGTATTTACTTCTGTTTTAGACTACTTTTCTAAGAGATCAAGGAGGTTTACAAAAGATGAGAATAATGCTCATAAATGCATGATTAATGTACAATGGACCCTCCCCTTTCACAGATCTGCAGATTTGACAAGAGAGCCCATTTTTCTTGAGGTGGTGGGCAGAGCCCAGGAAAAATGCTATTTCCATTCCCTGAAAACACCAGGAGAAGGAGGACTAGCCTTATCCCTTTTCAGGCAACTGACCCCAATGCCAACTAAAACAAATGGCCAATATTTTTTTCTTTGTGGCCAATAGATAACCTTACTCCAATACCTCCAGCATCTGGAGAGGAAAATAACTTTTGCATATGTTTTACATTAAGCTAACAAGAGGATCATAACACAAATGCTTTTTACGCATAGGGAGACTTGTTCTCTGCTGCCCCAGAGGACAGGACTGGTTCTAAGGAACTTATGTTACAAAAGGATAGATTCAGCTGAACATTAGTGGTAAGAGCAGTTAAGTGGCAGGTCCAGTGACCGAGGTTGGTATGGGCTGTCCCTTGCTGGAGGTCTTTAGCAGAGTTTGGACAGCCATCTTGTGTGCTTGCTCTGGCTGTAGATTTCCTGCAGGGAAATCAAGCAGGGAGTTGGATAGGTATGTCAAGGTACCCTCCAACTCCAGCTTAGATTCTTTGAATCTAAATTCAGACTCAGAAGATTTGGAGGCCCAGCTCTGTTCAGTAGTTGCAGAGAATGACTGAGAAAAACAGGTGTGTGCCTAAGGAGAGGTCCATTCTAAAGGTCTCTACTGGGTTGCGCTCAGACTCTCTGCCAAGCCAGAAGGCCCACTATCTAGCCTGGAAAGGCTCCGTTGTCTCTGTGGCCTTTGTCCAGCTGTCACTTGTTCCATTTGCGAGGCCCTTGATGCGGTCTTGTGAATCGCAAATGCCGATGTTCCCTGTTTTTTAAACTTGCGCCAGGAAAGAACTAAGCCCAACAACTGAAGGCTTTGTCCTCTGCTCCTGGCAGCCTCTTTTCTGCCCCCCAAAAGCTGGAGCCGGTACCTAGGAGACCAACTCCCCCTCCCTTCCCCTGCAAGGATTTACTACCCGGAATACAAAACATACTGAAAGAACCCAGCCTTCTAAACAGTCATCCTGATCTGTTGCCAGCCCTCACTGCACCTCCTTCTTCCCCTTGAAGGAATGAATGCATCTGATTCTATTCAGACCAAAAGAACTTCTAGTCTACCTCACCTGCTGTGAGGCAGGACCACCCATCCTTTGGTTCCCTGCTTCCCTTCAGTCTCTATCCTGGCCACAATGAGTCATGAGCAGACAACAGGAAAGTGCTTACTTCAATAAATAGTAGCTGGGCAGACCTCCCTTCCATCAGGGACTGAGTGCCACCTAATCTAATCTGGATAAAACTCATATATGAAATCACACAATGAGTGTGGTGCTACACATCACATAATTACTGGAGTAGATCCCATGCCTGTTGTCCCATACATTGAGGTCTACTGATGAGAACGTTTTTTCAAGTGTACCTGTTGTCAGGATGCAAAACTGAAACAGATTTTTTCTCCCAGTGATGGTTCTCTGGCTCCACTTCCATCTGACATGCACCAGATTAATCTTGATCCTTCCAAGAGAGCTGTAAAGATTTTTCTTTTCATACAAACACAGAAGGCTTCCCTGGGGAAAGGGCAGGGCAACCACCTAACTAGCTGCATATAACCCATATATATAGCCTCAGTTTGCTCCAGATCTTGCTAGAGCAGCACTGGAACCTGCTCTGATGTCAGTATCTGGTCAGGTCTCTCCTGCCTCCCTTTGGAGCTGTCCAAGGCCCAGATGCCCTGCGAGATTCTTGCCTCTGGTCTGATCCTGCTCCAACTCAAATGCCAACTTGGCCAGTGACCTCATCTGAAACGGCGTAAAAGCTGTCTTGAACAACTCTGGCTCAGTGTTTTTGAAGGTTCTATTCTCCCTGCTATATGTGTTGTCCATTTACTTTGCCATAGCCTATCTTGTGCACCATCAGCAGGCAGACTGGAGATGCCATGGGGGACTCAGTGCAAGGCTCTGTCCCTGGGTTTCAGCAACCTAGCACCAGCACTGCCTGGCAGCTTCTTGGAAGCAGTCTGGGAAGCGCATGCTAGGAATGGAAGAGGAAGTCCTCTCCAGATCCCAGCATGCTTGGCTAGTTTGTTTTGAAGAAGCAACTGGGTTAGTCAGTGCAGGCAACTCAGTGGACCGATGAAAGCAGGATTGCAGGATTTATAGAGGTGCAACAGCTGCCTACTTCCTCTTCCAGCCCCAAATTCCATGCTTGCTTGTTTAAGACTGTGGTGCTGGGGGAAGAGTGGGTCTCTGCTCCTTGGATCCTCTCCTTGCTCGCTCTCTGTGAGCAAGAAGATGGGTTCATAGAGTGAAGTGGCAGGGTGCAAGGCACCCCCATCAATTTACTACCTCCTAGCCCACTGTTCAAAGCAGCCACTTCACCTGGCCTAATTGAGGGGCCAGCCCTCATGTAGACAACAATGCAAAAGAACCTTCACATTGCGCTATGCATGTGGCTTTGATGGCTGTGTGATGGTGTGTGATTCTTGTTGCATGCCGAGTCTGCATGTTAATTGCATGACTTTCTCCATCTTACAAAAGCAATTGAAATCTCTGCAGGTAACTGAAGCTCATAATGTAGACTTGTCAGGCAGTCCCTGGCTGAGCCTTGCAGAATATCCCAGTGCCCAGAAGCTACTCTATATGACTTTCCTTCTTCCAGTTTCTGTGGCTACGATGCCAGGGGGGAGAACATGGGGCAATGTTTGCTTAGGGTCAAAGTGATAGGGAGTTGTGTGTCTCTTGTCCTCCAGAGATCCTTTTTTAATAGATCTGTCGCCCCATTAAAGAAATCTTAGTGGATTAATCATATGCATTTCAGTTAATTAACCAATGCTTAATTAATTACATCCAGCTACATTGGCTCATGAGAAAAGAAAAGCAATTGGTCTAAAGGAAAAGGCCCACTTTGTAGATGATGGACATATTTCCTTTGCTATTTGCAGCATCAGGCATGGGAGGAAGAGAGTTTTTCTTGCATACTAATAAGTCTCATGACTTTGGGACTTGTTTAAGTCCTTTCTTGTGCTCCTTCGCTCAGCTCCTAATCTAACACTTAATTGTCACCCAGATGATTCATGCTCCCCTCTGCTGCATATCAATACTGGTTTTGTTTAGATCTCAGCACTCAGGCTGCAGGCCGAGGTTGCTTTGGAGGCGGCACATCTGATCCTGAGCATTTGTTGCCTTCCAGCATTGCAGCCAAAGGCACGTGTCCTCTTTTGCCCCCCAGCTGTATTCCCACAGCCTGAGCCCTGGCTGCAGATCCTTGAGCATAATCCATAAGAGGCCCCAGCTCCTGCATCAATTTTGTAGCAAGAGGCAGAACTGCAGCCTCTTGTTTTAAACCCTGAAGGGATGAAAGAGCTAAAGCAATCCTAGACTGGGGGGGACGGGACATGACATTGCTCAGTTCAGGGGTCAGTGTGGTGGTTGTGCAGAAATATGCCTGAAAGTGTGAAACCAGGCTTGTCTTAAAAGGGCTCAAAGGGGTCATAGGAGTCCCTAAACAAATGAGATTAGAAAGATTCTGGATTAGACTCTGCGTCTGCTCAAGGCTGGTTCTTTCATGAAGTAACTACCACCCGTTCGCCTCCATCACTTGTCATACTCTTGCTTCAGAAAGGAAGAGGGGAATGCAGCAGAAGTGTGAAGGAGAGTAGAATTGTGGGCTGCTAGAGTATCAGATACTCTAGCCCACCACTCTCCTCTCCTCCACATTGCACCTTCCTTTTTTAAAATCCTGGAAATGGGTGGGGGGGGGGAGGAATAGTGAAGGAGGAACCTGGCATGGCATTGGTGCACCACCGGGTAAGGAGAGGTGCCAGGTGGAGGTTGACTGGAGACAGCTAGTAGAGATGTGCATGGGTTGCTTCCTACCAGTGGCAGCCATCTCAGTCAGTCTCACCTATGGGCAGGCTTGGTCCTGAAAATTGCCAGTTTCAGGATGGCTGTAGTTTTGAGTTAGATCTGCCCTTAAAAAAGGCTGCTCTGTGGAATTTAGATAGAAATCATTCTTGCTTGCCACTGCTGCTCATTTGAATATTGTGTCAGGATACACAGAAAAAGTGTGACCAGATTAGGTGCAGTAATTAGTCAAATACTCTGGTTTCTCTTCAGATCATACAGTAATTAGTAACACCAGCAGATGGAACTGAGCTGCTACTCAGGAGCAAAGAATGCACCCCCCATATGTTGTTGTCCCTAAAAGTTTGCAAGCTGGCAAAGAGAAAACAGCAAAGTAAAATAATTCCCTGACATGTCTAACTAGGATTATAATCCTTATCACTAGGTATTCACATTGTCCAAGGAATTCTGGGCCCAGCACTTACTGGAGAGTAAATGGGTGTTTCTTCTGCACTTGATAGATTAGGTGATGCCATACAGTTGCCTGATTGAAGGAGTAGCATCCACCTGACCACTCCATCCCACCTCTTAACCTAGCTAGACAAGTTTGGCTACCCAATCAGTGAGGTTTACCTATTCTAGACAGGCAAGAATGCTTCAACTCTACAAACCCACCTGGCTGGCTAATTATGGTGTTTCAGCAAAGGACAAAGACTGCTGTTGAACGATATCTCAGCAGCTTTTTAGGTTGCTGAACCTGCACAGGAGCTTCTGGGGAGTTAGAAGTGTCCAAAAATAAGGAAAAATAGACAAAAAAAATAGGGAGAAATATAGCATTCATCCCACACAACCAACTTAAAAATCTCTCACAGGGACTATCTTCTTGTTGACCTAGAATTCCACCCTGATGGTATCCCTTGGCCCTGTGTGCTGGATGAAGAAAAGCCTTTGTCGCTTTGGACAGTTTTCTCCTTTTCATGACATTTTTGCATGCTTGCTAGACTACTCTTTGTTCTACTATGAGTCTAAATATCAGCAAGCTCATTTCTTTTGCATTTCTGAGCAAATAACATGGTACTATAGCAGTACTTTGCATTCCTGTTGTTCTGGATGCTAAGGAAGGTAAAGGTCATTTGTACCTCCCTTCACTCCCTTGTCTGTGTATTTTCCAAAAGCTGGGGAGATGGTTTTGAGATCTTCTCCAAGATAAGCATTGTGAGACTGGGGTCACCCTCAGCTTTGTTATTTGCCATTTACAATTAGGGCTGCAAGGGTTGTTTGATGTGTGCAACTGATCTATACTGCGTTCAATTAACAGAATGTGGTCCCCTTAGCTTCCAAATTGATTCTGCTCCCTTTCTCTTCATATTCCCCAGTCAAGGGCAAGACTTCCCTGCAGTAACAACCCAGGCAAGGAGCTTCATAAACTCAGGGCTGTCCTGTCCCTGACACACACTGAGGCAACTGCCTGAAGAGGCAGATTGGGAAAAGCACTCACATCAGTCTATCCTCCTTCACCACTCCTCCTTCTGCTACCTGGATTTGAAAAGGAAGTGTGAAGAAGCAGAAAGTAGTGGGCTAGAGTGTCAGAGATGCTTAGAGACAATAGCCCATCATTCATTTCTCTCCTCCACACTTCCTCTTCCTCTCTGCCACAATTAACCTCATGGAGAGCCCCATCGGATCTAACCTTGCTAATTGATTCTTTCTGCCTGTTCTCACTAGATCTGCTGGAAGGGGTTAACATCACTAGCCCAGTGCTGTTAATTCATGGTACAGTTGGCAAGCCTGCCCTCCTCTCTGTGAAATACACCAGCACCAGCACTGACAAGCCCGTGATCAAATGGCAAGTGAAGCGTGACAAGCCTGTGACCGTGGTGCAGTCCATTGGCACTGGGATCATTGGTAACCTTCGTCTAGATTACAAGGATCGGATTAAAATCTTTGAGAATGGTTCCCTGCTGATCAATGAGTTGCAGTTGTCTGATGAGGGGACCTATGAAGTGGAGATCTCCATTACAGATGACACCTTCACGGGGGAGATGAACATTAATCTTACTGTGGATGGTAAGTGTGGCTCAGGACAAAGAGCTTTGAATGCCTAAATATAGAACAAACCACAACAGAACAGGGGGGGGGGAGTCTAAGGGGAGGATCAGTCTGCATGCTAATCCCTCTAAATGTGCTTTATCTACTGTGGTGTAGAGGGGATGATGCAGTTCTGCATGGGACTGCATGTGGAAAAGCAGTGATGACCTAGAGCTACATTGGGAAATACTAACAGTGAAATATCCTATTCTGTATCCTCACTCAGCACAAACCGAAGGAAAAGCCTGGGGACGCTGTACCACATTGTATCATGCTGAATCATACCAGCTGGCTTGAATTGCAGCATAGATGTCAAAACACAAACCTGCCATGTGACAATTGCTTTTTCTTCTCTCTTTCTCTCTTTCTCTCTCTTCCTGTCCTGCCTTAACCATCATTTAGCATTCCTCTTGTTCTGCCTTTCTACTGTCTTCCTCTCCCTCTGTTCATACAACTTCCCACTTTCATGTCCTAGAAAATTCACTTGTAGGACATTCGGTTCTGGAGGATGCCATGAGAGCATCTAGTTTCTCTTTCATACTCAGTACATTCTTAAACAAGTTAAAGACACATATGAGCAATATATTTCTTTATTAAGCTTTATTAAATTAAAAATTGTGTGAGGTGTTTTTTTTCTGATTTCTGACAGATTAGCAAATTATTCTAACAAGGACCAGAGGTAGAATGAGATTGAAAATGTCTTCTGGTTTAGATTTTCTCTCCCAGGTACCTGCCTGAAGAGCAGAGAGAGTTGAAGGGCAGCCCTCCGACCTGCAGTCTGGAGGACTCCTTCTTTGCTCCATCACACGCCTCATGGAGATGGCTCAAAGACCTGGAACAGTTGAAACTCCTGCACTAAAACACACTCAATAGCCTCCAATGGTTTCATGTTGCATTGTGCTGGTGAACAAGCTATTTTTTTCAGAGGTATCTGATAAGCTCCCGAGAACCACCTTTGGGTACCTTTGAAGCACCGCCGCGTGACAGCCTGAGTAATCAGTTAATACAGTAGCTTTGGTTTCCCAACCATTGAGTTGTTTTCTTGTTAATTAGATTCTACTTGGACATCTGAAATAGAAATGGGATATGATTGGGAAAAAAACCCCCATGCAAGAATTAATGAGGGACCGCTGCCTCTCTTGTGTACATTTTCCAGTTCCAATTTCAAAGCCCCATGTGGTCCTGGCCTCCTCAACCGTGCTGGAGCTCAGCGAATACTTCACACTGAACTGCTCCCATGAAAATGGCACCAAGCCTGCTTACACATGGCTGAAGGACGGCAAACCCCTCAGCAACGACTCCCGGCTGATCCTCTCCCACGACCAGAAGGTGCTCACCATCACCAGAGTTCTGATGTCCGACGACGACACTTACAGTTGCCTGGTGGAGAACCCGATCAGCAGCGGGCGCAGCATCCCCATAAAGCTGACCGTGTACAGTAAGTATGGTGGATGCAGGTATATACAGAAAGGGGAACATGGGGACTTGGGAGTGGGGGCAAAGGTGGCCTCGTTCCATATGATATGAACGTCTCTTAAATCTGGAAACAAGGATGGAAATTATCTGCTCTTGCTGAGCAGAACTTTCTGGAACTTCTTTAGTCTAGTACTTGTGCAAGATGTCAGGTGAGTCAATATACAGGGGGAGAGGGATGAGACTCTCTTCATCATATTAAAGCTTCAGTATCTCCCAGTTACACTCTGATTCCATGCTGGCAACGAATAGGCAAAGTCTCTTGTGTTTATTGCGTACTGCTTGCTCCCTTCTTAACTGCATGATTTTGTGATCACCAGTAGGGGTGAGGAGGGGAATATGCTCTAGAGTAGGTTCCCTTCTTCCTGCATCAAGTGCTTGGGAGAAGTGGTCAGAGCTGGGCAGTTCATGAGGCCAACTGAGGCAGTTGCTACAGGCAGTGAATTAGCAGAGAGCAACCTCACCTGCCTGCCTCCATTACTCCTCCTCCTGTGCCCTGAATTATAAAAAGAATCTCTAGCCCACCACTCTCCTCTCCATTACACTTTCTCTTCCATGCCATTCCAATTTTGAACGTTGATGGGGGGAGAGGAGGAGCAGTGAGTGGTAGGTGTGCTTCCACAGCTGTGTTGCTTCTGTCTCCACAGTTGGCGCCACCCCATCTCCTTTATACTCTTCCCCTTGCTTGTACACCCTTCTTCTGTCGAATGGCCCTATTGCAGTGGAATTTGCCTCCAGCTCCTACACAGCTAAAATGCTGTTCTTTGTTTTTCACTGTTCCTGTCTTTTCCTCACTCTTTTTCCTGGAGACAGGGCTCTCCCGCCCGAGATACACAAAAAGGTCAAACGCCTTTTTTGCTTGTGGTAAACTTGAACTAACCCAAGTACAAATCCTCCTTGGCACAGCATGCAGAATCGCTGAGTGCATTGATGCTTTGTCTCTTCAAGCTGGCAGTGCTCAGGTGATACCAGAGAAGGAGGCAGTCTCTCCATGGTGCCCTTAGAACAGGGCCTTAAAATATTGCCTATAAAACTCAGGACAGAGTTATAAATCAAGGGTGGGACTGGGTCTCTGTAGACTGCATCCAGATGGCGTGGGGGGGGGGACATGTCCCAGAATGTCCTTCGCTGGCTTCTTGCACAGAGTGAACTTCTCGCTACTAGGGGAAATGTGTTTGCCTAAAAACGCCTCCAGTGTATAACCCTGAAGAGAAGAGTGAACTTGAATCAAATGCAGTTTGCTCTCATGAATCTTGAGGTGGCTGATGGAATCATGAACAGACCGAATAAGAGGTGGTCACCTGAGGTGGTGGGCACCAGTGCCTGCCTGCCTGCCTGCCTGAGCGACTGCTTCTCCCACTCGCTGGGTTCAATCAGAAAGGGAACTGGATCAAAAGAGGAAGTGTGGAGAAGAGGAGAGTGATAGGCTAGAGCAGGGGTGCCCAAACCCTGGCCCTGGGGCCACTTGCAGCCCTCAAGGCCGCTCAATGCGGCCCTCAGGGAGCCCCCAGTCTCCAATGAGCCTCTGGCCCTCCGGAGATTTGTTGGAGCCCACACTGGCCCGACGCAACTGTTCTCAGCGTGAGCGTGACTGTTCGACCTCTCGCGTGAGCTGTGGGATGAGGGCTCCCTCCACTGCTTGCTGTTTCACTCTGTGATGCAGTAGCAGCAGCAAAGGAAAGGCCAGTCTTTTTTGTGCAAGGCCTTTTATAGGCCTTGAGCTATTTCAAGACCTTCATTCATTCATATAAGTTGCATCTCTAATATATTCATTTATGTAAACTTATGTAAACTTATTCAAATTTAAATGTAAATTAATTCTTTTTATCCCCCTCCCCCCCTCCCCCGGCACAGTGTCAGAGAGACGATGTGGCCCTCCTGCCAAAACTTTGGTCACCCCTGGGCTAGAGCACCATTCTCAGTGGGGGCTCCTGGGGGAGCCCTGACACTTTTGAAGGGGGCCACAATGTGAAAACTGTGAGGAGAGGATTTTATGTTTATCTGTTTGTGTTGCATCTTTGTTGGGGGGACGGGGACGGCGGTGGCTGGAACCTGAGAAGAGCTCCTAAGGGGCTATAGCCAAAAAAAGATTGAGAATGACTGGACTACAGCATCTTACTTTAGCCTAAAAGTCTCTTCCTCTTAAGCTGTGTACCGCTGTTCCTTTCTGAATCCAGAAGGAGGGGGAAAGGAGGAGCAGTTGCAAAGGAGAGAGCTGGCATGCTACTGGGTAAGATGACAGGCATTGGGCAGGCTGCTGCAGGTGTGTTAATGACTTTGGCCAGCTCGAGCTAATGGCAAAAGCCATTTCAAGCCAAGTGAGAAGGAGCCTGGCCCTAGATTGTGGGCCTTCATCTTGCGGTTCTCCTCCTTCTCCCAGGGACCCCGAAAAAGCAGCTAAAATGCCTGAAACTGGACAGCCCTTGTATGTACCCATCTGACTTGCAAGTTTAACCTCTGACAGTTCTTTTGACTCTCTGCAGGAAGAAGCTCCCTCTATATCATCCTCTCCACCGGGGGAATTTTCCTTCTAGTTACTTTAGTCACCGTCTGCGCCTGTTGGAAACCATCCAAGAAGTATGAACTCTTAAGATGTGTATAACTTGAATGAAATGCCTGTGGTTATGCTTAGGAAGCAACATTGATGGGAGTCACCTTTAGTGACCCATGTTCTATGGAATTGCTTGTTCTTCTTCTTAAGATAGTGCCACCGCTGTGCCAGGCGCTCTACAAGAGAAGAGAAGCCAGGTCCCTGTCCCAAGGAATTCACAATCTAAAATAAACAGAAGGGAGAGGAAGGGACAGGGTTGTGCCCATGGAGTTGGGAAAGGATTCGCAATAGTTCCATGTACTTGTGTTTTTGCTTTGTTGCTGTAAGGTAGTGTGGCTAAGGGGTAACACCAGAGGCTTCATGGAAAAGTTGGGTTTTGAGAAAGAAGTTGAAAGAAGTGGTCAGAGATGCTTTAGCCTAACACTCTACTCTCTTCCATACTTCCTTTCCACTATATCCCTCCTTCTTTTCCAGTCTTGGTAGGGGGAGGAGGAGGAGCAGTGGAAGCAAGTAGGCAGATGGAGATGGACGTCCCCTGCCAATCTGTTGCCTGAGGTTATGGCCTCAGTCCACCTCACTGGTGGGCTAACCCTTATTATTTTTTACCCTGGAAGGGTTTTGAGTCCGAAAGGCAGCATGTGAATCTTTTTAAAATGAGTAAACCAAATGAATATGTGGATTGTGAAGATGCTGCTCCAAAACAAATGAAACTAACACAACCTTTGATGGGGGGCGGTGGGTTTTGGGGTTGCATTCATTTAGGAACAAACGGAAAATGGAAAAGCAGAGTTCCGCTGAGTACATGGACCAGAATGAGGAGCAGTTAAAGCATGAGGGTAAGCGATTCATATCTGAATGTTGAATTGCAGATCAGCATCTTTCAGAAACAGATATTGTGGGATTTGGGGGCTGAGCCTCGCTTACCTTTTCCCAGATGTAGCCACTCTGGCTGCAACAAGGCTGCACCACTCTGGGGCCTGAAGGCATAGACATTTGTCTCCTTTGCATACTATTAGAACTCGGGGCCACAAAGTGGATAACAGATCCAGGACTGATTGAAGAAAATTCTTCTTTAGCAATGAACAATGTACTTGTGGAACTCACTGCCTCATGATACCATTCTCACGGATGTCACTTTTGTACACTATCCTAAACTCCTTGGAAGAAGGGCAGTTATAAAAATATGAAAGATAAATAAGATAGGGAATTATAGAGATACATGGAGGAGTGATCTATCGAAAGCTCTTAACCATGGTGTCTGTGTTCAGGGCCAGTAAGCCATTGAATATCCACTGCTGGAGGGCATGGGGAAGTCTGCTGCTCTCATGCCTTGCCAGCAGGTTTCTCATAGATTACTGGTTGGCCACTGTTGGTTGCCAAATGCTGGAATAGATTAATCCTTGGTCTAATTTGGCAGACAGTTGTCAAGTCCATTCTCTTTCCGTTCTCTTGTTTTTCCACACTTAAACAAAACACCAATTTCCTTTCTCATTGTAATGCAGTTGAGGTTGTCCCTCGAAGTGGAGAACACGAGCGCAAGAACCCGGTTGCTTTGTACATTCTGAAGGACAAAGTAAGTTTCAGATATCAGGGCTGGATGCACATCCAAGCAATTAAACTACATTCAGATAAGTTGGTGCAGACAGCTCTGTTGAGGTATAAGGGGGTCAGACACCCCACACAGTAATGTGAAATATGCTGCTCCTGTGCCCTTGATCTGCCAAAGCTACAGCAGCCAAGACAAGTTGCACTATTTGTTTTTTCCTTGCCTAAAAAAAAATGCAAGGGGGGGGGTCCTATCTTGCCCATTCTGGGGACACATTCACAAGTTAGGCTGATTATGCTTTTAGTCCCAAGACACAATTTGCAGGCCTGCTTAAAATGAATGTTAATTGAGTTGAGAGTGCACAGGAATCTATATCTTCAAACAGTTAAGGCCCAGACTTTCATGTCATGTGAGAGAGTGGTTTACTGATATTTTCATGTTTACCTTAAAGCAAGGGTGTCAGACAAAAGGCTCCTGGCCAGATGTGGCCCCAAAAGCTCTTTATCCAACCTCTGTGATAATTGGGCTGCCCAAGAACCACTTTCAGTAGCACCATATCTGTCGACGTTGTGGGAAGGAGAAGCAGGAGGAGGCCTCAGACAGCAAGGAACTCTACAGGGGGAAAATGCAGAGCAAGAGAGGTGAGAGAGGGAGATGCTGCGGAGGTGCTGGGAGAGCCCACCTATTTCAATGGCTGCCCTTTCCGCAGTGCCACGTCTGCCAAAATGTCACTTTGCAGACCACCTCTCAGCTGCTGAGTTGTGAAGTGATGCCATGGCCGAAGTGGTGCTGCTGAAAGGACAACTTGTGAATTGGGCTGTGCCATATCTTGAAAATATGGTCAAGATTTGCACATTTTCTCATCTGTCATTTGTAGCTAATGAGTTTCTATGTGAGAACAAAGTGCTTATTTCTAACCATCATCTGCTTACTGACATTACTTCCTGCTTAATGATGTCACTTCCGGTCCTCATCAGGCACCATGAATATTATTTGGCCCTCTGTATGAAATGTGTTTGACACCCCTGCCTCAAAACTAATTTGGTTGGCAGAGGAGGAGGGGGGAACTGGCATTCTCCTTTCAGTCTCCATTCACTTTTTGTGTCACATGCAGAGCAATGTGCTTTTCCTGAAGGGCATCATTGACTCTCTGCACCCACTTAAAGTGGTCTTGTGAGGTGGAATGTAAAATCACAGTGCCGAGTTCGACTTAGTGAGGAAAGACTGTGAATATTGACTGTTGGTGAAGTGGCCGTTGAATCGGAACAGTTGGAGAGAGAGAATAGGAGAGTTGGGAGATTTTGAGAAGAGGATCCAGAAGGGTACAGATGTGCAAATACATCTGGATCAATGGCACCTCCAGTTTTTTGGGTGGAGGGGGAGCTGGGACAAAAGCCCTGCAGGCTTTTGCATTCTTCTATGCTGTGGAAAGTACCTGCGCATGCCAGCTGCCTCTTCACAGTGTCCAGAAACTGGGCAGCAAGTTGTTCATGCTTTCTGCTCATAGCTATAGCAGTGATGGGGAAGAAGAACTCTGGCCTGTCTGCTCCTCAGTGTAGTGATTGTTGCAACAGGGAGGAGTGCTGGTGGAAAGAGGTGACATGAATTTGATAGATCTGTGGTTAAATTGTAGTAGTTCTCCCAGTTGTCTGAAAAGGGCCAAAGGAATGAATGGCTCAAAAGTCTGTTTTGCTGAGAAGTCCTTTTGTTTCCACAAGTAAAAGAAGTGGCACAAAGAGGTGGGTGGGATGTACGCTTAACTCCACTCTTTTCCCCCCCCTCTTTGCCTGAGTGGCACACTGCCCTTTAAATGACAGAAAGCCCCACCCAATTCTGGAGTCACTTCTAAAGGCTGCCACAAGGGGGCACATGGTTCTCATCTGTTTGGAAGACTCCTGAGGCTGGCTCCTGTGAACCAACACCTTTCTCAACACAGTGGTTTTTTGCTGCAACATTTCTGGAAATGCTGAAAAAATAAACCATGCCCCCCCCCCGCCCCCAGATAACAAAATTCATTTTTGGGAAATGAAAATTCAAATTGGGGGGAAAAAACCCAATTCAGAAGTTTTGGAAAAAAGTGGTTGCATGCAGTATTGACTTGATCCACTGGAGACTCAAAAATGTGTTTAAAATAAAACTCCAGTTAATAGAGAATCCACTAAGAATGTATTTTATTAGGGGCTACATTATAAAGGGGGGAAAACCATCTCATGGCACAAAGTGCTTCAGTTTCTCCAGTTCCCCTTTACTGGAGTGGGGCAGGAGGAGAAGATCGGTTTCCAATCCCCCCTCCCCTTTCTCCTCCTAAATTCTTGTCTCACTATAGAGGACACCTCTTTTGTCTCTGAATAGGACTTCCCTGGATTTTGGTTCATTGAAAGGAGAATGTCTTTCAGCAACTTTCTCACAACTCACGAGTGACATCTGCTGGTGGCAATTCACAGAGCGGCCTACAAGACTCGACAGTTGCCACTGTTGAACCCAGTACTGTAGTTCAGTTCTCAGTCTGTAAAATGGGAATAATATAATCATGGATACTCAGTTATCCATGATTGCAACTCTTGACTTTTTTCTCCCTTTAAAGCAGCAGTGCTGTGATGGGTAGTTAATCTTTTCCAGTGCTATTTTCCTGATTGGCATTCCATCAACTCTCTTGTTGCTAATAGCCCTTCGGGGGGAAAAGGCAGGCAATACCGATGGGGCTCTTCCATTAGATGAAAAAGGAAGGGTTATATATTTCTGGCTTCTCAGTGGTCTTTCTCCAATCAGAATTGGAGCCCTCTGGAGATTGGGTGACATGTCACCTGCCCTCTCTTTCTGGTTCTAAGTAATGAATTGGGCTGAGAGACGAACCACTACTGAAGAGTTCATGTAGCTGCCTGCTTGCTAGCCTTGCCTTCCAGTCTTCCTTTCACACTCCAAAGGGGCAAAGTGAAGGAGAAATCAGAGAGGACTGTCAAAGATGCTCTCCTCCACATTTATTTTCTGTTCTGCTCCCTTTTTCCTTTGCCAGTCTGTGGAGTGCGAGAGAGTGAAGCATTGCCCTATAGAGATCTGAGCGGGCATTTGGCATGCTCCTGCAGGCACTAGGGAGCCTTAGGTTCCCCTTTTGTGTACTTTATGCCCAGGTCCTGACTGTACTCTCTTGCTTTTCCTTGCTTCCCATAAGGAGTATCCAGAAGCAGAAGAGGACACCCTCCCTGATTCCCAAAATACCGCCGAGCCCTCTCCACCCAGCTACTCCAGCTCTCCACCTCCACCTGGAAGATCCCCCGGACTGCCTGTTCGGTCTGCTCGCAGATACCATCGCTCCCCAGCCCGGTCTCCAGCCACATCCAGAATGCACATATCCCCCACCAGGTCCCCCACCTCTCTGGGACGTCCCCAAAATACCACACGCTTTGTGCGGACTACTGGAGTTCATATCATCCGAGATCAACAGGGGGAAGCCAGTCCTGTGGAAATCAACGCATGAGGGCCGCAGCAGAAAAGCCTAAGTCTGCTTGTGAATGTTTCCGGGGTTAGCCATGAGTCTGTGCTGGGCATTTGCACATCCTGTAAATGGGAAGTTGTTCAGGGTCCTGCTTAAAGTGCACCACAGTGCCCCACTGGCTGGATGGACCCACTCTAAAAGGTTTACAGTAGGTTCAACGCTCCTGCTTCAATATGTTTTAAAGGAACTAACTTGCTATCTGCTACACTGGAAGAGCAGCACGCAGATGTTACTAAAGGTTTTGCTTTTGGGGATGTCCAACTAATGGCCTTAAATCCTCATGTTTTATCCAAGCACTGGGGTGGGGGGTTGCATGCAGCAGCAATGGGTGGGAGAATGTATTCTGTGACAATGTAGCCACAAATCACATGCCTCAGAGCATCCCGGTGGACTTCAGCTCCACGCATGGCCTGATCTGAATCTCATGTTTGAGTTGTGGTCCTTTATCGGTTGCAAACTGTTCCTGCTTTTCTCCAGTCACTTCTGTTTTTTAAGAGCTGCCTGCAATGGCAGGCGATGGCTGCTACAGACCATTGCAGCTGTCCCACCAGTCTCATGTGGAGGCTTCAAACCTACACATCAAGCCAGTCTTCTCCATTCTGGGTGTATATACTCGTTGAGCAAATGTATCCCATTTCAGAATATTGTAGATCCATAGACTCTTGAAACAGACACTCATTGAAGCTCAAAACAGATGTGATGTTAAATGCATGTTTGCCTCGTCTTTGCAGCTTTTTCTTTACCCTTACAAGACGCAAGATGTTTCACTTACACTACATTCAGTATCCTGGCTAACTCTCCAGTTGATCTCAGTTAAACTTACATTTAACCACTAGAGTAATTGAAATGCATATAGAGGGGCTCAGGAATGCAGGGATGCTGATAGAAGCAAAGCAATGAAGGTGTGATTCTTGAGACAGAAGGCAGGCCACTCAATACAAACATATCCATCGGAATACAGGAAAGTTGAGGCCCACAAAACAAGAGAGACCCTGGCCTCCTTACCTTTTGTGACACCCCCCCCCCAACATAGGTACTGGTGGCCAAAACTGGGAGGGAATCAGGCCTATAGTTTTCATTAAGTCCCACAATATCTCTCCCCCCCCCCATCAATAAAACCCTGCAGTGTACAGACTTCTCCTTTTTATCTTAAGAATGACCCTGTGAAGTGCATTAGGACTGAGAGGGTAAAATGGCCAACCCAGGGTCACTCGGTGATCTTTGTGCCTGAGCACTGATGAAGCGAGCCTTGGCTTCACCACCCCTGTTCTGATACTCTGTCCTCTTATTCCACATTGCCTCTCTGATTTAGGGAGCTGACAGGAGCTGAAGTCTTGTCTCTAAATCAGCCCAGCTTGAGTAGCCCTTTTAAATCTAAGGGCGTTTCTGAGCCACGCTGAAAGGAAAATGTGCAGAGTTTCACCTGTCTGCACATGAGCCAGTATTCCTTGCTTGGATATTTGTGTTTAGAGCTTATTGCTGCATGTGAGTATATATCAGCTGGGGAGGGGGGCTCGTGTATTGTGCTGGCCAGTGCCAATGTTTGCAAACAGTTGGTATGCTGCTTTCCGAGCCACAGAGGGCCTTTCCCTACGAAGCCTGGAAGGTTCTGCAACTCATTGGTGGCTGTGCATGCAGTCACTCACAGGTTTACTTCGTGCCATCTCCACTTACCAAAGCAGGGCTGACCCGTTAATGAGACATGATGAAGTTGCTGCCTTCATTAGGTGGGTACACCCACCAACCACCACCACCCAGCTCTGTGCCTCCGTCCCCCATAGCTGGTAGCTGCCTCCACTGCTCCTACAGAAGGATTTAAACTTAAAATTCTTGATTTAGAAATGTTAGGGGCTGGAAGAGCAGTAGCCTTTTAGAGCAATGTTTCTTAACCAGTCGTATGCGTACCACCAGTGGTACTCGAGGTGGTGCCTGGTGGTAATTGTGGGACCCCTGGACACCTGCTGCCCAGCAGTGTGACCAGGAACATGACACAACAAACAGGAGAAGGAGGCTTGGCTTGGTGGACAGAGCTCCAAAGCATACTTTTCTGCACTCAAAAAAGCCCTCCCGTCTACTCTGAGCCTCTTACTAGTGTTTGTTGCATCACATCTGCCCTCTCAACCCAGAAATAACTGGCAATGATGCACTGCCAGCTAAGGTAAGGGGAGGAAGGGGTATGTGTGGAGTCAACTAGCTAGAAAGCTTGGGCAGGCCCTGTATAAAAAGATGTTATCTACTAGCACAGAGGGTTAAGAAAGACTTCTTCCTGAGATGCTGGAGAGCCAATGTCATCAGTTCAATTTTGAGCTATATGGATCCAAAAGTGTAAGGCAGCTTCTGTTTCCTTCCCATAAGTCTAGCAATGACCAACTGCTGGCCGTTCATGGTTATTGACATAGTTTATTTTGCATGTGTAGTGAAGAGGGAGGCATTGCTCTGCTGGAATCAATTTGTGCTAGCAACCCAGAGAGAGGAATCAAGAATACGTTTGGCCTTACGCAGCATCTGAAAGCACCAACCATATGGTTGTGTGTGTGTAAATTCACCACCCAAGCAGGAAGTTGCCAGCACACAGACATTAGCCTGAATGAAACGCCAAGGTGGTAACGCTTTCCAGTATTTGTCAGATGACATTAAGTTATATATTGCATTAAATCTTAGTGGAGAATGTTCTTGTGTAACCTTCTTTTTGTGGCTCTTTAATATGGTAGAAAAAGGAAATGTCTTCTGTGAAGTGGCCCAAATGCCAAACTAGATGTTACATATAGATCAGTGGTTCTTAAATGTTTTAGCACCGGCACCCACTATTTAGAATGACAGTCTGTCAGAACCCACTGGAAGTGATGTCATTGACCTGGAAATGGTGTCATGGAAATGGAAGTGACATCATCAAGCAGGAAAATTTTTAACACCCCCATATCACCCCAAAATCAAATTAAGATGTTAATGTTTTTAATACCCCAAATCAAATTAAGTAAGTGAGGGCGCAATCCAGACCAGATGGGCCTGCACAAGTGCCCACCAAAGTGCCAACATGAGGGGAAATAGGCTGGCACTGACATACACCAGCCTCCCTGTGCCAATGCAGGCCCTGGGCAGGGTGAGTTTGCGCTGACCAAGTTTGGCCGGCATGGGGGACTGGAGAGGAAGCAGGATGGAGACATTTCAAGGCAGGGCAGGCAGCGGTCATTCCCAGGGGGCGTGCAGGGGACGGGAGGTGGTGCCAGGATCCAGTACTTATGCCAGTTTCTAGCCCTGTTCCCAGGCAGCCCTGGGCAGTCCCAAGCTGCTCAGATTTGTGCCCCTGGTTTAGGTGGTGCAGATCTGAGCAGCCCCATTGAGGTTGCTGCGGCTGTTCCCAGGGTAAGGGGAAATGTTTTCCTTTGCCTTGGGCTGAGCCTCAAACAGCCCCAGACTTGCACTGGATGCAGCACAGGACTGACAGCCTGCCTGTTCCAGTGCAAGATAGGATTGGGATGCCCATAAATTAAAGTTTACAATAAGTACAAGTTTAAAAAATTATTTACTAAACAGTTGCTGATCTTTTTAAAAAAAAATTCCTCAAACATCCCAAAGGCTGCAGTCCTATCCACACTTACCTTGGAGTAAGCCCCACTGACTGTCATAGCTAAAATCATATATGTATTGTAGCCTGTTCAAAGTACAGATCTGTAACATTTCCCCAACTGCAATCACATACCAATGATAGCATCAAGTCTAATATATTAACAATGCATGCACATTAAAATGACTGGGGACCCACATGAAATTGGTTTGTGACGCAGCTAGTCCATCCACTAAAATTGAGTGTTGGGAGAGTTAGAACAGACAAAAGAAAATATTTCTTTACTCAGCGTGTGGTTGGTCTGTGGAACTCCTTGCCACAGGATGTGGTGATGGCGTCTGGCCTGGATGCCTTTAAAAGGGGATTGGACAAGTTTCTGGAGGAAAAATCCATTATGGGTTACAAGCCATGATGTACATGTGCAACCTCCTGATCTTAGAAATGGGCCATGTCAGAATGCCAGATGCAAGGGAGGGCACCAGGATGCAGGTCTCTTGTTGTCTGGTGTGCTCCCTGGGGCATTTGGTGGGCCGCTGTGAGATACAGGAAGCTGGAGTAGATGGGCCTATGGCCTGATCCAGTGGGGCTGTTCTTATGTTCTTAGTAGGTCCTGACCCCCGGTTTGAGAAAGAGGTGGAAATACAGGAAGGGGAGGAGGTGCTTAGCTCTTTTTCCAGCATCCATTTTTTGCTTTTCAAATCTCAGCTGCCTTCCTTTTTGGTCTAGCTGGTGCACCAAAAACTTGGACTGAGTAGATCTGTTCAACATTCAGCATGCTATGAAGCTGTTGCATGGATATATCACCCAGTCTGCATCTTGCAAGGTTCTGCAGAAAGCCAGATAAGTATTTGAAGGCAGAAAAAAAATACAATTTTATTGAATAACTTGGGTAACAACATCTTCAGAATGTGGGCCACCACATGTGTGTCAGTGCATATGTATCTCTGCCAGCATTTATAGATAAGGACGTTCTTGCAAGCTTTTAACACCCCGATCCTCAAACCAAGGGTAAATTCCGGCTTGATTGCCCACTGCTAACTATCTGCTTGCAATATGTTAAATGGGCTAGTTCAAGTTTCTTATTTTAACATCCAATGTCAAATAGGATGTTTTAATTATACACACTGGATCTAGTCAGTTGTACGTCTTATAAAACCCCTGCAACTCAAACGCATTCCATGCCCTTTTGTACTCGGTTACATGTGCCATGGGAAAATAGCAGTGTGCTAGCTTTGGTTGCCATGCGCTCATTTGACTCAAATGTGCTTCTGAGTCAAAATGCACTCATTCCCCACTCAGAGATTGAGCAAGAGACCTGGGAAATGGCTGAAACCCAGAGGACTCCAGTGCGCATGTGCAGATGCGAAAAAGATTTTCCAAAAGCTGTCATCTCCCCCAAAAGTGAAAAAAGAGACAGTGATGTTCCAAGGAGAGATATCAGAAAACAGGAATTGCCTCTGGCAAATAGAGAAAATTCCTGTATATGGTATACAAAAAGAGAGGGAGAAACAAATTCATCCAGTTTCTCCAGCAAGAGTTTGCTTGTGATATTTCTATGCACAGCCCTGATGTATACAAGATAACAATCTAGCAGTAAACATGGGTGACAGCAGGTGGCAGTGTTGTACAGATGGAATTTGCAAGTCACCTGGTGGGAATATGCTGCTGGAGCAGGTAGGCCAGTACAAGCAACACTATTGGATAAGTGGGTCCCCAGATAGATCTGAAGTGTGAGATAGTGCCACTCCAATGCAGGGTGACCAGATCCAAAGGAGGAAAGAGTGTCTATACCTTTAAACATTGTATAGAAGAGGAAATGTTGGCAGGTGTAGCTCAGCATGGAAGGGTTTAAAAAGCTGCACCTGCCAACATTCCCGCTGGCATACAATAGTTAAAGGTATAGGTACTCTATCTATACCTGGTCATTGGATCTGGTCACCTTGCTCTAATGGGCTCTGGTGTGTTTCTTGCTGTCGTTTCATCTCTAGCTTAACGAACCAAGAAGTAACAGCAGGAGGGATGGATTGAGGCACAAGCCAGGGTTGGCATCAGAGGTGAGCATATTTGGGCAGTTGCCGAGAGAGGAATGCTCATCCCTGTTCACCTGTGCTCCTTGCAGAATTGTTCTTTCAGCTGAGAGAGTGTCTTGCTCTGTGAAGAAACATGTCTCTAATACAGGGGTGCTCAAACTTTCAACTTTAGGGATGCTGGACCTTTAACAAGTGTATAGAAGAGAGAATTGCAGCAGGTGCAACTTGTCATCCCACAGATGACACCTGCTCTAACACAATTACCAGCTTTTGTTCCTTTCTGGGGAAACACATTGGCAGGGATAGTCACAAAATCAATATTTGCAAATATTTGAGATTGCCCAGAACATTAACAGTTTGCACTCCAAACAGAAAATGTGAATGGTGAATGCAACTTTTGAATGGGGAAATTGATTCCCACACTTGCAAGGTGAGGGCTTAGATAGCAATCCTGTGCGCACTTTCCTGGGAGTGTGAGCTTTGTTGGAACAGAACAGGACTTACTTCTGAGCAAACATGCCTGGGATTGCCCTGTGAATATTAGCCATTGTTAACCACATTGACTTCATGTTTGATAATATTATAATGGTACAATAACGTGCATTAGTATTGCTTGACTGTTTTGATTTTGATTGGCATCAAATATGAAATCTTAAAAGTTGTCAACCATCAAGCACTGACAGATTTTAAGTGCATTTCACTGGTCTTAGGATATTTGCGATCCTGGCTATATATGTACATTTATAGTAGATATTTTTATTTTTAAAATGCAAAGGTAGGGTTAGGGGCTGGAATAAGAGGCTTAGGATATATAATATGGAGTTTATTGCCCAGTTATAGTGGGATGCAAATAACTGGGATGCAAAAACACGCGCGCGCACACACACACACACACACCAAGGTGCAAATGTTCAAGGAATGTCAACATCTATCACAGGTTACAAGCCATGATGGGTATGTGCAACCTCCTGGTTTTAAAAGTAGGCTACCTCAAAAGGCCAGGTACAAGAGAGTGGCAACAGGATGCAGGTCTTTTGTTGTCTTGTGTGCTCCTTGAGGCATCTGGTGCGCCACTGTGTGGGCATCTGGTGGACCACGGTGAGATACAGGAAGCTGGACTAGATGGGCCTTTGGTCTGATCCAGCAGGGCTCTTCTTCTGTTCTTATGGGATGCATAGCCATGTACATATATTGGGGCACAAATGTCCAGGATGCAAAATGAACAGGCACAAATGTCCAATACTGGGATGCATTTGACCAGGACGCAATGGTCCTGTCACTCGTGTCACTGATGCATGTCATCTCTCAAACAATGAACACCATTGCTTGTCAGTTGTCTAGGCGGGATGAGTATTAAATCTTAATCATGAAATCTGGTAAAATATTTGAGTGTTCAGAGTATCCCTGGTGAACAACTGGACGTCAGCATTGGCAGAGGAACATTGGAGAGAAATTCATTTCAGCTGGAGCTTGTCTTGGGAGATTCAGTTTTGCTTTCCCTACATGTCCAGAGATGATGGCAACACCCTCACCTGCTGTTCATCTCATTAGAATTTCCTGCCTGCTGTACAAAATGTTTCTCTGTGAAGAGCAAGGACAACAAGGGGATTTTTAAACTGCTTATGAAAAGGCTGTTGTGTGTGAGAGAAGGGTGTATCAGTATGGGAGGGGAAGGAGGGGGGCACCGTTTAATCTTTTCCTTTAAAAAAATCCCTTTGCAGACTTGAGTGCCTGCTTTCCTGTGCCTCTGCTCAAGGAGAGTGACTGGCCATTCACATTAGCTCATTGCATTTCTTAATCCATGATAAATGTTGGGAAAGATGGTGCTACGTGTGGTGGAAATCCAACCAGATCACATGAAAGGGAATTAATGAAATAGAGTCAATCCTATTAGTTCCGGCCTGTGTAGCTTTGAGGTAGAGATGGAGGGAGGGAGAAGGGCATTTACCAGCACTGGAAGGGGGAGGGTGTTGTTACAGAGCCCTCACTCAGAGCTATGTGTTAGAAAGGCACCATAGCCCAGTGGAGAAAGCATTGGTTCAGTTCTTTTCCCTGACACTGAGTTGCTAAGGGGCCTTAGACAAGTCACTTAACCCCCGCTTCCTCTCTGATCAACAGGGAATGCAAAGGCTGGCAGGAAGGACAGAAGGTACATGTATGTGTAGATGATGGGTGGATGTTGTATACAAGTGGATGGATGGAAGGCAAACTGAGTACCAGTTTCTGAAAACAGGCTGTTGGGTTGAATCCCCAGGAATTTAATCATCATCATCCTGATGAAACTGCCTGATTGATTCCAATGTAACCTTAGTCATGTCTGCCTTCCTTAGGTTACTGCAACCCCATTGGCTTCTGGGTTGCATTCGGTTTGCGTGTGCAGTTCTTCAGCTTCCCAGGGAATCCCTGTGCAGAAGACTGCCTTTGCATCTGTGTGTTCCTGGCTGGAGAGGGGTGCGGGAGTTAAGTTTTTCTGATCTTAGGAGTGATGAGCCCACTAGCTTGGTCATTGTTCAGTGACGGAGCACATGCTCTGCATGTGTAAGGGCTCAGATGGGGCTGGGAAAGATGTGGGTCAATATCAAGCTGGATGAACTGAAGGTCTGATTCAGTCTAATGCAGCATCCTGTATTCTTAGCATCTTGCTACCTACCCCCGCCCCAGTTTTGCCATATGTATGAGGGTCTGGAATGGAGACTAAATTCTGGAACTGATGGCTCTTAAGACCATACCCAGGTTCAATCCCTGGCATCTCCAGGTAGGGATGGGAACCACCAGCAACTCTCAGAACCCTGAAGAGAGCTGCCAGCCTATGTAGACTGAGATAGAGGGACCAATGGGTTGACCCAGAATAAAAAGGCAGCTTTGTGTGTTCTAGACAGGTGATTCTTAGGCTTTAGCTTGAATACCTGTAACCTGAAGTTTTTTGTCCTACGTCCCTACAAAGTGATCTTGAGGATCCTTGAGAAGTTGCCAACCAGTTTCATTGGCAGGGTGACAGTGAATTCAACCACAGCTGGGTGGTCTTATGAAGGATGCCAAGAAGAACATTGATGAAGGTCCTACTGAATGGGAATGGTGATACGACGAGACAGGCATGTCTGCTCCCACAGGCACGTTCCCCCACCCTGCCCTAGGATCTGGCTGGGGAAGCAGCTCTGTTGGCAACCAAACTTGCCCCATCCTTAGCAATGTGTATGCAGGAGCTCCTGCACTGGCAAGGAATCAGTGGGGGGGGGGGGGCTGCCTTTTTCAAAGAGCACCTGTTGCAGGGGAATAAGGACAGTGCAACACGCAAGAACATTCATGCATGTTAATGCTTCCAGGCCACAAATGGAAAAACCTGCCCTGCTTTTCTGAATAGCAAAACTGCTCTGCTCACTGTGGGCCCGATCCTATCCAATTTTCCAATGCCAGGGCATCCTTGGAGGTGGGGCAGTCACAGAGGCCTTCTCAAGGTACGGTAACATTTGTTCCCTTACTTCAAAGCTGCATTGCGGCTACACCAGTGCTGGAAACTTGGGTAGGACTGGACCCTCTGTCAGCACAAGTTGTGAATCTACGTGGTTACGGTTCTGATGCACAGCCCACCAAGGCATTGGTGGCTGGACTTGGTCTGTTGAGTTTTGGGTCCTTCCCCAGGACCGTGGATCTCTGCAAAATGCATGCTGTCCCAAGTGGAACTGCTTTCTGCAGTTGGCGTGCAGTGATGTCATTTACACCCAGGAGGAAGTGAAGACACATTACACAGACCAACACATGTTTTGTTGTCTTTAAAAGTTAGACTTATTCCTGGGTATATTTGGGGTGCTGATTCCAAAAATGACACCAGTTTTGCCCTATCCAGTCTAGTTTCAGAGGTGCGGCATAGTCTCATTAGTGAACGAATCAAGCAGCTTCCTCGTGAGGAAGCCTACACCGTGTGTTAGGGCAAAAATGATGCTATTTTTGGAATTAGCACCCGAAATTCAAATAAAACCATCATAAACTTTGCAAAAAAAAAAGTTCTTCTGATCCTCAATTTTGTAGGCCTGTGTTGTTACTGATGATGATAATAAAATATTTACAGTATATACAGTACTGCTTTTCAAACAAAATAAGTGCACAAATATACAGAATACAGCCAAAGAAATTCAAACTTAGATCCCTACCCATGAATCATGTTAGATTCGTGATCTAACAAGAGACACAAAAGGGATACCCTCAAGTAACCCAGGAAAGACACTTGGCTAGGGTGAGCAAGGCCAGTTCCTCTCCTCTTAAATGAAAGAGAGCCACACCTTTAAAAAGTGCCTCTTAACCCCGTTTGCAAGGGCATCCAGCTGGTTTTAAGGGATCCTCAGCAAATTCCACCCCCCTGGAACCTTCTCCTAACAGGGTAGGCCCTGAGCACGTCGCTCTCCTGCCATCACAAAAAGGTTCTGGGCACAGAGATGGTCTCAGGAATCTGCAATGGGCCTTGCCTTACTGAGGGCCCCTAGGCAGCTGTCTGACAATGCTGACATAAGAACATAAGAACAGCCCCACTGGAGCAGGCCATAGGCCCATCTAGTCCAGCTTCCTGTATCTCACAGCGGCCCACCAAATGCCCCAGGGAGCACACCAGATAACAAGAGACCTCATCCTGGTGCCCTCCCTTGCATCTGGCATTCTGACATAATGCCCCATGACCCCATGACATAATGACCCATGACCCCGGCCCTGATCCTGGTGATACTTAAGCTGCATAGTATACTGAATGTAACAACCTGCCACAACAGGAAAGAGCAAACTAACAGCACCATACTATGCATGTCTGCTTATAAGTAAGTCACACTGAATTCAGTTGGACTTCCTCCAAGTTAAGGAAGTATAGCAGGGTTCTCAAACTTTGCAATGCTGTGACCCACTTTGCGGTGGGTTGCAGTGCTCCTGGTGGTGTTGCTGCAGGTCCTTTATGGGCCTCAGAATTGAAGTGGGTTGCTCAGGCTTCCAAGGGCCATTCTGAAGCCTGTAAAGTGGGTCGCTGGACTAAGAGAAGCCTGCAGAAGCTTACCCTGCAGATGCCTGATCTTGTCTGATCTTGGAAGCTAAGCAGGGTCAGGCCTGGTTAGTACTTGGATGGGAGACCGCTTGGGAATACCAGGTACTGTAGGCTTATACCATAGTCTTTCGAGACTGAACGTTGCCAACCAAGTAAGTAATGGGTTTTCTGGATGTCTTAAGGCATTTGGGCATCAGGTTTCGGGGGCCAGCACCTTGGCGATGGAAGTTGCCAGACAGGGCAAGCTCTGGGCTGTGCTGAAGGGTTGCTCCATCTTCTCCCACTGCATTGGTTGCAAAGCATCCCGACTCCCCCTTTTCTCCCTCCCCCCTCCTGCATCCACCCCCCCCCCCATCATTCCACACAGAGTGGGAAAATAACTAGAACAAAGCAGGGCTGGATCAATTTTAGACTGGGGCTTCTGAGTATCCCCCCTTTTGTCCAGTGCCAGCTGGGAACGAGGCGCGAGAAGAAGCCCCTTCTCCTGGCGCCGGGACCACCTCCATTGAGCGGCAGTCAAGCAGAAGCCGGCTGGGGTCTCACCACTTTTCTTTTCTTCTCTCTCTCTCCATCCTTTCTTAATGCAGCACAACAGCAACACCCCCCCCCCCGCCCCGGGCCTGCTCTTTTCCTCGATGCACTGCCCTTGGATTGGGCCAGCCGGGCAAATGAGATGTCCTTTTCTGCTTTAACTAACTCGGGGAAACATCCGCAGACTCTATCTTTCCTTTCATGGGGTGAGGCTTGGCAGCAAAGGTTGATGGAGCTCAGGGGAGCATGGAGAAGGGGGGACAGGCTGGGGGGGGGAGCCGGGGGGAATGGCGAGGCGGTTGCCATAGGGACAGTGCGCCGACTGCCAAGGGGTGGGGTGGAGGACCACCGGACTTGGAGAAAAGCAGGCCTTCCCTAACACTGCTCACCTGCAGGGAGGAGGCAGGGGGTGGGCAAGGCCATGGGGGGCTCCCGGTTTCTTTCTTACAGGCCTCGATGTGCCCCGCTTCTCACTTTGTTGGCTCCGGAGCCTCCCGGCAGGCGAACCAAACCCGACAAAGGTCTCCGCAGCAGAGGGAAAATGGCCTCTCCTCAGGAGGCATTGAAAACGCTCCATCCTCCTGTCGGGATGATTAGGGACCAATTTAAAGGTCACTTTTGGAGAAAAAAGGCCCACGCTGCTTGCCGTGTGGCGGGACTACCTGCCTGCTAGGCAGGAGTGTGCCTCCGCAGCCCCCACTGGGCTGGGTTCACAGGTGACACGGAAGGGGAGGCCAGCAAGCCGCCTGCATGCTGGTGAGGGAGCCGCGGAGGAAAGCGGAAGAGCGAGGCTGGCTCATTGAAGGGGGCTGCTCCAGGTCCGTGGGGCAGATAGAGATGTTCTGACCCTCTCTGTTTACCAAAAGGGCACTTCCTGACAAGTAGAGGTATAACTTGAGTGGAACCTGAGGGTCACCTGCCCCAGGTGGTATGCCAAAGGGGGAAGGTGCATGACTGCCCCTCACACCGCACTAATTTCAGAGGGAGTGCTGGCAGCTTCAGGCCCTTGTTCTCCTTCAAAGGGGAGCCTCCAAAGCAGAAAGAATGTGGGGGGCATGAAGCTGCTGCTGTGAGTGTACCCTCCTCCGTGGATAACCCAGAAGTGACGTCACAACGTCACATGACGATGTAATGGCATCACTGCCTCGGGTGCTGGGGTAGGGTGTTACACCTCTGCCAGCAGGTTCCTTGTAGCTCCAGCCACAAGTGGCTTTGCCCCACGCAGTTACATGTGGAACTGTAGTAGTGCTTCCATTACTTGGTGTGTTTTTGGAATATAGTAGACTGACCTCCCTCCCACCCCCAGCCATCATGGTTTAGGGCCAAAATACCTGAAGAACCACCTTCCAAATCAGAGCAAAATGTTCTCTTGCACATCCTACTACCCTCTGGGGCTCAGTTGTCAGTGAAGCACAAGAAGGAGTTCTCGGTGGTGACCCCCCCAAATGTGGAGCCTGTGAAACTGCCTTCCTCCTTGCCAGAGTTCGGCCACAGACTGAAGATCTGTTTTCTGATGTTTTCTGAACTTGCTATTCCTTGTGATTTGGACTCGTGTGATTCTCCTCATGATTTCATTTACAGCATTTGGTTTTATTGTCCTCTCTGTGTGTTTTGGACTGAAATTCTACACCCACTTTCCTAGGAGTAGGCTCCATGAACTCTGAGTAAACCTACGTGCTGTAAGTGGCTGAGTTTTCTATTGATATCGCAAGCTATCCTGGGTCCCTGCATAAAGAAGAAAGGTGAAGCTGACATTTTTCAATAAGACATTGTTTTCTAAGTGTGCAAAGGCTTCACGTATATAGTATCATAGATTTGGAAGGGATCCACAAGGTCATTTAGTGCACCCTCTGCCTGTAGCAGGAAATCTCCTGTAGAGAATCTCCAGCTGGTGCCTATCAAGCCTCAACTTGAAGATCCCCAGTGATGGAGAATCCACCACTTCCCTTGGCAATGTGTTCCACTGCCAAACTGCCTTGACATCAAGAATTTCTTCCTGATGTCCAACTGGATCAATAACATCAACATTATCTTGATATTGTCCTTACATGGACCTGGTTAGTAATTATTTATCCCGTTTTGCTGATAGGAAGACTTGGGGTGAAGGGCATCTGGAATCTGCTGGCCACTTATTGACCCACAATCTGCCACTGATGCAGCCCACATCACCTTGCTTAATGAATGGGCCACCCCCTGCCTGGATGTTAAAAGGCACTTTCTGGTTGGTAAGGCAATATAAATTTCCAGTGAAAGAGCTGAACCGTTCATTTGCAAGTCATGCCACCAGACCCTGTGGATGTAGTGAGTTTACAAGCCTCTCTACTGAACACTAATACTAAGAGAGTCTGGTCCAACAAGAAGCTGACAGAACATACCAAGATCCAGGTCTACAGAGCTTGCGTCCTGAGTACACTTCTGTACTGCAGCGAGTCATGGACTCTCCACTCACAACAGGAGAGGAAACTGAACGCTTTCCACATGCGCTGCCTCCGGCGCATTCTCGGCATCACCTGGCAGGACAAAGTTCCTAACAACACAGTCCTGGAATGTGCTGGAATCCCTAGCATGTATGCACTGCTGAAACAGAGACGCCTGCGTTGGCTCGGTCATGTCGTGAGAATGGATGATGGCCGGATCCCAAAGGATCTCCTCTATGGTGAACTCGTGCAAGGAAAGCGCCCTACAGGTAGACCACAGCTGCGATACAAGGACATCTGCAAGAGGGATCTGAAGGCCTTAGGAGTGGACCTCAACAAGTGGGAAACCCTGGCCTCTGAGCGGCCCGCTTGGAGGCAGGCTGTGCAGCATGGCCTTTCCCAGTTTGAAGAGACACTTGGCCAACAATCTGGGGCTAAGAGGCAAAGAAGGAAGGCCCATAGCCAGGGAGACAACCAGGGACAGACTGCACTTGCTCCCGATGTGGAAGGGACTGTCACTCCCGGATTGGCCTTTTCAGCCACACTAGACGCTGTGCCAGAACCACCTTTCAGAGCGCGATACCAGAGTCTCTCGAGACTGAAGGTTGCCAATACCTACTGAACACAAGCCACTGGTTTGCAGGGTGTCAGACAAGGCTGCCTCCGTCAAAGGTCATGGAGAAGAAACAATCCAAGCCATTGGGAAAATGCCCTTATTGATTCTGCACTTTCTGGGAATGGCAAAGAGTTTTGCAGGTGAGATGAGGAGGAGGACTTTGGAGATGGCTCACAAAAAGAGAAATTCCAGGAATGACCGGTGACTAAGACGGAGGCCAAAGAAATGTAAATGCTTTTGTCCACACTGCACAAGCAGGAAAACTTCCACAAAGACTGTAAATCCTTCAGGGGACTGACCTCCTTTGCAACAGAAAATGGCCACATTGTGCATTCTGGAGGGAGGCCCTGCATCTGGGGAAGGAATGAAACTTTTGTGTGTCTCAGAAAACCCTGCAAAAAGAGAGCAGTAAGAAAGGGGGTTTTTTCGTTTTTTTGTTTTTTTTTTTGCTGCCAGCACTGCTTCCAAGACAGACAGACATTCAACGGAGCTCTCAGCCCCGGGAATGCAGGTGGAGATCTCCTTTTCACGTGCAAGTGCATGCACCTGTAGTTTCACAGCAGATCCAGTGGTGCAACCCTGCAGGTGCTGGCTGGCAACTCCCTGGCTGCCACATTCTCCTCCTCTTGGGGAAGGATGTACCCCGCCGCTCAAGAAAGAAGGAAATGCCAGCAAGGTGAAACAGTCATGGTCACCACCTCCGCCTACTGGTACCTTTTAAAACCGATCTGTGCCCTTTCCCCCTTACAGAGAAATGTCAGCTGCCCTATGAAGAGGAGAAGAAGAAGCCAGAGAAAGGATTAGCTCCCTCCCTTGACTTTTGCATCCTACTACTCGAAATACAGCAATTTCTGACATTTTCATCTCATGGCACACCGACAAGGTTCTACTATTGTCAAGGTACATAACCGGTCTTTTGACAGTCAACGAGGCACACCATGTTGCTGGTGGTGGTGGGGGGGCTCATATCCCCCAATGGCCCCACTAATATATGACCCCCCCAAACACGCGTGGCACACCTGCAGACCATACACTGCACACCAAAGTGCCCCAGCAACAGTGGTTAAAACGGGAACAAATATTGGGAAAATAAACGTTGAAAAAATGTGGTAAGCCATCTGACGCACTTCCTAATGACCAGGGGGCAGCTCTCAAGGGGAGAGGAAAGGTGAGTGATAGCTATTTAAAAGAATTTAAAAATATTAAATTCTATTTAAATTAATTTTTTTTTAAAAAAAAACTAGAGAGAGGAACCTTTTTTCCTAATACAATTTGGAAAGGAACCTGTGGACCAAACCCTCCGTTGCATCTTGTCCAGGGCAGCTCTCCCTTATGGCCATTCTGCTGACCTCAACACAACCCGAAGAGAGCAAGGGTTCAACCAGTTAATCTCTTTTGGGGCTTACAGATGTCTCCTGAATCCACCAGGCTCTTTGCATCCTGGCAGGCTGAGAGAGATGACCTGGGGCTGCAAACCGGCCTTTGTGTTGACCTCCCGACTTGACAGCACCCAGCTGAACTTTGGAGGGATTGTATCAAAGGAAAGGGGTCATCTTGCTTAGGAGCGCGGTCTTAGTTCCCACGTTTGTCAGTCAGTGGAGAAGGTGATGGGAGGGAGGAATGGGGGGGAAGACCTTGGAGCTGACAGCAGGTTGTCTTCAGTGAAATGGCAAGGACTCCACGGTAATGACAACCTTCGCCACCAATGACAATCCATTTTTCACTTTGATTAGTGGTGGCCGGAATGATCCGAAACCTGCACTGTGATTGGTGGCCACCACTGCGCCAACAGATACAATAGACTGGAGGCTTCCTTCAAAGAGAATGCTGAAGGTTGAGGCCCTGGAAAGAAGACTTCTTGCACATTATCTTTTTTTAAGGAGTGTACCAAAGAATGTTGCAGTGCGCATTTAAACAAGAGCCCTGTCCCAGATATCAAAAGGGTATGCTGAATGTATTGGGGAGGCTGGAGGATTGCAGTGGAAGGCAGCCCCACGTTCAGTGTTTAGCTCTGTACAGAAGCAATCTGTACACAAGGGTTGGGAATGTGGGCATGATAAGGAACTTTGCAAACAGTACCATCCCTAATCGCGCAGAGAGATCCTATGTTTGCAGTGGTGTCACTAGGGTTCATGTCACCTGGCACAGGAGTCCAGCATGTTACCCCTATGATGGACCTCCTCCCATGCAGTGGGCAAGATAATGCTCTGGACAGTAGGTGTGGCACTGTCACCTTCACCCCCGCTGGTTTTTTGGCTATAACTTTTGATAGAATAGAGGTATTTCAACACTGTTTGTTTTACTGCATTCTGCATGAAATTAC
This sequence comes from Tiliqua scincoides, assembly GCF_035046505.1. Lineage (NCBI taxonomy): Eukaryota > Metazoa > Chordata > Lepidosauria > Squamata > Scincidae > Tiliqua > Tiliqua scincoides. Next base: position 14,148,943 of record NC_089831.1, read on the forward strand.
ACATTGAACGATATGTAACATGATGGCATTATTCAAAAATACCAAGATTTAAAAATTTTGGCTAGTTAGTGGTGTCATCCTCCATCACCCAGTGTGGCCCGCACCCCCTACGGCCCCCTAGCGACACCACTATATGCGTGTACAGTCTCTCTGTTGGCATCCTTCAGTCTTGGAAGACTATGGTGTCACGCTCTGAATGGTGGTTCTGGAACAGAGTGTCCTCTCCAGTCCGCGAAGCCTGGGTAGATATGGAGGATAGACTGTTACCCATACAGCAAATCCCTCCTCTCCACGTCGCTGAAATGGTCCAATGGAAAGGCAGAAGCCAATAAAGTTGGTTCCAGCGGCGTCACAGGAGTTGCCAGAACGTGACTGTGTTCAGCCATGAAATGCCTCAGGGATTCCGGCTCCGGATTTTGCCTCGAGGTTGACTCCTGAAGCCTTTTCCATAACTGGATGTAGCCACAAGGCAGTGGAGGTTTGGGATCAGAGTTTTCCTTCTCTTGGATGAGCTGCCTTCCCAGGCTGATGAGCCAGGCGTGTACAGTATGTGCACTCACAGACTGGATTCACCGTTTTCTTGAATGGGGACATATGAATGTCCCCAGCATTTAGCCAGAAACCCAGTTATTAGTGCACATTTCAAGTGAACATTTACAAAAAGCCAGTACCTTTGCCAGCTGTCAGTTGGATCTCTTGACAAGGCTTGAGTGCAAATACAAATGGTTGGACCTTGGTGAGCATCAACTGCTCATAAAAGGTCATCAAGGATTAGCAAAAAAGAACCTTCGTGAGCAGATGATTCATTTGCAAACCTTCACGCATGCTTGTTTATATTCTTCTCACAAACATTTTTGCAATGGGAGATCAATATTCCAAGCCTCTCTGGTCAAAGACTTGCAACAAGTGGTATCACTAGGGGTTTGTGGGGTGTGTGGACTGCACCTGGTAACACTGCTGGGGGGTTGACACCAATATGGCTTGCTTAGGCTGTGCCGCAGAGGGCACTTTCTGTGATCGGGTGCAGTGCAATCGGGTGCAGATTTCCCAGCATGCCCTTTGCCACATGGTGGGATTCACTGGGGAAGGGGTTGCCCTCAGGGGTGGGGGCTTCTTCACTGCACACTGAACACAGCCTAGTAGGACAGGGAAGCACACTTGCCACCTGCCGTGTGGTTTTCCACCACAAACACTGATGCAATTGGCTAGTCCTCTGGGCTACCAAAGATTGTTCTAGATCTTGCACAAAAGCCAGGTAGCCCCAAAGCAATTGCAGTGGCCTGGAAGGGTGGGGCTGGCCCACGGGGGTGAAACCAGCTCTAGTGATGCCACTGCTTGCAACATTGATATCACAAGCCATCATTGGATCAGGAACACAATTGCACTGAGGGCCCAACTAACCTGTGCACTCCCTTTTCTTGTCCTCCAAATCTTGTGCACCTGGGAATGCTAGTTAATTAACTCCATATATTGTCCAAACCTGGGAGCTGTGGTTTAATTGGGCCAGCACAGACAATACAGCTGACCAGTATATCCACCTGATTGTATTGCCTACTATGCAAAGAAGGGTGTTGGTGCTTTTGCCCCAGTGCCCTTCCTGATGCACTGCTCCACTTCACAACAACAACAACAGCAACAACTAGGTATTTATATACCACCTTTCTGGTCATTGGATTACTCCTCTGAGTTTATTCAAGGCAGTTTACATAGGCAGGCGTTTCTAAATCCCTCAAGGGGATTTTTACAATCATAGAGGTTCTCTCTTTCAAGAACCAACAACATTTCAGAATGGATCTTCCTGGTTTGGTCTCACTTCTGGCCTCCAGTTCTCCCACGCAGGCTGACAAGCAGCTCCATCTCTCACACGGAGGGCAGCCAAGACACTTCTTGCTCACACCAAGAGCAGGTGGAATCCCTTAGCTGGGCTTGTCAGCTGCTTCAAGGTCTTGCCATTGTCAGCCGTTCAGGGAGCTGCAGGTGTCCTTGAACTGGCGACCTTCTGATGTTATCTTTGGGCTAACGGAGGCTCGACCCTCTAGACCAGACCTCCTGCCCCACGTAATATAGAAAGTGAGCTGGGGCAATGTCAAAGGTTGGCCAGGTTGGCCAGTAGCCACGGAGCATCAGAAGGTCCACCCAGCTGGACTGGTTCTCCAAACCTCCCAATATAGATAAACCACTGCAGATTTTCCCCATTTGCCAATGGGAATGGAAAGAGGACCCTCTACTTGCTGATTTTTGGCCCAATCCTATTGCTTGCTAGTGCTGGTGGAGCACATGCTCCACTGGCATAAGCTGGCACAAAGGTGCTGTAAAAGACTTTGTGATAGCACCCCTGTTTGCATCAGCTGTGGGCAGGGCTTTTTTTTCTAATGGAACGCGGGGGGACGGAGTTCCGGCACCTTTTTGCAGGGGCCCCTCCCCTTCGGAGGCATTCCAGGAGGGAGGGAGCAAAACAGAGGCATTCGCTGGGTGGGTGCTGGGGGGTGCAGGGTGGGCGGGCGCCTGGCCCCTGCCTGACCACACAACGACCCCCTCCTGCCCCATCTCCAAGCTCTCGCCTGAGCCCAGCCCGCCTCCCCTCCCCCGCACTCTGCTTCCCCGCGCAGCTTCCAAGCCAGTGGAGGGTGTGGGCGACACGCGCCGACGCTGAGGAGGAGGATGGACAGCCAGCCAGCCAGGGAGACGGGCTGCGGCACCCACGGAATGCCCAGGTACTGGTTTGGCGGAGGAGGAGGGGAAGGAAGCTGGCTGGTGCAGCCCCCCATGCCAATCTGCAGCATGAGCCTATGCATGTCTACTCAGAAGTAAGTCTCATTGTGCTCAATGGGGCTTGCTCCTGGGAAAGGGTGCATGGCCTTGCAGCCTGAGAGCCCAAGCCTATGCATGTCTACTCAGAAGAAAGTTCCATTGTGTTCAATGGGGCTTACTCCCAGGAAAGTGTCATAGCCTTGCAGCCTGAGTAGACAGGCAGAGGAAGGGCTCTGAGGCTGCAGTCCTCTCCACACTTTCCTGGGAGGAAGCCCCACAGTCTCTACTGGGACTGACTTCTGAGTAGACAGCCATAGGTTTTGGCTCTGAAGCTGCAGTCCTCTCCACACCTTCCTGGGAGGAAGCCCCATTGACTCTAATGGGACTGACTTCTGAGTAGACAGGCACAGGATTGGGCCCTGAGGCTGCCATCCTATCCACAGTAAGCCCCATTCACTAAAGTGGACTTCTGAGTAGACATGCATAGGATTGGGCTCTTAGGCTGCAATCCTAGGCACTTTCCTGGGAGTAAGCTCCATTGACTAGACTTACTTCAGAGTAGACATACCTAGGATTGGGCTCTTAATCCTGGCAGAGATATATATCTGCACCCATTTTCACATGCTAAGGGCAGGTGAAAAGGGATTCTACGTGTGTACAACGTGCTGTCCAGCCTTGCCAGAGATCCTCCTCATCCTTCCCCCACAAGCATGTCCTCCGCCAGCCAGCGTTTGCAGCTCCTCTCCAGCAATGCACAGCAGCTGCTCAGGGCAGCAGGGAACATACAATTGCATGCAGATATATATCTGCACCCATTTTCACATGCTAAGGGCAGGTGAAAAGGGATTCTACGTGTGTACAACGTGCTGTCCAGCCTTGCCAGAGATCCTCCTCATCCTTCCCCCACAAGCATGTCCTCCGCCAGCCAGCGTTTGCAGCTCCTCTCCAGCAATGCACAGCAGCTGCTCAGGGCAGCAGGGAACATACAATTGCATGCCAAGCGCCTTCCCAAAGACACAGAGTATTCTGACACCTGAATTAAACCATATTTAATCACTTGTTTGCAAATGTAGCTGTTTCTCTGTGCACCTAAGGACCCCTCTCGTGTAAGAATTCCTTTTTTGTTCTTACTCCCACAGTTGCTTAGAGTAATTTTACTACATGGAACTCATGTAAGCCATTTTTCGGAATCCATTCACTGCTTCCTCTCCTCGAAGTAGTGCCACACTACATACTACACGCTACAAGTGCACCTGTACAGTATTTTTCCCCATGTGTAGAAAAAGTAGCTAGGGGGAAGGGGATGTGGAGATTGACAGCCCAATCCTATGCGTGTCTACTCAGAAGTAAGTTCATCTTTAGGGGGAAGCATATAAAAAAGTATTTTATTTCTCCAATAATAAATGGTTTATAAATAAATAAATAAAAAAATAAAAAAAAGATTAACAAGTTGTGAGTTCCTGCACCTTTTCTTTTACAAAAAAAGCACTGGCGGTGGGAAAACCAGAGCCTTCTGCCTCCTGCCGGCACATAGAGCTGCAACCGCTGCTGCAGGTAAGTTTGCAGCTGTGAAGCGCAGGGGCAGGGTGAGAGAGGGCGGAGAGGAAGTGGACTGGGTGGAGGCAGCAACAGGGAGCAGGCGGATTGGGCCCAGGAGGGGGCAGGATCAGTGGCACCAGTGCACGCCATCTCCTTTACCCCTTCCGCTGGGCCATGTTCGATCAACACAGACTCGCACCAGCTATATGCAGCTGGCGCAGATCTGAGATGACCCGTTGTGCTGGCTGCAGCTCACCCCAGGGCAAGGGAACAAATGTTCACTTACCTCAAAGAGACCTCCAGCCTCCGGCAAAATTTCCCTGCGGGATGCCACTGGTGCCGCTGTATCAGTGCAGGGGAACTTAGGTAGGAGGATTGGGCTGTTTGTCTGTAGGCTTGGGGGGCAGGTTTGGCTCTGAGACTTCAGGAGCTGAAGAACATCCGATGACTCAAACGCAACTGCTATGGTACGCAGGCAGCACACAGGAAGGAAAGAGAAAAAACAGTGTGGAGTCATTTTGCCTTCCTCTGTCCATGAGGAGGAGCCTGTGTGGACTGTGGTAAGCTGGCCACCCTTTGCCACCTGAAGTGCCCACTTCAGCAGCTTCTAGGTAGGACCAGCATTCATGGTATAGATCAGGGGTGTCCAAAGTTTTTGGCAGGAGGGCCACATCTTCTCTCTGACACTGTGTCGGGGGCCAGGGGAAAAAGGAATTACTTTACATTTAAAATTTGAATAAATTTACATAAGTTTACATAAATGAATATATTAAGGGTGAACTTATATGAATGAATGAAGGTCTTGCAATAACTCAGGGCCTATAAAAGGCCTTGCACAAAACAAGGCTGGCCTTTCCTTTGCTGCCGCTACTGCATCACAGATGTGAAACAACAAGCAGTGGAGGGAGCCCTCATCCCACAGCTCACGCAAGAGGTCAAACAGTCACCCTCACACTGAGAGCAGTTGCGTCGGGTCAGCATGGGCCCCAACAAATCTCAGGAGGGCCAGAGGCTCATTGGAGACCGGGGGCTCCCTGAGGGCCGCATTGAGAGGCCTCAAGGGCCGCAAGTGGCCCCCGGGCAGGGGTTTGGGCACCCCTGGTATAGATAGAAGATGAGGTTTGTAGAGTGCAGAATTCTCTTACTAGGCCAGCAGAAGTTCTCACTTAGCAGGTTTCTGATAAGGTGACTGGCCCTGCACAGCTATATGACAGGCCAAAATTCAACAGGTGATGCAGTGCATAGACAAGGCTACAGTGGTCCAAGGTTTTAAGAACCTGGGCCTGAATGGCATGAAACCAGACAGGTGACAAGGAGGTGGCTGGGCCCTTGTTGACTGGGAGTTCAGATGGCTTGTCCTCAGCTATGCTCCTGATCAAGCCCTCTCACAGAGCCTGGCTGTTTGTTGGCAGATTGGGGGGTGGGTGGGTGGGAGACAGACCTTCCTTAATTGGGGGCTGTGAAGCTGGGCGGGCAGAAAGGCACGGGGGGGGGGAGAGCGGCGCTAATAAGCAGGGAGAATGATCGATGGCTTGCCCAGTCGTGAGTTAAATGAGAACAAATTTCTTTAGGCTAATTATGTTGGTTAAATCTGTTGGAGTCAATAAAAAACTCCTAGAAAACAAGTGGGAAAAGGGGGGGGGGAAGGTGGATGGGGTGCATGTGTGTGTGATGGAGAGAAAACGAAGTACAGCCAGACCAACAATGAAGACATCGGGATTTTGGGGCAGTGAAATGATGAAATAATTGGCGGGAGCGCAATAAATGTAATTGTGTGCCGTCCGGGGTGCATTGTGCTATTGTGACGAATGAAACTGTTCCAGGCCCCCCTTTAAGGCGCCACAGTTTCTCCAACCAGGTTGACAAAGGAGCAGCCGACAAGCGGCTAAATCTATCAGGGGATGGTCAATTTTGTTTGAAAACAGGCCTTTCTCTCTCTCTCTCCCCCCCCCCCCCCCCCCACAAAGCAAGGAGTGTTCTTTTATGCAGTCAATCTCCCTCGCCAGTATGGCTGGCTGGAACTCAACACTTCTCCTTGCTCCCAAAGAAGGAGTGCAGGCATTTTGCAAAGGGGGTAGAGAGAGCTGGCGGGGGGGGGGGGAGTTTGGTGGTGGTGGTGGAGGAGAAGAAGAGGAACAGGAGAAAGAATGTGGGAAGGGTGTAAAATGAGAAATATCTGGCCTTCGGGAAGGAAGCCCCAAAGCATGTTTCCCTTTTTTCCCATCATTGATCATTTAGTTTAGTTGCGGAGCAATATTGTGGCAACAGTGCGAGGGGGAGAGAGAGAGATCCTAGTGCAGATCTCCCCCCCCCCCCTCGTCTTCTGATGTCACAGATGGTGCAGAGAGCAGCGGTCTGCTCCCAGCATGGGGCCTATATGCCTTCCTCCCCCATTGTTCCCCCAGTTAAAAAAGAAGGGGACAAAATACAAAAGCAGTTCGAAAACATGCTTAATAACAAATTCTAAATAATTTCCCAAACAGAGGGGTTGAGCTAAGCAGAGGGGAAAGCCGTGCAGGCACAGAGAGCGAGAGAGGAGAGGGAGGGGGTGCCACAACCTGCCCCCAAGGTTTCTTGGGCATTTGGACAAGAGTTTCTTTGGCTTCCTTGCATGCTACTGGAGGGGAGTTGTTTTTTTCCCCCGAGTCAGCATCTCCCCCTTGGAGTCGTTTCCTCCACGGGATGTTGCCTGGGGTTCTCCTGCTGGGTTTGGCGTCCTTCCCCTGGGTTTGGGGCTCTCAGATGTGCCAATGTCACTGCACCTGCCTGGCAGAGCAAGCCGGGGAAGGCCTGCAGGTGCCAAAACGGCAGACCCGGCAGCTGCGGCACCATCACCATCATCCTAGGCAAAGGCGCAGGCTCCGAGGTAAGAGAACCCTTTCTAACCCTGAGACCCCCAAAGGTGATTTGCCCCTTCCCACCGCATCCGCTCCCCCACACCTGCTTGAGCTTGCGAGATGCATTTGCCGCTCAGCTGAGAGTGCAGGTTGACCTTGGAGAGCATCTTAGGAAATGCGCCATTTGGAGGGAATTTGGATATCAGAGGTTGTCGCTTTATTACCTTGTTGCTTTAGGTAATAAGGCTTTTGCATAGAGAATGGCTGTCGGTGGGTAGGTGCGTGAACTTGGCTTCTCCATTATTATATTCTTTTGTAACCTATAAAGAACCAGCTTGTCATCAAAATGCGTAAAAAGCAGGCTATAAAGGGAAACCGTAAACAAGACTACTTGGCAAAGATGCTCCTTTTTGCTAAGCCGGAACTGTACGTCTGTCATTTTTGTACACTATTCAAGATGGTCTCTGCCCCAAAGACCTTACAATCTTAAAAAAAAAAAAGATAAAAAGAAATAGGAAAGACAGGGAGAATGGCCAACTCATCCAGTTGGGAAGTGGACACCGATGGTCATGTATAGCTCCCTGTTCCTTTCCATGGGACTTTGTTGGAGATCTTCCCAATGTATCAGGGCCCATTCATTGCATCAGATTCCAAACTGCAGAAATCATAAGGGGACTTGAGAATGGAATTGGTCCGGTGTTTTGTCACAAGCAAACCATTGCAGCTGTGCAGAGAACCAGATACCGCTTTAGCTACCTCTTCCCTTTCCAGGCAAAAGGAAGAAGGTTGTTCCATTTTGAATTCAAGTGTAGTTTTAATAAGGGTGAGCATTTTAATTTTTCTGAAAGCCAAGTGTTTCTCTGTAAATCACTTTAAAAGGATGGTCAGTAACAACAGTGCGATGAGACATGCAAGGTCAGTTATTAAGTGTGAAGGAATGTGGACCAGGCTACGCGGAGTGAATACTTGTATATATATTTTGTCTTGGGAAGTCTTTCTTTCGGCTTACCTTCACCGTCATGTTTCCGAGAGGTCATGGCTCTGCTCTGAAAGTCAATGGACAGCTGTGTGTCTTTATTCTTTCCTGCCTTGGTCTCTTTGGAAGTTGTCACTGAACCTTTGCCGGGCTCTCCTTTTCGAGCAGTGCTGATTCTCACCTCTTCAGCCTCTGCAAACTGTAATCAGATGAACTGCAAACTGTAATCAGTGGTGAGCTGGTATCTCACTTGTAAATTACGCTGATACACAGTGACTATGTGGGTTGGTCACACAAGTAGATTAGATGATAGGACACCTCTGTGAATACTTGGGACACAACAGGCTTTCCAGTGAATTCACTGCCATGGGCTACAGCACTAGTGAGGGCCACTGGTTTAGCTGGCTCTGGGTTCCTTCAAATTGGGTGTTTAATCTGGGGTCGTTACGCATTGTTCACTTGCTCTTTATGGGGACTTCAAATGACATCGCCGTCCATTTGTTGCCTACCTGTCTTTTCCCTGTGCCTAAACCTTCACAGATTTAACAGAGGAAATTAGACTTTTTTTTTATAAAGACCAATGCAAGCGTTACAGGTTTGGACTGTTGATAGTGCTGCTGTTGCATCTGTTTCTGGAGAGGTGCAGGCACAGAGAGGAACACAGGATGCTGCCTTACCGAGTCAGACTCTTAAATGTCTTTGGCAGTATTGCCAACTCTGACTGGCGGTGGTTCTCCAGGAGTTCAGGGAGGAATTTTTCTCTGCTGTACTTGGAGATCCTGACGATAACAGGCAGCACAATTCTAAATTGTGCTGCAATAGGCAGGCCGGCGGACCTGCACTGTATCCAGTGCAAGTTTGGGGCTGACTGAATCTCAGCCTAAGGCAAGGGGAAGCTTTTTCCCTTACCCCGGGGAGAGCTGCAGCAGCCCCAATGGGTCTACTTGGATCTGTGCCACCTTGTCAGGTGGCGCAGATCTGAGCAGAATGGAGCAGCCAGGAGCTGCTCTGCGTCGCCTGGGAACAGGGGCTAGGATCCGGCATAACCGCTGGATCCTGGCCCCACCTTCTGCTCCCCACCTGCCTACTCATGGGCCTCCCCACCACCCGTCACCCCCCCGCCCCGAAACACCTCCTCCTCACCTCCACTCCACGCTCCGTCCACCCCTTCTGCCCCCTGCACTGGCTGAGCCTGGCTAGCGCGAACCTACCTTCTCCTGCTGCCACAGAGGCTGGATTTGGCCTCCACAGGTCGAGACACCTCCTTGCGCCAGCGCAACTTACTTTCATTGAGGCACAAATGTGCTTTATGGCACATTTGCGACCCTTCCAAGTCGGAGCAGGGGACTCGTGCTAGCCTAGGGCGCAGTTAGGATTGTGCTCTAAGGCTACAATCCTATGCACTTACATAACCCCACTGAGCATAGTGGGGCTGACTCCTGATTCAAACTGCACATGATGTTGAAATAATCTCATGTGCTTCCCCAGTTTAACCCTGCCTCCATTTTTCTCCCCTACCTCTTATGTCAATCTCTAAATTGTAGGCTCCTTACGGTGCAGTTTGGTCCTCTCATTTCTTGTGAAGCACCATGTGAATGTAAAGTGCACATCATGAATTACGAGAAAAGTTTTCGATTTATGACAATCTTGGTACTGTACATTATTGTTGGCAACCTTCAGTCTCGAAAGACTATGGTATCGCGCTCTGAATGGTGGTTTTGGAACAGCGTCTAGTGTGGCTGAAAAGGCCAATTCGGGAGTGACAATCCCTTCCACACTGGGAGCAAGTGCAGTCTGTCCCTGGTCTGTCTCCCTGGCTATGGGCCTTCCTTCTTTGCCTCAGACTGTTGGCCAAGTGTCTCTTCAAACTGAGAAAGGCCATGCTGCACAGCCTGGCTCCAAGCGGGCGTTTGAAATTGGACCTGTGTTGCCACAGTTGTGTTCAAAATCTGGAAGTTGTTTCTTAAACTCCCCCACGGGTAGTCAAGCTCACTCTTATGCACAGATCCTTGAGTACACAGATTTCATTTCCATCCATGGGATGAATTACTGGCACATAACCCATGGCAGGGGGTTAATTTATAATTTGTGCCAGGGAGGAAGGAAATTGAAAGGGACATAAAAGTTTTGCACTTGCAATTAGTCCCATATTGTTACAGACCTGCGCTGCAGCAGGTCATGTCCAGGACAACAGGTCAAAAAACCCAGCGTGGCGTGTTGTGAATACAGAATCAGCCTTTGGAGAGCATCGGATGGGATGGAGCAGCCTAGAGGGGAAGAGTTTTGTAACCTCCAGGGAAGGAGGGATCTGATTGTCTCTGGTCTGACTTCTTTGGAAAGCAATGGAAGGTTGTTCTGTCAAATGTATCGCGGCGCACAGGCCATTGAAATGGTGCTTCGGACGCTCTGACTTGCCCTTCTCGCAGAGCTTTGCGGCTGATGGCCAACCATTGTCCCCGTGTTCGATCAGAGAATGCAACAAAGCCGGGGACTCATTTCCAGCGTGCGAGGGCCTTCATTTGCAAGCCTAATACATGGGAAAACAGGCCTTTCCTAGGCGCGAAGGCTTGTAGGATTAGCTGGCTCCTCCTTTCGTTGAACAAGGTTGGGTTGTTCCCAGCATCCCACTGCTCTCCAGCCAGTCTATATCTTCTAAGAAGTTCTGTTGTTTGCTTCACATGCCTCAACTATGGGCTTTCAGCATGCATGCATGTACAGGTGTCCCCTCCTATCTGTGGGGGTTCTGTTCCGGGTCCCCCTCCGTGGATACTGAAACCGCAGATACGGGAGAACCCTATATAAAACAGTGTACAATGCACGCTCCCCCACACCCATTACCTTAGTTTTTCTTTACTTTTATTTTTTTTGCCCAGTACAGGAATGCAACATGCAGCTTGCCCACTAGAGGGCAAGCTAACATTAGTTTGGTTAGTCTCCATTAGGGCAGGAGGTCTGGTCTAGAGGGTAGAGCCTCCGTCTGCCTGAAGATAACAGCCACAAGGTCTCCAGTTCGAGGCCACCGGCACCGTGCGACCTTGAAGCAGCTGACAAGCTGAAGCCGAGCCATTCCATCTGCTCTGAGCATGGGAGGATGGAGGCCAGAATGTGAAGCCAGATCGGAATGAAACACCTGAATGTAGTGGTTCTTGAAAGAAAGAACCTTCTTTCAAATTGTAAAAATCCCTATTTAATAAGGGATTTAAATAAAGCCTGCCTATGTAAACCGCCTTGAATAAAGTCTTGAATAAAGACCAAGAAAGGCGGTATATAAATACCTGTTGTTGTTGTTGTTGTTGTTGTTGTTGTTGTTGTTGTTATTAACAGGAAGCAGGAATTGTCTAACATTGGGTTAGTCTTCCTTTAGCATGCAGGCTCCCTGCCTGCATATTGTGTTCCTGTATTAAGCAAGAAAATAAAAGTAAAGAAACACTACGGTCATGGGTTTGGGGGAAGGCATGTGACCCCCACAGAGTACTGTGGATGGGTGAATCCCTGGATACCAAATTCATGGATATGGAAGAATGTTTATACCTTCCATGCCTATCAGGTGTAGGAGCACATGTCAGCATGCACTGTTCCAGTGGTGTAGCTAAGGGGGTGGGGTACACTGCCCTGGGTACCACGTCTCGAGGGGGTGCCAACCTGCACCCCTGATGGCTGATCCTGAGGCAAGCCTTAGAAAGGCACCTGATTTTAGCTGCAGAAGGCCTGCTGGTGGTCTTAGAAAGGCACTAAGACCACCTTCCAGATGCACCCAGAGTGTTTTCTGGACGTCTGACCCCAGGGGGTGTTAAACATTTTTGTGCCCCCAGGTGCCAGAACTCTTAGCTGTGTCATTGCACTGTTCAACAGTCATTGCTGCCCCAAAGCATCTGGAACAAAAGTTATAAATTCCCACTTCAGATAATGGGGATTGGCTTCCATGACCCTGGGCTCATCCTACTTACCGGCTTAGCAGATGCAAACCTACTTTGTGCAGGGCAAGGAGGTGGGGTAATTGTTTTTCATCAGGAAGCCAGGTTGCACATTTGCAGCATGGTGGGGTTGCAAATGTGGACCTGGATTGCGAAACCAAGAGAACCTGGGAACAGAAACACAGAAACCTAAGATGCGTGTCTTGTTTTCTTGTTGGAGATGGAAGTAGCGCTGAAGTTTAATTTTGACAGTATGAGAAAGGAAGCAGGGTGCTCATATATTTACTGCCCTTTCCGTAGACTTAGGTGAGGCCAAACCAACCTCTAATTAAGCAGAGCCTCTACCTATTTTGGATGTCTCTTCATGCTCAGTGGCTGCTTTGGTTTTTGTGCTAACGCCAAAGCGCCACCTCATGGCTTCTTCCACACTCTGCAGGCAAGAACCACACAGAACATCCTCTACATTTTTACACATATTACAATCACATCTTCAGGTTTAAAGAAGGCTGGGGGAATGGACAGAGTCGGTGGGCCCAGAAAAGTGATGCAGGGAATACAGCAGGCATGAGAGCAGAATCCTTGGCTTTGGATACAAAGCTTGTGCCTTAGCAATTTTTCACTCTGCAGCAGCGGGGAGTCAGTTCTCAGTGGGAGCCGGGACTCCAGTGGATCGAACTGCTCTCTTAAAACTATCCAAGGTCCTGCAGGCCACAAGTTTGGCCACCCCTGTCATATGTCATTTCATCGCGTGGTCGGTCTGTGGAACTCCTTGCCACAGGATGTGGTGCTGGCGTCTAGCCTAGACGCCTTTAAAAGGGGATTGGACGAGTTTCTGGAGGAAAAATCCATTATGGGGTACAAGCCATGATGTGTATGCGCAACCTCCTGATTTTAGGAATGGGTTAAGTCAGAATGCCAGATGTAGGGGAGAGCACCAGGATGAGGTCTCTTGTTATCTGGTGTGCTCCCTGGGGCATTTGGTGGGCCGCTGTGAGATACAGGAAGCTGGACTAGATGGGCCTATGGCCTGATCCAGTGGGGCTGTTCTTATGTTCTTAAACTACAATTCCCAGGAGGCCTTGCAGGTCTTCTTGTTATGTGGTGTGCTCCCTGGGGCATTTGTTATGCAGCTGTGAGATACAGGAAGCTGGACCAGATGGGCCTATGGCCTGATCCAGTGGGGCTGTTCTTATGTTCTTATGTTCTTATGTTCTTATCGCTTCTTGTGTGGAGCCAGGACATCACTATTGAACATCAAGTGGCTTTCCAGCACATTTGCAATGCTGATTCTGTAATACATGTGTGCTTGTTATCAGGCATCGGGTGCAATTCTGGAATTCACTTCCAGACGCCTGGGAGCGTCGCAAATGTGCCATAAAGCACTTTTGTGCCTCCTCAGGAGGAAGCCAGGTCGGTGCCCAAAGAAGCGCCAGCCTGTGGAGGCCAACGCAAGCCTCTGCGCTTGCTTCCTCCTTGGAAGTTGCATTGGCCCAGCTGGGCCAACGCAATGAAGAAAGGTAGGCAAGGAGGAGGTGGGAGGGAGGCGTTCCTGGGCGGGGGGAGGGTGGACGATGGGCAGCCCCGGGGGGTGGGTGAGCAGGGAGTGGGAGGCGGGACTGGGATCTGGCAGTTAAGCTATATCCCAACCCCCGTTCCCGGGGAGAACAGAGCAACTTCAAGCCGCTCCACTATCCTCAAACTTGCACCACCTCCAGAGGTGGCGCAAGTCCAAGGAGACCCATTGGGTCTTACCTGGCAGCCCTTACCTGGAGGTAATGGGAAATGTTTCCCCTTGCCTCTGGCTGAGCTGCATATGGCCAAAATCCTGCACTGGATACAGTGCAAGCCTCCTGGCTTGCCTGTTCCAGCACAGGGTAGGATTGCGCCCATCATCATAATCATTATCATCATCATCATCATCTTTGTTTCAAGGACTCTGAAGTGGCACCAAGCTACATCTTTCTTTCTTTCTTTCTTTCTTTCTTTCTTTCTTTCTTTCTTTCTTTCTTTCTTTCTTTCTTTCTTTCTTTCTTTCTTTCAGATTTTCCAGATCATTTTTAAAAAATAGTTCCTACTTAAGCACAGACTTGTCTCACAGAGTTGTGATTCACAGCTTGTAGGGGGGCTTGCAGGGGGGTCTAGTTCCCCTCTTTGTGTATTGCATGTGTTTTAAGACTCTGACTATTTGTGGTCCAATCTGCTCCTTGTTAGGTATTTATTTTTTAAATTCGAGTTTATTCATCCCACCACTTCCTGCTCCTTCCGCAACATCCTACAATTGTCCAGCTGCATGTCCTTGGCAAGCTGGCTGCTTCCTAGGTTTTATGAGAGAATGAGTTGTGATACTGATGTGCTGAAGAAGTTGATGCATCATGATCAAGATTGCAAAAATCTGTACAACTTAAGGCTAATGAGTCTTAAGGAAAGCTGGGACAGGTGCTTTTCAACCGAGTGGCCCTACACAATGCTGCATCGGCTGCCTGTTTTTGCACTGAAGTGGACTTTCAGAAGTCTCTTATGAGAAGGCAGGGAGGAGATGTACATAACGGAACTAGTGCATAATTGAATCTGTGGGATTCGCAACTACAAGGTGTGATAGCTGCTAGACTAGTTGCAGCGACTAAGTGGGTTGCAAGCCAAGTTTAGGTGGGTCCCCATTCATTTCAATATTTTAATTTTAATATATTAGACTTGATGCTACCATGTTATGCGACTACATTTGGGAAAATGTTACAGACCTGTACTTTTAACAAGCACTATGTATATATTTTTTAACCATGATACTAAATGGGACTTACTCCTGGGTAAGTGTGGGTAGGATTGCAACCTAGGGTGCTAAAACTTTTCCTGCTTGATGATGTCACTTCTGGTGGGTCCTGACAGACTCTCATTCTAAAAAGTGGGTCCTGCTGCTAAATGTGTGAGAACCACTTGTCTAGGAGGATTTCCTGCTAAAGGCAGGGGGTTGGACTAGATAACCTTATGGGAACCTCCCAACTCTTAAGATTTGATGATCTTCATTCATTGGTAAAAAAAAGAGTTTCGATTTTTCTCAGCAAATCTTTGAAACCTGTTAACTAGGCAAAGAAGAACTTTTTGAAGTGACAATTCTCTTATATTTAGCAAGGGGAGAAAGCAACTCTCCCTATTCATCCTAGCACATTGCGGAGACCTCTGTTCTGCGTCTTTTGAAATAGTGAGCCCCTTTGGGACAAGGAACCATTTTCTTATCCCTTCCGTTACTTATTCCTTTGAAATTCTTTTTTAAGCAATATATAAATATTGTATTTGAAACAACAATTTTGGAAGGAGTGACTTGATTGTGGCAGGGTCCCCTTGGCTAGGCTTGAGTTCAGATGCAAACCTGACACCTTACTTGAATGGGCAAAATAAATATTGTGCATTGTCTTGATTTCCATTCATTGAGGAAATTCACCTTCATATTTCCCGAGCATTGTCTATGTGTGTAAGGAAGGGATGAAAGAGACATAATTGAAGGAAGGAAGGCAGGGCACAGAAAACAAAAATGGACATTCCTGTGGAGGGGAGCTTGTTTGTCTTGACGGGAGGGGCTGAATTCCAGCTCTCTGGTGATACAGGAGGAAACCGGAAAGTTGAAGAGCTGTCCCTATTTTTTGAGTTCTCGAAGCAGCTCAACTTCCAACTGTAGTAGGAGGAGAGGCCTCAGCTGAATTCTGACCCCAGCCACCCCCTTCCATATCCTGTGAAGAGTCCAGAAAAATACAAGCGGATGGAACAGACTTGATGAAAGCTTTTGAGCATTGACCAGTGTGCCTGTGTGTGTTGGAGAGGAGAAACAGTGTGCAATCTTGGGATTGACTGGGAGGAAAGGGGAACAGTCAGCAAGGTCTAGTCAATTTCCTGGGGTGCAAATTTCTCCAAAGCAACCCTTCCAGCAACAGGACAAACATGTCAGTACATGTGATGCTGCAGAGGTTCTTGGTGTGGACAGCATTCCTACTTTTGGAAGGTGAGTAAATTGCACATGGGAGGAATCTCTTTTCTATGGAGTGCATAGGATGGACATTCTGAGGTTAGATCTTCACCTACTGGAAAGAATTTGGGGGCTGCAATCTTAAGTGTGCTTACTTGGAAGTAAAATTAATGTGATTTCCTTCAGATGAAACAGGGTCTAGGATGAAAGAGATTGATGCGAGGCTTTTTTTTGGGGGGGGGGGGTGATTGCATTGACTGAACACTTCCTGCATGTCCTTTTAAGAGAAAGGTTTGCTTGTCTGCAAGAATGAGCTAGGGCAGCATTTCTCAAACTGGGACCCACTTAAGTGAGTTGTGAGCCAATTTCATGTGGTTCCTCACTCATTTCAATGTATATTTTATTTTTTAATATATTAGACTTGATGCTACCATGGTATGTTATTGCATTAGGGAAAATGTTACAGCGCTGTACTTCTAGCAGGCTACTATATAAGTGTTTTAACAATGATAGTCAATAGGACTTACTCCAAGGTAAGTGTGGGTAGGATTACAGCCTTTGGGATGTTTGGGAGTAGAAGGTTAGGAGGCTTCTTCTTTATTTTAAATATTTTTTTAAAACTTATACTTATTGTAAACTTGATTTGATTTTTGTTGGGGGGGGGGTGTGTTAAAAATTTTCCTGCTTGATGATGTCACTTCTGGTTATGACATCCAGGTTAATGATATCACTTCCAGTGGGTCCTAACAGATTTTTCATTCTAAAATGTGGGTGCCAGTGCTAAAAAGTTTGAGAACCATTGGCCTACTGAATCTGCTATCTGAAGGACAGAGATAGAGTAACTAGTGGGCTTACAAAATGTGAGATGACTTTTGCATATGTCAACTGGATCCTGTGGAACAACTCCACATTCCTTAGCCTTCCTGCCATTTTCTCTGTGTGGCCTCAAAGAATGCATGAACTTAAAAAAACAAAAACAGGAATCTTTGTTCTACAGGAAATAATTGGACTGCCTTGCCAAATTTTTTAAAAAAACAACTGTATCTTTCCATTAAGTATATGATTATTACCTTGTACACTACGTGCTTGTACACTACGAAAGCATAAAGTATTATTCTTAATACCTAGTTTTGTGCATCTTGTGAGGTTTTGGACTTTTTGTGTTTGCAAAGCAGCCCCTCACAGCATAGACCAGGGGTGTCCAAAGTTTCTGACTGGAGGGCCACATCATCTCTCTGACACTGTGTCCGGAGCCAGGATAAAAGAATTAATTTACATTTAAAATTTGAATAAATTTGCATGTTTACATAAATGAATATATTAAAGATGAACTTAATATGAATGAATGAAGGTCTTGCAATAGCTCAAGGCCTATAAAAGGCCTTGCACAAAGCAAGGCTGACCTTTCCTTTGCTGCCGCTGCTGCATCACAGACATGAAACAGCAGGCAGTGGAGGGAACCCTCATCCCACAGCTCACATGAGAGATCAAACAGTCGCCCTCATGCTCACAGCAGTTGCATCGGGCCAGTGCAGGCTCCAACAAATCTCTGGAGGGCCAGAGGCTCATTGGAGACTGGGGGCTCCCTGAGGGCCGCATTGAGAAGCCTCAAGGATCGCATGTGGCCCCAGGGCCGGAGTTTGGGCACCCCTGGCATAGAGCAAACCATCCCCGAAGGGGGAAGGATCAAAAGTCATTTGGGGCTGGGTGGAACAGGTGTCTGTTATTCCAGGCAGGGGAAATAAAAACACCAGCTCTGCCAGACTTACGTTCTGAATTATGTCCATTTGCTGCTTTAGGTGCAAATGATTTTAAATATCTATAATTGATAGATATAAATGTGTGTGGGAATGGAAGTTCCACGCGTGCTCCTGTCTGTGTCGTGCATCCCATAGCTGCCATTTTGCAAGCAGGAGGACTGATGGGTGTGGTTATGTGATGACTTGGGAATGAGAGCATGTACAAAGTCCGTTCTAATGACAAAGGTGGCTGGCCCATCCATGAAGCAGATGTTGCCTCAGGCGGTAGATTGGGGGGGGGAAGCCCATCTCTCTCACTTGCCATGTTACTCCTCTTCCTCCCACTCTCTGGATTGGAAAAGGGAGAAAGGGTTGGAGGAGAGGAGAATGGTGGACTCAAGCATCCCTGACACTCTAGGCCACCGTGCACCTCTCCTCCAAAGATAAATTCCTGGATAATCTCATACCCTTCAGTGTTTTACTGATGAAACAGAGACCCTCTTATGTACATTATTCTCCCACCAAGGAGCACTTGGTCACTTTCTCTTCCAGGATTGCATGCTGCTGAAAGCTCATCCTTGCCTGCTATCCATACTGGAGGTACCTTTTTAACCAGCCCTTGCTGCTGCTGTGTTACCTGTGGTTTGATCACAGCATGGAGATATACTGTTTTTCATTTACTCTGCATAACTCTGGTGTCCACTGGCTTCTGACACTGAGTGTACTCGTAAACTGAGTTATTCTTCTTTATGATCAGTTTACTAACACAGTGGAAGGGGAGCTGATGCATCCTTAAAATGTTGAATATTAACACCAGAACCAGGGGGCATCCACTAAAACTGAGTGGTGGGAGAGTGGGAACAGACAAAAAAAAAAAATCATTTACCAAGCAGGTAATTAGTCTGTGGAACTCCTTGCCACAGGATGTGGAGATGGCGTCTGGTCTAGGGGATTAGACAGTTTTGTGGAGGAAAGGTTTATCACAGATTACAAGCCGTGACGGGTATGTGCAACTTCCTGGTTTTAGAAGTAGGCTACCACAGAATACCAGCTGCAAGGGAGTGGTAACAGGATGGAAGTTTCTTATTGTCTTGTGTGCCCCTGAGGCATCTGGTGGGTCATTGTGGGATACAGGAAGCTGGTTTAGATGGGCTTTTGGCCTGATCCAGTGGTGAAGTTCATGATGATGAAGTTCATCCAATGATGAAGTTCTTGTGAAGGATATTTATATATCACTTTTCTTTGGAAAAGCAGTTTACAAAGCTAAACAAATCAATAAATGGTTCCTTGTCCCCAAAGGGCTCACAGTCTGAAAAAAAGATGCAGAAGAGATACAGCAACAGCCACTGGAAAAGACTCCATGCTGGGGTGCTTTCTCCTTGCAATATCTAAGAGAACCCTGCTTTTAAAGGTGTCTCTTTGCATTCCGCAAGGAGAAAAAAAACAAACAGGGCAGTGATTAACCAGGGATAAACCCCAGAAAACAGAGACTGTTCCTGGTCTAAAGAGAAAATGGGAAAGTATTGGATTGGAACTTCAGACTTGGGGGATTCTGTTGAAATATTTGGCATCTGTTTTCTACCAGATTGTGGCCCACTGATTGTGCTAGAGGGCTGTGACTTTTTGTATCCTCGGAGGGGACAAAGCCAGGAAGTTTTGCACAGGAAGCTTTGTGAGAATGAGCATCAATTGCAACAACAGCCATTAGCTGGACTGTTGGGAAAGGGGGGGGGGTTGTGTATCTGCAGCATACCATTAGACCAGCTTAATCTGGGGTGGACCCCCCCCCCCGATATTAACTTCCTCTCATTAAATTCAAGGCTAGGTACTCTGGCTTTTAGTAGAGAGTCTGGAAATAACAGCCAGTGTGGAGCAGAAGTTAGAGCACTGACCTTGAACGAAGAAGTTCTGGGTTCAAATCCCAGGTCAATAATGAAGCTGACTGGGTGACGTTGGGCCAGCCAGATATCTCTCAGGCAAAGCTTAGTCATGACTAAGGCTGCAATCTTATGCACACTTTTGTGGGAGTAAGCCCACAGAAGACAGTGAGACTTGGTTTGGAGTACACATGCATAGAGTTGCACTGTTAATCCCACTGAAATCAGTGCGCAGTCAGTGAATCATCTGTAAGTGGAAAGGTGGGTAAACTTGTGCATTCACTTAACAGAGTGGTCCTTGGCTGCCAGAACAGGGTGCATCCAGGCTTCTTGTAGTGGAGAGAGGTAGTAGTGACCCTCAATAGTCGTATGTCTCTCTCTGGAACCAGCAGAAGTGCAATAAATTATGCAATATATGCATATGTTCTTAATTTGCATACTTATTCCATGTGTATCCTAGTGTTCTTCCAAGCTCAAGGCAAGATATACGATTCTCCTTCCCGTTTATCCTCCCTACAACCATGTGAGGTAGTTTAGACTGAGACTTAGTAAATGAGTCTTGGGAATGAGCAGATATTTGAATCGGGTTTTCCCCAGTATATATGGAACTCCTTGCCACATGATGTAGTGATGGCTCCTCACCTAGATGTCTTTAAAAGGGGACTGGATAGATTCATGGAGGAAAGGTGCATCATGGGTTACAAACCATGATGACTGTATGCACATTCTGGGTTTTAGAAGTAGCCCATCTCTGAACACCAAATGCAAGGGAGTGGCGACATGATACAGTATCTTGTTGTCTTGAGTGTTCCCGGAAGCATCTTGTCGACCACTGTAAGCTGGACTACATGGGCCCTTGGCCTGATCCAGCAAGCCTTCTATTCTCAAGTCCAGTATCATTACTCTATGTAACTTTATTGCAGGTTGCAGTAAATTACATTACTCTGATGCAGAATTTTAATTTTTTTTTATTAAAGTGAACATGACACTGAGTACCTTTGACAGCAAACAGTCCTATGACCAAGAGTGTCAAGGCCAAGGAACTAAATGAATGTGGAAAAATTGAGATTTGTTGAAAGTTCTTTTCTATCTCTCTCTCTCTCTCTCTTCTTGCAGGGTCAAGGTCTCGTTCAGAGGAGTCTGTGCCCCAGATCATTGACCACCCCTCGGACCTGGTGGTTCGCTGGGATCAACCCGCCACACTGAACTGCCGCGCCACCGGCAACCCAGCACCCACCATTGAGTGGTACCGCAACGGGGAGTATGTGAAAACCAGCAAAGACGACGCCACTTCCCAGCACACCCTTCTGCTGGATGGGTCCCTCTTCTTCCTCCGTCTCAACCAGAAGAAGGGGAAGTCGGACGAGGGCATGTACAACTGTGTGGCCAGGAACCACCTTGGCACAGCCACCAGCAAAAATGCCTCACTTTATGTGGAAGGTAAGATTCTGAGATTAGTGCTGTTGTGGTATTTTTGACCTTTTGGACAGCACCCCCCACCCCTTCTCACAGCACTAGGATGCCAGGCACCACATAACATGCGCACCTGAGTTCATCGCCTTCGCATCCTGGACTACTGCGTTCCGGAAAAATGCATCCTGGCTGTTGGTGACCTTGGACATTTGTGTGGGATGTTGGGGCCCTTCCCAGATGCCCTGACCCCCGACTTATCCTGGAGCAGGCACCCCATGCCCAGGGTGGGGAGGCTTCCCTGCCCTTGAAGAGGGCAAAGCAGGCTGGCTCACCCCAACCAGCCAGAGGGGGCTGGCAGGGCAAACAAGGAACACTGCAGGAAACAAGCCAGGAACAGGAAGAGCCTTTTCTGCCCCACCTGGAGGAAGGGGAGGGGCCAAAGGGGGCGGGCTTGCTCCATAAAGCAGGAAGGCCAGGGATGAAAGGCGGTCAGTGTGAAGCAGGGAGCTGGGAGGTGAACAGTTCCTGCTCCTAGGCCAGGTCTGGCAGCTCTGCTAGGAAGGGGAGGGGCCAAAGGGGGCGGGCCTGCTCCATAAAGCAGGAAGGCCAGGGATGAGAGGCAGTCAGTGTGAAGCAGGGAGCTGGGAGGTGAACAGTTCCTGCTCCTAGGCCAGGTCTGGCAGCTCTGCTAGGAAGGGGAGGGGCCAAAGGGGGCGGGCCTGCTCCATAAAGCAGGAAGGCCAGGGATGAGAGGCAGTCAGTGTGAAGCAGGGAGCTGGGAGGTGAACAGTTCCTGCTCCTAGGCCAGGTCTGGCAGCTCTGCTAGGAAGGGGAGGGGCCAAAGGGGGCGGGCCTGCTCCATAAAGCAGGAAGGCCAGGGATGAGAGGCAGTCAGTGTGAAGCAGGGAGCTGGGAGGTGAACAGCTCCTGCTCCTAGGCCAGGTCTGGCAGCTCTGCTAGGGAGGAGGACAAGGGTGCTGGAACCCCCTCCCCCTCCAGCCAATCTGAGGCCTCCCTGGGGGTGGAACAAGCCTGCTCCAGGCCCCTCCAGGGCAGGAACCCTACATGGGATTTTTTTTTGCATCCTGGACATATGTTGCATGTGATCTCCCAGCCATCCAGAAGGCCTCTGAGAAGCACCTCAGGTTCCTGAGAAACTGGAAGTGCCTCTCAGAGGTCTTCTGAGACATGGTGGCTAAGCACGACCTACCCACGCCTAGGAACATCCTCAGACTCTATCAAAAGGCACTTCCAGTCACATCTGGAGTTCCTGTGTGGAACCCACCTGTGGATCTCAGTATCCCTGAGTTCAATATCTGCGGGGCATCTGGGAATGGATCCCCTGTGGATACTGAGGTCCAACCTGTACTTTTAAATTTTTAAAATGCAAAGGTATGGTTAGAGTTAGGATTAGAATTGAAGGTTTAGGATATATATTATGGTGTTTGTTGCCAGTTATAATATGTTGCCCAATTACAGTGGGACACAAATAACCGGTATGCGCAGTAGCGTCACTAGGATTCGCGTCACCCGGTGTGGGAGGCCTGCGCGTCACCCCATGCAGTGGTGATGTACCATTGCCCCGCCCCCACTGGTTTTTTGGCTGTACCTCTTGTTATAACACAGATATTTCAATGTGGTTTGTTTCATTGCATTCTGCATGAAATTACACATTGATTGATATATTACATGATGGGATTATTGCTCCAAACTCTGATTTTAGTAATTTTGAAAACTTGTAGAGTCTCACACACACCCACCCCGTGTCACCTTATTGCAGCAGTTCTCAAACTGTTAGCACTGGGACCCACTTTTTAGAATGACAATCTGTCCAGGACCCATTGGAAGTGATGTCGGAAGTGACGTCATCAAGCAAATTAAAATAAATAATTATAAATAATTAAATTAAAAGAAATAATTAAATAAGGGGGAGCCAGTCCTGTTCCACCAAGTGAATCTACTCTGAAGTAAGTCCTATTGTGGTCAATGGGGCTTACTCTCAGGAAAGTGTGGGTGGGATTGCAGCCTGTGAGCCCAATCCTATGCATGTCTACTCTGAAGTAAGTCCCATAGTGGTCAATGGGGCTTACTCTCAGGAACGTGTGGGTAGAATTGCAGCCTGTGAGTTCAAGCCTATGCATGTCTACTCAGAAGTAAGTCCCATAGTGGTCAGTGGGGCTTACTCTGTAGCCTGCCTGCAATAACCCCCCCCCCCAAAAAAAAAGAATCAGTGAGATTTTCAGCCCTCCCCAGTGCCCAGTTTAAAGTTCTTCTATTTCAAGCATATCAAGACCTACCTGGTTTTGCAAGTGCAAAATAGAAAACTTTCCCCTTACCAGTTCAAGCCTCTTTTCTTTGTCCTTCTTAGTGGGGGGGGGGGCTGCCTTCTGGAGCATTTGTTGTGCAGAATTGGGACCATTCTGGTGTCCTCACATTCCCCTTTGCCTGGCCTGACTACCAGCCAAGGCACATCTGCTTACTCGCGAGTAAACACAACCATGTTGCTGAGTTTGCTTTCTTTAGAGCTCAATAGACTGCAGGAGAGAGAGAGAGGAAGCTCCTTCTCACGTGTTTTAGGGGCTGCATTCATTGGGTCAGGACTATTCTGGTGTCGTTGGATTCCTTTCAGCCTGCCTTTTCCGACGGACTAAGGCAAGTACACCTACTTGCGAGTAAACGTGTGATACGGCTCACTTTCACTTTCTATAGGGCTCCATGCATTTTTTCTTTCCAGCTTTTGAGCCATAACTTTTGAAGGAAAGGAGTGATTTCAATTCTGTGTTTTGTATTGCGTTCCGCTGGGAATTCCGCATCCAATGGTGTATAGCACGATGGGGTAGCTCCTAAAGCCGTGATGTTAGCACATCCTCCCCCCAGGGAGCGTCACCCCTCTGGCGCGTCACCCGCTGCGGCCCGCACCCCCCTAGCGACGCCGGTGGGTATGTGCAAACAAAACAAAAACACAGGCGCACAACTTGGACATGAATATGCAGGGAAGCCAATGTCTGGGACACACTTGACTGAGGCACAATCATCCAGGATGCCAATTCCCTAGTGCTGTGCACCTGGATCACCCCAGCTTCTCCACCTTGGAGCCAATCGTGTCTCTTTCGGAAGGCAGTGTGGCTCTCCTTGATGCAATCACATTCCTCTTGAACAGGCAGGCCCTGAGATTTTCCAATTAACACTTCATTAATTATCAGGCTCCTTTAGACTCCCAGGACCCAGCATGAGAACTCGTAGTCGTGTTTGGCAGCTGTAAATATTCACACACCGATGGTGGCTGGGGAGATGCTTCTGTTAGTTCCACTCAATTAAATTTGCCACCCGGGCCTGCGTTTCAAACAGGGGCTCACTGAACACCCCCCTCTTCTTCAGGGTGTGCCAAACCTGGCCTTGTTTGGAAGGGATGCGAAGCAGGTGCTTTGTGTGGCAGAGCCCAGGAAGGAGATGCTCTGCCCATTCCCAGGCCTCCCTTCTCTATGTGCCATTCAAACCAAATCAGCAGGAGAAGGATGTTGTTTTGACACCCGAAACGTGCGCATATCTAGGAGTGTCTCCACTGAGTCTGAAGAGGGAAAGAAGCAGAAAAATTCTGCGGCATGTTCCGCGCTCATCCATTGGAAGGTGGAGGGGAGCGATTGTGTGAATGCCTCCTTTGTCAAAGCTCCCTGGAAGCATGGATGGGCCTCCAATAGGGCTGGTGAGACCATGGATCCAGGGTGGCACGTTCAGAAGTTAGCCCATTATATGATGGCAGTGGCATGATGATGATCAAGGAGCTCCTCCTCCTATTTCCCATTTGAAAGGGAAGGCTACTCAAGCATTCTGGTTTTATCATCCCACCTCACTTCCTCCCTCCCTTCCCAACCACCTCTGCCTTTTCCAATGGCAGAGAGTTGGAAAGAGAAGGGTGTTGGCGAGAGGAGGAGGAGGAGATGGTGATGATGACGGTAGAGCACCGGGACCCACTTTTTAGAATCTGTCAGGACCCACTGGAAGTGTTGTCATGACCGGAAGTGACATCATCAAGCAGGACCATTTTTAACACCCTAGGCTGCAATCCTACCCACACTTACCTAGGATTAAGTCCCATTGACTATCATTGTGAAAAGACTATACATAGTAGCTTGTTAAAAGTACAGGTCTGTACCATTTCCCCAAATGCAGTCGTACCCCATGGTTGCATCAAGTCTAATAGATTAAAAATAAAATATTGAAATGAATGGGGACCCACCTGAAATTGGCTTGTGACCCACAGTTTGGGAAACACTGAGGTAGAGGAAAGAGGGGGGACCTGGGGATGGGTAGCGGGGTGGTCCAAGGGCTAACTGGAGGGGGGGTCCAGTTTGGTGGTGGTAGGTGATCCAGGGGGTGAGCAGGTAACCTGGAGGCAGGAATGATGGGGCAGATATGATCTAGGGATTGGAGCACAGGTACGATCTGGGGCAGATTGATCTCACTGGAGATCTTCAAGCAGAGGACCGCAGGCACCTGCTGGAGGTGCTCTGATTTCCTGCTAAATACAGGGAGTTTGAATAGATGACCTTAGGGGTCACCTTCCATCTCCATCAGCCTATGTTTCCTCACTTACCTTCCAGTTGATTGCAGAGGTCACATCCAGATAACACATTCAGATAATACAGGGAAAGTGTTTTGCACTGCTCAGAAGCTGAGTCATATTCTATTAAATTACTCTACATTTATATATATTCTGAGCTGTTTGGAGCCCCCCTCAAGCAATGATCTGGGGGGTGGGGTGATGCTCTAGGGCAGGGGTGCCCAAACCCCGGCCCTGGGGCCACATGCAGCCCTCAAGGCCTCTCAGTGCAGCCCTCAGGAAGCCCCCAGTCTCCAATGAGACTCTTGTCCTCTGGAGATTTGTTGGAGCCCGCACTGGCCCGACCTGTTTGACCTCTTGCGTGAGCTGTGGGATGAGGGTTTCCCCCACTGCTTGCTGTTTCACGTCTGTGATGCAGTAGCTGCAGCAAAGGAAAGGCCAGCCTTGCTTTGTGCAAGGCCTTTTATAGGCCTTGAGCTATTGCAAGACCTTCATTCATTCATAGAAGTTCATCTTTAATATATTCATTTATGTAAACTTATGTAAATTTATTCAAATTTTAAATGTAAATTAATCTTTTTTTCCCTGGCCCCTGACACAGTGTCAGAGAGATGATGTGACCCTCCTGCCAAAAACTTTGGACACCCTTGCTCTAGGTGGAGAGTGTGATTCAGGGGCAAGAAGGAAAACATTTATGTGCACATGGATGGTTGCATTCTTTCAGATGTTGGGATCCTTTTGTCTCTGGCAAAAATCTGACTTGAAAGCAACATGCAATCGTGTTTCCTTGTTATGAAACAGTCGCTTGTGCTCCTGGGCTTCAAAGAGATATGCTGGGAAGAGTGGAAGGGGAGGGGGAGGTTTCAGAAACATTCAGGATGAAACAAACCTAAAAATACCTTACAATAACATCCTAAGGTATGGTCTCTCCAGATTTCATCTTGTAAGCACTTGACTCACATCCTGGAGATCTGATTATATCACATCACATAGTCACATCCTCCAGGAGGGATGAATGTGGAAAACAAGCAAAAAAAGATTGAACGGCAAGGGGGAAGGCTGTCTCCTTTCCTCTCTGTGGCGGCCTCCCTCTCAATTTGTTTCCCAGCTCAAGCTATCAAAGGAATGGTTATATTTCAAGCAGGAGGAGAAGCTCAGGCAGAACGTCCAATATTTGTCCGATTAACAATAGCTGTGCTTGTTTTTAGACTGCTTGAAGGAGAAACTCATCGCAGTTGGGCAAAGTGGGGGATATTGAGGGACAGAAAAAGGGTGGTTGTACAGGCTGATCTGATTGTGATCATATATTTTATAGTAATAGGGAGCTCACCCCCCACATAAACACATGTTGACTGAAAGTGGATGTACATATTATTATTATTATTATTATTATTATTATTATATTATTATTATTATTATTATTATTATTAACAGTATTTATATACTGCTTTTCAACTAAAAGTTCACAAAGCGGTCCACAGAGAAAAATCAAATAACCAAATGGCTCCCTGTCCCAAAAGGGCTCCCGATCTAAAAAGATGCAAATGAATACCAGCAGACAGCCACTAGAACAGACAGTGCTGGGGTGAGGTGGGCCAGTTACTCTCCCCCTGCTAAAAAAAGGAGCACCCACTTGAAAAAGTGCCTCTTACCCAATTAGCAGGGGTACATAGTTGATTGTCAGCTTTAGGACCCTGCTCTTAAGAGCCCCCTGTGCTGATAATAATAATAATAATATAGGTATTTATATATCGCCTTTCTTGGTCGTCAGATTTCTCCTCAGACTTTAATTCAAGGCGGTTTACATAGGCAGGCTGTTTAAATCCCCATAGGGATTTTTACAATTAAAGAAAGGGTCTATCTTTCAAGAACCACACAACATTTCAGATGGAACTTTTGCGGTCTGTTATCACTTTCTGGCCTCCTCCCAAGCAGGCTGACAAGCAGCTCACTCCAAAGAGCAGGTGGAATAACTCAGCTCAGCTTGCCAGCTGCTTCAAGGTCTCGCCGTTCACGGTGCCGGTGGCCTCGAACTGGCGACCTTCAGATGTTATCTTCAGGCAATTGGAGGCTCAACCCTCTAGACCAGACCTCCTGCCCAGACCTCCTGTGCTAGGCTGCTGGCTCATGGCACTTGCCCAAGTCAGAGAGATCACTTCCAGGTAGCACTGTGCCAAGCTGCTGAATGAGACATCTGAACTGAGCGAGAACTTGCAAAGCACCCCTGTCCCGCCCGGTCCCAGAGCCAGGGCCCACCTTAAGTTGATTTGATCAATTTGGCCAAATTGGATCCTGCACCCAAAGGAGCCCCATGCTAGGGCAGAGAGCAGAGAGCCTACAGCCACAGCCAGCATCTCACTCCGTAGCGGATGCTCTGACCCTAGGTTTGATTCGTCCAAAATTGGGCCGCCACCTGAAGCAGGCGACGGTGACATCATCTTGTCATTACTATTTACTTAAGAGCATAAGAACATAAGAAGAGCCCCGCTGGATCAGGCCATAGGCCCATCTAGTCCAGCTTCCTGTATCTCACAGTGGCCCACCAAATGCCCCAGGGAGCACACAAGACATCCTGGTGCCCTCCCTTGACTTCCAGCTGTTGCACTTTGCGCAGAGTGCCAATGGCCCCGGGCTCATTGCTGCCACTCATTCTGGAGAGTAGGGGGGTCCATGGGAGG
This sequence comes from Tiliqua scincoides, assembly GCF_035046505.1. NCBI lineage: Eukaryota > Metazoa > Chordata > Lepidosauria > Squamata > Scincidae > Tiliqua > Tiliqua scincoides. Next base: position 14,177,183 of record NC_089831.1, read on the forward strand.
GTGAGGGTCCCACAAAAATGTTTCTCTTTGGGCACCACCCCTGCCTATCACTGTGTGCAAGAATCTGAGCAACCATGCACAATTTAAGAGTGTTCACTTACTTACAGGATTCCTTCTAGTTTGTCCATTCATCTCAAAATGACAGGGGAAGAGCCTGAGAATGCTCAGCTTCTCCCCTCCCCCCACACAGCATGAAAAGTTGGGTAACCATTGGAGAAAAATCAGTAGTTAGAATACAGGGGCAAGGGGAGGCAGGGAGAAGGAATTGATTTGCTTGAAGCAATATTAAGGTTCAGGAATGCCACATTTTGTTACAAGGGAAGTTCCATTTGTACACATGAAAAACTCAGGTGGTTGAGTGCTTGTTGGATTGGAAGCAAAATCAGAAATGCAACATTAAGTCGTCGCTCTCATTTGTCATAATATTCCAAATGCCATATCTTAAGCTCATTCACGTATTATAAATGGCTCAGAATCGGGTGTGCCTCATGATGACTTGTGCGTACTTTGGAAGAAGCTTGCACCCGGCACAGCTTGAACGCCCATGAAATACAATTAGATGGTGCTGAAACCCAGCGTTTCAGTTCACTGACCGCTACTCCATGGAAAATTTTTCCAATGACCCACGTCAAAAAAGTCACGAGCTTTGACTAAAGATGAGGAGGTAGGTTCACCCAAGTGATTTGCAGCGAGATAGCCACACAGATCTCAGCTCATTGAATGCTTTTATACGTCCCACGTGTTGTGGGATCTTCAGTAAAAAGCTCCATAGGTTAGAGCAGGGGTGTCAAACATAAGGCCTGTGGATTGGATACAGCCCACAGAAGCTCTTTTTAACTTGCCTACATGATTGTGCTCTCCTAGTGCTGCCTTTTCAGTGCTGCCACTTCCACCGAAGTGCTGGGAGGGAGAGGTGGAAGGAGGTCTTGGAAGGCAAAGGACACTGTGTTGGGAAAAGGACTGACCAAGAGGGGGGAGGGGGGCATGGTGCTGGGCGAGGCCAGTTATCATGCGGACTGCCCTTTCAGCTGTGCCATTTTTGCTGAGCCGTCACTTCACAGAGCACCCCTCAGCTGAGCTGCAAAGTGATGCTTCTGTAGAAACAGCGCTGCTGAAAGGGCGGCCTGTGTATCTTGGACAATTGGACAATTGGGCTGCCCCGTATCTTGGAAATATGACAGAGATGTGCATATTTTTTCTTCTGTCATTGGCAGCTAATGAAGTCCTTCTCGAGTGCAAAGTGCTTATTTCTGACCAGCATCTGCTTAATGACGTCACTTCCTGCTTAATGATGTCATTTCTGGCCCCCAACAGGCGCCATGAATGCTACTCGGCCCACTGTATGAAACAAGTTTGACACCCCTTGCTAGGAACTGAATCCTACAGGCATCCTGGGGGGGGGGGGAGCCATCAAGGTGTCTAACTCTCCATACTAACAAACTATTCAATCTGAGATAATGTGGATTAGGCTGCCAAATGAGCATATCTGGAATGCATACTAGAGTATTAGGGTTAAAACAGATACACTCTGGCATCAAGTGACCAGGATTTCCTTAGGTCAGTAAACTGCTCAAAGGAAATAGTTCTGGCTCGGTGCCAGTTTGCACCAGGCCCCCGCAAGCATTTTTCCACCAGGGCCTTCCTACACTCACAAAAGTCTTTAATTTGCCCCCCTCCCCATTCAACTTGCATGCTATATATAGCTAATTTGGCAAAGAGGCACCTGTAAAAGTGATGTCCTCAAATATTTAGCTGGGGAAGAGCAACTATCCCTCTTCACCCCAGCATGGCATCTTTTTCAGTGGCTGTTGCTGGTGTCTCTTCAATATATATATTTTTAATTGTGAGTGCTTTGGGGTCAGGGAACCATTGATGATGATGATGATGATGATGATGATGATGATGATGATGATGATGATGATGAGACCTTTATTAGCATAAACATCAAGACAATACATAAATAAAATCACACACAGATTCATAATCACATGGCACATACCCAAAATTCCCCATAAACTAGCCTGTTACAGGACTAAGCTTTCAGTTCCATTTCTTGAGAACTCATAACTGTATAGACAAAAATGGGCAACACTATCAAGAGGTTCTTCTTCCTCTATTGACAGAAGGGCTCACAGCACATCTGTCTCTGCCCATCCCTGGAGATGTGCCAGAATGGGTATTAGATATTTCTGGCAATGAGGCTTGTGCAAGAGGCAAAACAAGAAGATATGTTCGAGTGACTCCACATGATTCAAGCCACAGGGACGAAGCCTTGCTAACAGAGGGATTCCCTTATACTGTCCCCATAAAAGGGCTGAAGGAAGGTCATTGCATCTCACCAGCATAAAGGCTCTTCTTAGCTGTGGGTTATGCAAGTAAAATAGATCAGATGGCACCCTGCCAAACTGAACAGGTATATGGAAGTACAATGGAGATCAAGAGGTTTTAGCCATTACCATTTAGCTCTTGGCATTCAATGTCAAGAGTTCTCTCCTTGATAGCTCTAAATGCTGAGGTATGACCCATCATACCCAGCCTCTCAATGTCAAGACCTATGGATTTCAACTTGGCAAACAGAACAGTGATCCCATGGGGCGGCACCATGTCTGATACCAGCCGCTACATCAGATTATCATTAGCCACGTTAAAGAGAATACCAAGCCAGAATTTCACAAATCTTAGCCACACCAGTGTTGTTCATCTTCATAAGACCTGATTCAAGGCATAAAACAGTATAGGGGATGCAGCACGGCGGGAACCATTTATTGATTTTACTGTGTAGACCGCTTTGTGAGCTATTCTTGTGGAAAAGTGATGTGTAATATGCACCGCAGACACTCGCCTGTAAGTCGACCCCACAGATAAGTTGAGGGCAGGTTTTGAGCCAACTATCATGGAATTTTCTATGACACTTGGATAAGTCGGGGGTTAAACTTAGGGGGGCGTCTGACTATAGTTTTGTTTGATTTTACCCGAGGCCGGGTCCTGAAAAACAACCTACCACTACTTACCTAAGAACTGTAGTCTCTAATTTATTAAAAACATAGTAAAAGATCATAAGATACATTTTTATTCTTCTTAAATTCTGGTTTTCACTGCCTTTTTGTAAACACTTTCACAGTAAGTGCACTGTAAACAATATACCAGTAAAACAGTGGTTCCCAACCTGGTATTCATGTATGCCCAGGGACACTCAACAGGACCTTTAGGGGTACTTGAAAAAGAATGGAATAATGGCAGAAAAAGGCAGGTCATGCTCCAGAATGCCTTGCAAGGACCAGCAAGGCAGGAAGGGAGGTAGCTAGTTGGCTGTGAAAGCCCCACCAATAGCTAGTTTTTGGTCATGAGTTCATGTATGATTGAAAACCAGCACAGTAAAAAAGCGGAAACATAATATGGAAAGTGATCAATCACCCAGAATTTCTCAGCACACTTCTGGTGCAAAACTGTGCAAAGGCAGAGTCTTCTGTTCTTCAAATAGATAAAAAGAGAAAGTATGTGATGATTACATGAAGTCTGAGAGGAGTTGAGGGCTTGTATTATAACAGACATTTTGCTAATATGAAGGGTACGATTTATGGAAATGGGCTCCCAAGGGATATGCAAGTGAAAAAGGTTGGGAACCACTGCAGGAGAACCATGAATCAAATCCACCTTTAAGGTGTCTGGTGTGTTAAGCCAGAAGCTCTACGTACAACATACAGCACGTAACTGGGAGTGTGCAATTCAATTCACAGTAGAGAGATACAGCTGCATATAGTTACAAACCTTTTTACTCGGAAGTAGACCCACTGCTTTCCATGGGTGTTATTCTTAAGTCATGGTGCACTATTGAATTGTAGCCTGGGACTTTGTTTCAAATGCAAAGGAGGATCCCATCCTGGTGTTGAAAAAAAACCAGACCTGCTTTGCAAGCATTTCCAAAGCAGAACCAGACTGCAGCATTTGCCAAAGGGAACGAAGGAAGGAGAATAAAAGGTTAACTTTGGCTGGAATTTCCCAGGAAAGTTACTATAGAAACAAATGATCTCAGTGCCTGCCTGCATCCTACCTGCTGAAACTTTTCAGAGTAGAAAGGCTCTGCCCTCTGATTGACCTGGAGATAAGGCGAAGAGATAATTGGAGCTTGATTACTTGGCAAAAATTTTATGTACTATAGGCGAGTATCTACGGTAATAATAATCTGCAATCTTCAGAGCCAGGTTACAAAATACAAACTAGGAATCTGCTTGTGTAATGCTCCTTTTACTCATGCCCAGGATCTTTGTGCGGTCCTCACGTCCAGTTAAGCATTGCAACTACCACTCCTCCTGGCTCATGTATGGTATAGGCTTTTGTTCAGTTACCCTGCAACAGGTAGCCTGTTCTCCTCTGATTCAAAAAGACCAGAAAGTGGTGTGTTCATTAAAAAAAAAAGATAATTACTGTACAATATGTTATCACCGTTCAAAATCAACCTTCGCAGCTGGAGTGTGTGAAACAGCGGAGCGGGGACTGCGCGGTGCCTGAAGGCCAAACTGTGCATGATGTTTAAGGTGTCATTAGCCCTGATTTTTGAAAGGCCAATAAAGGAAGACCTGAAGCTGGACTAGGGGTTTTCCCTGTCATGGAGAGCCCGATGCAATGCTGCCCCCTCATGTTCCAGCTGACATTTTGGTGGACATTTTGGTAAAGAAGACCTAGGTTGAGTTTATTTTATTAATACATTTATTGGATTAAAAAATAAAATCCCAAACTAATTCAAGATGATTTACTTTTCTGATTTACATAAGTAGAAAAGTATATATATATATATAGTTGCAAAAAAATGTACTGTCTTTATTGCGCACTGTACTTATCAACAGTGTGCTTCTGTAGTCTGCATTTAGCAAACAGTACAGTCTCTAGGCAAGAGATACAAATCTGACAATCAAAAGGGTGACTTTCAGAAACTAAGAGAACTCCCAGAGCACTGTGCTGCTGTCCTGAAAGCCACCGTCCTTTAACATGTCCCTGGTGGACAAACCAAAGCTTAGAGAAAGGGTGGCAGTCTTCTGGCTTTGAGACTTTGTTTTAGTAGATCTGTGTTTTCTTGCAGCCCTGCAGGATGAATTTCGGCTTCATCCCAGTGACCTAGAGGTGACAGCTGGGGAACCATTGAAGCTCGAGTGCACTCCCCCTCGAGGACACCCAGAGCCCACCATCTCTTGGAAGAAAAACGGCGTCCCCATCAATGAGGAAAACGGGCATTATGAGGTAACTGATAATAGGAGCATTTTTGTAGTGCTTCAGAGTGTTCCAAGTGCAAGATGCGCGATGTGTCAGTAATCCTTCTAAGAACTGTGTAAACTGCATGAGTGTGACAGCCCAACTGTATAAACGGTGTGAGTGTGACAGCTCAGATAGTTCTGCTGTTGTAAATGGTAGAGCAATTTGCAAAGAAAGTAAAACTTCTGAGTTTTAGAATGCCAGATGCAAGAGAGTGGCAATAGGATGCAGAGATCATGTTGTCTTGAATGCTTCCAGAGACATCAGATGAGATACAGAAAGCTGGGCTAGCTGGGTCCTTGACGAGATCAAACAGGGCTCTTCTTATGTTCTTGAAAGACCCCCTGAATGCCAAGTTCTTCTTTCTCCTTTGCTTCTACAGGTCTCCAATACAAAGCTTCTGATAAACCATGCTCTGAAAAGTGATGCTGGCGCATATGTTTGTGTGGCAAACAATCAAGTAGGAGAGAGAGTAAGCAGAGCAGCCCGAGTCTCTGTCTTGGGTAAGAAAGTCAACAGGGACAATGCATCACATTCTTTCCCATCAGGCTTTGCTTTGCACACAGTGGGCATCATGGCAGCTGGGTTTGGAGGGATCTGAACCCAAAGCAAATGCCACTCTCAAACAAATGGGGAAAATTTGTTTCCCCCTCACTATGTGAAGGGCTGAGGTGCTCATGGAGGAAAATGGTTGGCAACCTTCAGTCTCGAAAGACTATGGTATAAGCCTGCAGCACCTGGTATTCCCAGGTGGTCTCCCATCCAAGTACTAACCAGGCCTGACCCTGCTTAGCTTCCAAGATCAGGCATCTGCAGGGTAACAGTTGCTGCTCCAGCAGAGGAAACACCTTCTAATTATCTTCCATTTAATAGACATTGTATTTGTTTTCTGTTTTGTAGTACAAGCTGAATATTCCTTATCTGAAACACTTGGAACCAGAAATGTTTCAGATTCTGGATTTTTTATTTATTTTTGGGATATGGGGGGAGGGGCTGCATCCTTGGATCCCATTATCTGTAGATTCACTTATCTAGGTTCACATATCTGTAGATTCACTTATCAGTAGATCAGTAGATCTTGGGGTGGGACCCAAGTATAAACACGAAATTCATTTAGGTTTCCACGCACCTTATTCACATAGCCTGAAGGTAATTTTATACAATATTTTTTCTAAATAATTTTGTACGAGAAACAAAGCTTGTATACGTACATTGAATCGGAAAGTCGCTGAATTGAAGTCAGAAAGCAAAGGGTGTCACTATCTCAGCCATCCTTACTCTGAATTTATGTGCTACTAATAAGCAATAATTTATTACTTTTATTCACACCTAAAGGAAGATGATTTGTCCTAATTTTTTAAAAATTATAACTTGAGGAGGCATGTTGCCTGATATGGATCTTCTGCCTCATACAAGTCATCAACAACCAAAAAAGGCCCCATCAAATCTTGCAAATATCCCCATCAACCACCCTCCCAAGGACCTGTAGTGCCATTTTGTCTGTCCCACAATATAAACCTAGTATACATTTTATTTGGACATGTCCAAATTAATTTACAAATAATTGCATTTTCCAATCTTATTGGTTCAAATGAATACCAGCAATAGCAAATTATTTGTTTATAATTTTTTTTTTTTTTAATGGGACTATCTGACATTCAGGGCCTTCTTTGGGGTACATCTGACGTTTGCCTGACAAATGTATTTTCTTATGGTGCAATTCTGTGCGGTTACTCAGAAGTCAGTCACGCTGAGTTCAATGAGACTTATTCCTTGGTAGGTGTGTTTAGGGTTGCAGCCTTAGACAATGACGTTGCCTTTTAGAAATGGGGTCTCCCCATTTTCATGCTCTGAAAACATTTGTAAGTCAAGTGGGAAATGCTCCGGAATAATTTCAAAAGTTCCTTGAAGATGGGATAGTTAGTGGAAGTGGCTGGATCACTGACACCCCAATCTTACTCCCACCGGCACACATTGCCACTGACAATGTGTTCTGCATGCTATCAGGGGTGGGGGGTGGGGGTGGGTGGTAACCAGACAGCCCAGGAGAGGTAACCAGATGAACCATCTGGCCTCCAATGGGTCCCCTTGAACCTATGTCAGCTCTTTTGCTGGCATAAACCCAAAGAGACTTCTGACGTTGGGTCTGGACTGGGAAAGGGGGTAGGGTCTTGTTTTCACTAGATGTATAACAAGTGCACCTATTCTACTGGATTGGTTGGTTGGCAACCTTCAGTCTCGAAAGACTATGGTATAAGCCTACAGCACCTGGTATTCCCTGGCGGTCTCCCATCCAAGTACTAACCAGGCCTGACCCTGCTTAGCTTCCGAGATCAGACAGGATCGGGCATCACTAGAAAAATATGGGACAGAGTGAGCATTGGCAAACATGAATTGGCAAGGAGGGGAATCACATCACCCACAAGTGGAGATGGTTTTCAATATTTGGACTCCGTGACCTGGGAGATTTAAGTTCAATTGCCGGACAGTTTGAAGCTTCTGTCACCATGTGAAGTTACTTAGTTTGATTCAGTTGTCTCCTCCTCTTGACCCAGAGAAACCCACGTTCACTCGGCGGCCTAGTGATGTTGTGGCTATAATTGGCAGCACTGTCCAGTTCACGTGTGGAGCTCATGGAGACCCAACTCCTGCCATCCAGTGGCGCAAAGAATATGGAGATCTTCCCTCAGGGAGGTGAGCATGCTAGGTTGATTCTGGGGGAGTTTCTTCCACCTCTTATTACTCAGAATTATGTCATCTAGAGGTGTTTGTTTCCAGTGAGTAAGATGCATTTACAGCCTAAGCCTTGCTGAACACAATGGGCTTATATCTGAGTAAAGTAAATAACACCATTTTCAAGCACTTCTGGCCATGGTTTGTTAAACCAGAATCTGTTTTATTCCCCCTTTATCTGGCCCTGTAGTTTCTATATCACTTACTTTTAAATTCATTCTTATCTCAGACTCATCATCTGATCTAATCAGAAGCCTAGGTATATTTTCTCAGATCTGGCTTTCGGATCAGCTGGTTAGGCAGGCCAATTGAACCAAGATCTCTTCCAAGCAGGGCCTCAGATTCCTCACCTGATTTTTCCTGGTTACCTGTGAGAAAAGAGAGAGAGAGAGAGAGAGAGAGAGAGAGAGAGTCGTCTGTGGCTGAATTGTGCATCCATACAATGAGCATTCTGTGCTTCTCCTCACAGGTATGAAATAAGCCAAGGAAACACTCTTCAGATTCGCCTTCTAACAGCTCATGATGCTGGGAAATACATCTGTACCGCCCACAACCAAGTGGGAATCATCTCTGCCAAAGCATCCTTGACACTACAAAGTAAACAGCTCTATCTGCAAGATTAGCAAAATAGCAGAATGGGAATGCATTTACTCCTTACTTGCCCAATGTACCCACTAACATCAAAATAGACTTGATGTTAAAGTCATTTTTTGTATAATCATGCATCATGCCTTGTTCTTTGTCCCCTGTGTCAGGCCATGGGTGTATGGCCCCCCAACTGTTGTGCCTGCAGGGGAATGTGCCTACCAGGATAGGGAGCAGCCCAGGCACAGCTGGAAGCCCAGATCTGCCTGCCTGGAAGAGGAGGAATGGAAGCCCAAGTCCACCCAGTAAGTAGATTTGGGCTCCAAGCCCAGGTCTACCCACCTGGGAGAGGCTCCAGAGTGCAGTCGGAATGGGAGCTCAGGTCTACCCATCAGGTAGATCTGGGCTCCAAGTCCAGGCAGGATCCTGAGTCTACCCACCCAGCAAACCCCATCCACAGAGGCCAAAGTTCCACTGGGAGCTCAGGTATACCTACATAGTTAACTTGGGCTCTGGATGTTTCCCCTCCCCCCCCGATATAAACACTGGATCCACCCCTGGCCTGTACAATCAGGCTTTCATTGCTTGGCCTCTGCCAAGATCAATGCTTGTCTGATCAGTGCATCCCAACACTCTCTATGGTTTGAGGTTCATTTAACTGATAGCTGTAACCAACCCCTGACTTGGGAGTTGGCAGGGAGCTTGATCCTGACTACAGTGTGATCGAAACATCTCACACCTGAAGAAAAATGGAGCTTAGAGGGTTGGAAGCAAACAAGCATTTAATGCCATGTCTGTTTTGACCCTAAGGTGTTGGTACATAGAAAAACTATGGGGAAGGCCAAACTTGTAATTCCAGTGACTGCAGCAGGCTGTACAAGCTAGAATTGCCTTCCTAGATGCCCTGTGACGTGATGTTACGTCTCTCTAGATTGCCTTGGAAGAAAGTTCCATTACTCTCAAACAAAGGGGAAGGGATGGCTCCAAACTGATGGACCTCACTGGTTCTTGATCAGGATAATGTTCAGGTACACCAAGGATATGTTAATGGTTTCTTTCCCAACTTTTAGATCCTCTGGACACTGGCCAGAGGGAGAGAGACCGGTCAAAGGATGTCCTGAAGGACCTGACGGATGTCAGGGTTTACCTGGCAAATGTCAGTGCGGTCCCCTCCGTCCCAGCAGCCCACCTGCACTGGAAGGTGAGTTGAAGGAACCAAAGCTATAAATGGCATTCAGAATCTGTCAAAGAAGAGATGTCTGGTAGAGTCAGACGTCTCCTTATTTTAACAAAGGGTAAGCAAGAGAGTTTTTAGAAGAGAGCTTGGGAGCAGGACCAGACCTCCTGATGCCTGAGGTGGCATGCCAAATGCTGCCACCCTTTCCCAATGATGTGCCAACCTCTGCTTCTCCCACTTCCTAATGTTCAGCACTCCCCTTCACATTTCCTCTTCTTCTCTGCCCGCTCTTCCTTTTCCAGTTCAGGGAGTCAGAGGAGGAATAGGAACAGGAACAGGAACAGTGGAGGCACGTAGGCAGATAGAAATGGATGCCCTTACCAAACTGTGGCCTGATGTGACCACCTCAGTTGGCCTCATGGATAGGCCAGCCCTGCATGGGAGAAATCGACAGAAGGGCTGGGGAGAGAGTTATGTTAATTAAGCTGACCTCATTTTCTACAAGACTCACCTAGGGACTGCATTATCCTCAAGCCTGAAATGTTAATAGGAGCTATCTAGAATCATTTATCTATCTAGAATCTATCTAGAATCTATCTAGAATCATTTATCCCCCTACCTGCAGTGCCCTTTCTCCCCTCCCAGCAGCACATCTTCTTTCTAAGAAACTGCAATTTCTGAAATGATCACTGATCACCAAGGTCTGAATTGTGGAGGTTGAACTGTGTTTCCACCCATTGCCTTCCAGGTCATTCCTGCTTCCCAGCACATAGAAGGTTACGTGGTGTTCTTCCGCTCTGTGGTACCTATGAATACACCCTGGGCTGAGTGGAATGTCCCAAGAGATCATCGTACCATTGTCCCAGGGCTTGAGCGAGGTTATAATTATGAGTTCAAGGTGCGGCCATATCTAGGGAAATTCCATGGCTCAGACAGCAACATCAGGGACCTCTGGATCCCCGAAGAAGGTACAAATACAACAAGAAAGCCTTAACGTAATCTGAGACACACAAATCTTAAGTCACTTTCTAGTAATTCCTTGATTGGGCCCAACCAACATGACGCAAAAATTTGAGGAGCTGTCTTTTGAGTTCATGAGAATATGGATGGATGGTAAGGCAGGGTGAGGGGTGGGGTGGGGGGCAGAAAACAGGGCTTGCTGAAATGGGCCCCCAAAGGTCTGAATTTAGATTTTCTATTTGCGTATACCTATCAAGATAGCTTGAGGATGGGACCCCAATCTAAACATGAAACTCATTTATGTTGTGGGTGCGCTAGCGTGGGGGAACCTGGGCATGTGTGGAAAAGATATATTGCAGTTGAATAAACTGTTGTGTGCCTGTGTTTTTGACTACAACCATCACAACAGCTCAGGTGTGGAATTTTCCACTTGTGGCATCACGTCAACACTCAACAAGTTTAGGATTTTGGAGCATTTTGGATTTTTGGGATGCTCAACCACAGTCTGTTGGTCTATCTGTGTAACATTTCATTCTTTTCGGAACAGACGACATTCATTGTCCACTGTTTTGTTTTGTTTACAGCATTTATTTTTGAATGGGAGGAGTTTGGGGAAGGAAAAATAGGACATTTTCCTTCCTTGCACATTCTCGTGTTTTATGGCCAGTGCTTTGAGACCTGCACTGCTCCCAAAATGTTTATGTGTTCATCTTGGTCAATCCTGGCATGCTTGCATGCACCTGCCCCCTTCTTCCATGCCCACTTGTCTCAGCAAGTCCCCTGGGGACTGGGGATAAGAACAGGCCCTCAGTTTGGCTGTACTTGTCGTAAGAGGCGACTAAACAGCCACCGGGTAGATGGGACTCGATAGCCTGGGAAGGCAGCTCATCTGAGAGAAGGAAAACTCTGATCCCAAACCTCCACTGCCTTGTGGCTACATCCAGTTATGGAAAAGGCTTCAGGAGTCAACCTGGAGGCAAAATCCGGAGCCAGAGTCCCAGAGGCAGTTCATGGCTGAACACAGTCATGTTCTGGTAACTCCTGCGACGCTGCTGGAACCAACCGTATTGGCCTCTGCCTTTCCATTGGACCATTTCAGCGACCTGGAGAGGGGGGATTTGCTGCATGGGAAACAGTCTATCCTCCATACCTACTTTACCCAGGCTTCGTGCACTGGAGAGGACACTCTGTTCCAGAACCACCATTCAGAGCGCGATACCAGAGTCTTCCGAGACTGAAGGATGCCTAAAGAAAATATTTCTTTACTCAGCGTGTGGTCGGTCTGTGGAACTCCTTGCCACAGGATATGGTGCTGGCGTCTAGCCTAGACGCCTTTAAAAGGGGATTGGACGAGTTTCTGGAGGAAAAATCCATTATGGGGTACAAGCCATGATGTGTATGCGCAACCTCCTGATTTTAGAAATGGGTTAAGTCAGAATGCCAGATGTAGGGGAGGGCACCAGGATGAGGTCTCTTGTTATCTGGTGTGCTCCCTAGGACATTTGGTGGGCCGCTGTGAGATACAGGATGCTGGACTAGATGGGTCTATGGCCTGATCCAGTGGGGCTGTTCTTATGTTCTTATGTTCTTATGATGCCAACTGCAACTGTCTCAGCAAAGTTATTACATTTGGGTCTGCAGTTCCAGCTGTAGTGTGCACCACGAAAGGGACTCAGGGCTCGATTGCTAGCAAAGGATGGGAAGTCATTGGTGAACCGGACTGGAGGTTCTCATGGGCCAGATCCTGCTCCTGGCCCATACTTGCCCTGCCTCTGGGCTAGGCACTGATCAGGTGGTGTCTAGAGCAGGGATGTCAAACTCGTTTCCTACAGAGGGCTAAAGTTAGCATTCATGCTGCCTGCCGAGGGCTGGAAGTGACTTCATTACGCAGGAAATGACATCATTAAGCAGATGAGTGCCAGAAACAAGTTCTTTGTTCTCCCATAGAAACTCAAAGCTGCAAAAGACAGAAGGGAAAATGTAGAAATCTTGTTCATATTTTCAAGTTATGAGAGAGCCCAGTTATCAAGCTGGGGGAGCCCAATTATAATGGGGGCCAGATAAATTGTTTCCAGGAGCTGTATTCAGCCTGTGGGCTTTATACTTGACATTCCTGATCTAGAGCTTCTGAGGCAAGATGGAACAATCATGCCTGAAGCTCCACTTTTAGAAAATGCAAATAAAATAAGATAAAATAAATGGGCAGGGGGGTGTTCAGGCATGGCTCATTCCTCTCCAGCACTTATCGAAGCCTACAGCCCCTTGTCAAGCAGAGAATAACGAACAAGAGAAACATCATTGCCTTTATATTAGCAAGAGTTGGAGATAAAGGTGGGTGTTTCACTAGGCAGAAAATCAATAGAAGACGAATCAAGGTGGCTTACAGACGTTCAAAAGAGCAAAGAAGCCAATGTAAAACCCACCTCCCCAAAGCTGTAGCTGCAATATAAACAGAGATGACTGGCAACCTTCAGTCTCGAAAGACTATGGTATAAGTCTATAGCACTCTGTATTCCCAAGCGGTCTCCCATCCAAGTACTAACCAGGCCTGATGCTGCTTAGCTTCTGAGACCAGACAAGATCAGGCATGTGCAGGGTAATCAGCTGCATAAACAGGGTTCTCTTGAAAGTGGATGCTTATTCTGAAATGTATTTGCTACATCTCCCTGGTGCCACCAGTGTGACTTTTTGTGGTTTTAGCTGATGGAAATGTTCATGATCTCCATCTTGGTGTGTTTCCAAGGCTTAGGGGGCCAGGACGGTGGCTTTGGAATAGGTGATGCCATGATTTGGTACCCAGAATTCCCCAGTCTTTGCCTGGATACAGTGGAGAGAAGTTGGCTGAAGCAGGAAGAGAGGAGAGAGCAGGCTGTGGCTGGGGGCATCCTGTGCCTACATCTTGGGCCGGTGAACGGCTCTTCTTCATTTCCAAACTTTTCAAAGTCAACCTCCTTTTGCCTCCCCAGTGCCCAGCGCAGCTCCTCAAAGTATCAACCTGATCACATTCCAAGATGGGAACGGCACTGTGATCATCTGCTGGGAGCCTCCTCCCTCCGATATGCACAATGGCATCATAAAAGGCTACCAGGTAAGACAGCGGTTTTCAACCAGTGTGTCATGGCACATTGACATGCCGTGAATGGTCTGCAGGTGTGCTGTGGGAGTTTGGGGTCGAGTCATTTAGTAGGGTCAGTCAAGAATCCTTATGCTGTAATCCAGTGGTTCCCAAACTATGAGCCGTGGCTCCCCGGAGAGCCATGAAAGACAACCAGGGGAGCCACGGAATCCTCACAAAAACTCTGCCAGCCTATCCAATGTATAGGATTGCATCCCTAATGGGCAGCCACAGTTAATGGCCCAGTAAGTCAAGGGGAGCCACCAATCGAGACCCTGGTCCGCCAGACCCTGAGAAGCGAGTAGCGTGGTGAAAGTATCTCCGGTTTATCTTGCTTTGTGATTGTGCTGCGTGCATGTTATTCCACATAGCAGGCACACTTAGCTCTGTGTAGGTCCTCGCGTGTGATCCGGTTTATTGTGTTAGCCTTGCCTCTCTGTGTCACAGTTATCCTAGCTGAGTGGCTCTGCAGATGCCTATGTCTTGAAGCAAACCTGGTTTGAGATGAAGTCTGCTCTCCTCTTTTCCAGGTCTGGTTTTTGGGCAACGAAACTCATCCCGGATCCAATCGGACGGTAGACGGAGCAACACACCGTCTGGAGACAACAGGCTTGGCTGTTGGGCTGAAGTACTGCGTCCAGGTGGCTGCTATCAATGGAGCAGGAATCGGAGTGGCCAGCAATCCTATATGTGGTGCCATAGGTCAGAGGTGCTCTTTCGTACTTTAAGTCTTGACTGCTCCTACTCTAAGGTTCTAGCCACATGATAGTTTCCTGGTTGGGTGGGTCAGAGGCTGCATGCCAACAACTCTTTTTCACTGGAGATGCTAGGGACTGAACCAGGGACTCATGCATTCAAAGCATGTTTTCCACTGTTGACTGATCGCTCTTCTTCATAATGAAGTCAATGCACATGAGGCCATGTTTCATTGGCCAACTGTACTGGGAGCCCCCAACCATCTCCTGTGTATTTTTGTTGTCATCTGCCCTTGATCATCTTGTCCCTTTCCAGAGCCTGCAGTGGGGAAGATGGCCAAAGCCCCTGACTTCCTGTCCACCAACTACATCCTGGAAGTGGTACGTCAACCTGTCTTCATTGCCAGTGTGGGCTCTGCACTCTGGATTATGCTGATGGTGCTGGCGGTGTACGTTTGCCAGCAGCAAGCCCGGCAGTACAGCAGGAGACGGCAATATGCGTTAGGTAAAGGTAAGGGAGCCTGCCCTTTGACGGAGAAAGGGCAGCACTCAATGGGGCTGCATTAGGTCTTTGGCGAGGAAATGGGAGGGGGGTCAGACAGTTTGAATAGCTTGGATCTTCTCTCTGTCTCAGCAATTTTCAACCAGTGTGCCATGAATGGTCCACAGGTGTGTCATGGGAGTTTGTGGATGGGTTATATATTAATAGGGCTGTTGGGAGATGTGACTCCCTTGCCAGCAGCGTGGTGTGCCTAGTCAAAAAACTGATAGTGCTCCTTGACAATTTTAATGCCTTGTCAGTGCACTGTGAGATGAAAATGTTGAAAATAGCTGCTCTATTGGCACAGGAGACTTATAAAAATGTCCTCTCTCTCTCTCTCTCTCTCTCTCTCTCTCTCTCTCTCTCTCTCTCTCTCTCTCACACACACACACACACACACACACACACACACACACACACACCTCCCCAACCCAACCCCCCCCCCAGCAATAAAGATAAAGGAACTTAAAAGTCATGGAGGGAATTGTCAGGGAATCTTTCACTGCAGCCAGACATCTGCCTGGCTTGAATTCAGCCACAGTGGGGGCAGATGCCCCCAGAGTTGGCTCAATGAAACTGAGCCCCTCTGCTTGAAACCATGGCATGCTGTTTGGCAAAAGGAGCTCCAGCAGTGGTTGTCCATCCCCAGCTATGGCTTTGGTCATATGATGAGCATCAATGAACCAGAGAGGGAAGTGGTACTTTCCAAATGCAGCAAACACCTCCCACTTCTGCAATGGCTTTGGGGTGAGAGGGGGAGGTATTTGATGCATTTGGAAAAAGGTTGCGCACCAACTCCCCTCTGCTGTTTCTCTGATGCTGATGGATGCTGAAGCTCCAGAAGCAGCATTTTCAGTTTGAAAGTGGCTGTGAAGGTAACACAACAGAAGTTTGCAATGCATGGTCTAGAAGCTTTACCGTGAGAGGCAAGGAGTACCTCTGTTGGCTATAATATACAATTCCTCAATTGATATGATTTTTGTTTTTAATCTGCTTGCCTGTACTGCCCTTTTGTCCAAAGATGCCAGGGTGGTGTGCAAAAAACATGGATACCCATTTAGTCCAGCACAGTTTTTCACATACCCACCAGGTGAGAATGCCCGACTAATAGTCTTGTTGTCACTTCTTGCTCTTCCCAGGTTTGTACCGGAATGCTAGTGATGACACCATCATCAAACACAGGTAAGTTAGATCTCCCTTGGATTCTAGGGCTTCAATCCTACACACACCTTCCTGGGAGTAAGTCCCATTGTGTTCAGTGCCTGTAGTAGTTGAGAGCAGACATGCATAGGACTGCACTGTCCGTATGTCATATTATTTACTTCTGGGTTTCTGTAAAATAGATCAATATTGGCCAAGTGGTTCAATGTTGTCGCCTGTTGGATGGTAATCAAGGGATAAAGTAGGAGGTTGTTGCCACCTAAGACCACTATGTATAGGAAAAGGTAGTTGTTGATTTGGTCAGGAGCTTATCTGATTTTCTGTTGTGACCCCCCCACCCCCTGGAGGTAGACTGCCCCCTGGTAGGAGGATGAGATGACCGCAAGTATTCTTGGTTTCAGGATAGATTGCACTGATTCTCCCTGGCTCTCCAACACCTGGAAATCCACCTCAGGTTCCAAGAATTACAGCAGTAGCAGCAGCTTGAGCAGCCAGTTCCTGTGGACTGACCCCAAAGACAATCGGGATTTGCACAGATCTCGTAAGTGTTGCACGCCAACAGCAGGGCAAGCTATTGAGGTGGGATTTCCCCCCCCCCATCTCCAGCTAGGCCTGGAATCTTTCAAGTGACTACAATGGGATCCAAAATTTAGGAAAAACCCTCTAGGTTAGAAATCTTGATGAAGGCATTTTTGGGAAATTGGCCATAATAAGTTGTTCCTGAAAAGGGGAAAATTGCTTGCCAAATGTTCTGTTGCTGTAGTTTTAATCAATGTAAACTCCAATTCTATAGATTCTTACCTGGGAGTAAGTCTTAGTGAATGCAGTTGGGGTTGCTTCTGAGTACACACGCACAGGATTGTGATCTTAGGGCCCAATCCTATCCAACTTTCCAGCACCGGTGCAGCCGGAATGCACCCCTGAAGTAAGGGAAAAAATGTTCCCTTACGTTGAGGAGGCTTCAGTGTCTGCCTCCCCACTGCAGGATGCAGTGCATGCCCCATGGCACAGCTGTACCGGCACTGGAAAATTGGATAGGACTGGGCTCCCAGACATTTGTAGCTGGCCTTTCCATCCCACAAGGCTCATGTTTGGTTTACATACCTTCTTCTTGTCACAGTTGGTGGATCTCTGAGAGGGGTACAGTTAGCTTTTAATTCACAGTTGGCTGCCCTATTGGAACATGGCTGCCATTTCTTTCAGAAATGGTTCTGGAAGGCAATATATTGAGGGATGATGAAGGGGTTGACAATTGGGTGTTGTTTAGGGCCAAAGTAGACTAGACGCTAGAGGCGTCCTGGTTCAACTGACTCTTGTCAAGGTTGCAGTGGGCGCACATGCCCGATCTTGTCTGATCTCGGAAGCTAAGCAGGGTCAGGCCTGGTTAGTACTTGGATGGGAGACCGCACGGGAATACCAGGTGCTGTAGGCTTATACCATAGTCTTTCGAGACTGAAGATTGCCAACCAGTGGGCACCAATTCTTAGTTTTCATGCTTTCTCTTTTTCCTGTAGTGGTGTCCTTTGACAGGCAGAGCCAAGCATCCCACATGCAAACAGTTCCACTGGTACCTGATAGCGGCAACAGCAGCCTGTACGGAGCCCTCTATGTGGATCTTCCAGCGAAAGATTTGAGGACCTTCTACAACACCCCCCTGCCTCATTTTTCTAACCCCAGTTTGCATACAGTGGAATTGACACAAGCCACTGATCAGAGGCTTGTGCCTCGCTGCGGCCAGAATTTGAGGGCAGACAGTGCCAATGTCAACGGGGCAACTCAACAGGAACCACAGAAGGCAGCTGTTCCTCTAGTCCCAAATCTTGTGCCACAGGAGTCCTGGGAGAAAAGCAGCAAGAAAGGTAAGATCCCCAGTTAAGGGCTGGGAATGACCACAGAGTCAAAATAATAAGAGTTTTGGTGGCATTAATTTTTCACATTAATTCACTGCCTTCCTCCAAGAAGCTCAGGACAGTGAATGCAGGTCCTCTCCTTCCTCACTGGCTGCACACCAACCCTACTGAAAAATGGGGCCTGGCCCAAGGTCACCTAGTAAGCCTCATGGCTACGTGGCAACTTGAACCCAGGTCTATGCCTAACACTGTAACCCCTGCACAACAGCGACTTGCATAGAAGCAGTAGATGTAGCATTTGTGGCTGGGGAGCCAAGCGGCAAATTGGAACTCTCCTGGTCTAAATCTGCCTTAAACTAACCAGGTGACCTTGGGCAAGTTGCTCCCTCTCAGCTTCAGCTGCAATACATAGGAGTAAAAAAACCTAGTCTCCCTGCTGGGTTGTTGTCAGGAGTGCAACAATACAAGCAAAGCGGTTTGGAAGCTCAAAAGTCACTAAACAAATATTCAATACTATTATCTTGGTTGCCAATTTTTTCGTGGCAAGGCTCCTATGCCTAAAACACCTATGTAGCACTCAGCATTTTGGCAGGTGTGGTCTTAGCCTCTCATGAGTGTCTGCACCCTGCCAGCTGTCAGTGATGCAGTGTCTTTAAAACCACATCACTGAGCCATTTGGGTGCGAACAGGAGTGTGTTTCATTCTCAGAAAGAGGGATTTGCGCTAGGTCATATCTCAATGCCACGTAGATTCCTGGGGCAGAGCAGATGTAGATCAGCCAGTGGTGTCGCTAGGGGGGATGCGGCCTGCACCGGGTCATGTGCACAGGGGGAGGGGCTGACACCACTAAGGGCCAAAATTTTTAAAATCTTGGTATTTTCAAATACCATCATATTATATATCATTTGATGTGTAATTTCATGCAGAATGCAATGAAATAAACAGCATTGGCATATGTCTATTCTATCAAAAGATACAGCCAAAAAACCCGTGGGGAGGGGTGATGGTGTTGCCCCACCCACTGTATATAATATAATATAATATAATAATAATATACAGTATTTATATACCGCCTTTCTTGGTCTTTATTCAAGACTTTATTCAAGGCGGTTTACATAGGCAGGCTTATTAAATCCACGCAGGGATTTTTACAAATTGAAAGAAGGTTCTTTCTTTCAAGAACTCTACATTCAAGGTGTTACACTCCGATCTGGTTTAACATTCTGGCCTCCATCCTCCCACGCTCCGAGCAGATGGAACAGCTCAGCTGCAGCTTGCCAGCTGCTTCAAGGTCGCACGGTGCCGGTGGCCTCGAACTGGCGACCTTGTGGATGTTAATCTTCAGGCAAATGGAGGCTCTACCCTCTAGACCAGACCTCCTGTATGGGAGGAGGTCCATTATGGGAGTGACATGCTGGCCTCCAGCACAGAGTGGTGCAAGCCCTAGTGATGCCACTTAGTTTAGCCCTCTCTACCTGGTGACAGTGTCTCCTATTCCCCACCCCCAGTGTCCACAGGGAAGCAAAGATTCTCGGAGGCCCTAATTGAATTATCTGCAAAGTTCAAAGTACAAAATTGAATCCTGTGACTCTTCATGGAATCTAATATCCAGACTAATTTGCTTGCCGGAGCTGCTAATTGCCAGGGGCGTTGCAGAGAGGCTCTTCCTTCCTGCTCCATCCCTGCAAAGGACACAGTGGGGGCTGGGTTGCTGGGATACAGCCTGGCAGCCCTGAAAGGCACCCCCCCGTCCCCTTGCTCTTTGGCTGAGCCTTTGCCGCTCTGGCAGGAACACTGGTCTTTGCATTCAAGTCAGGCCTTGTGCATTGGAGCCAATTATGGAAATGGCTCTCCAGTTCCCGGGAAAACTTAATGCACACCAAAGGCCCATTAAGGTGAACGCCTTCCACGGGAGACCTGCGGTTGCGCCCCAGCTTGAGAGCAGCATGCTCATCACTTGCGCTGTTGAGTCTCCAAGCCTCCTCTGGTGGCCTTCAGGAATGCGTATATCTTTCAGCATTCCAAAGATGGAAACAGATACACTTGCAAAGCCCCTGCTCCCTTGCCAGGAATTGCTGCCAAAGCTACCCGCCCTTCCATCATTGCACATTCTTGACGGCTGTTCTCTCTCTGCTGCTTTCATTTGCTGGGCAAGAGGTTGCCCTTCATGGATTTAAGAGCAAAAAATGGCAGCGTTTGGACTGCAAGGAGGCCAGAGGGATCCTGACCCCAGGGCCTCCAAGAGGAATTTTATTTGGGGGAACAAAGTTTCTTTTAGGCTCCTTCTCAAAGGGGGAGAGGCGAAATAGAGCTGGGGGAGGGTGGCAATGGGGATGGGCAGAATAGGGGTGTGGGTAGGGTCAAAACAAGGCAGGGAGAGGGTGTTGGCAGCTGGAGTAATCTTTGGAGCCCAGGTCTACTGGGCTTCCCACTGTGGAGCCCAGGTCTACTTGGGCACGTGGCATTGGCAGCTAGATACAGTACCAGAAAAAACCAAACACACTTCTCTCTAAAGTCATTTTATGTATAGAAAATCATTGCAGAAAACTAGCACTGTCGTATTTAGGCACAGGCCCCCCCCTTGCCTGTTGCGATGCCCCTCGTGGTCTTGCAGCAAATGGTGCTGAAGGTTTGAGTGATGTGCAGATTGGGGATGGGAGGATTATCTAGGGACGTGACCCTCTTCTCTCCAGTACAATTTTCCCACTCTGATTTGCACCCTTCAGTTCTAACATGTGTTTTTTCTTCCCCCAGTACTACAGCAAGTACACAGCACCCCAATTCCGACATCTGGCTTTTCGACAGCCTGGAGCGACCGTGGCAGCCGAACCAGTGGGAGCCGCTCTGGAAAGCCCCACAGAATCGACGGTAGGAAGAGTAGCGACTCTTCCTTTGCTGCTCTTACCCAATGAAATTGATTGGGGAGATTGAGAGGAGACGTCTGGTGGTCTCCAAATGTAACATGGACCTTGGCTTAGATTACTTTAAGGTAGCAATTCCCAAGCTTTTTAAGCACCAGGATACACCACTTAAAAATAACACTCTTTCGGGACCCACCTGCTTTATCAGACTAAAAAAAAGTTTCATTTTACCAGCCGCTCAAGCCTCTTTTTTTAATCTTTTTACTTTGGTGGTGGTAGACACTTTCTGGACCATTTGAGCTTTCACATTCATTGGATTGGGACCATTCCGGTGATGTTGCACTCCCCTTGGCCTGCCCTTCGAAGTGAACTGAGGCACATTTGCATGCTCACAAGTAAAACGTGCACTTGCAGCTTAATTTCGGTTTCCAGTGGTCTCAATATGTTTTCCTTGTCAGCCATCAGTTTGTCCATTTTGCAACCCATGAGTTGCTCACCGTGCTCTCCTTGCGCCACCTTGGCATGGAGGATTCCATGCCAGAGCATCAACTAGAAAGCAAAGTGCTTGCTACAGGTGCTCTGCTTGGCGCCCCAGTGCTGTGTCCCTCCAGGGAAATTGGTCAACTTGCCCCAAGACCAGCCCTGTCACCCCTCTTCTTGCAATTGTCTGAAAGTAACTACCCCACTGAGTTAAACCATTAGTCCACCTTAGCAACACTGACTGTTCCCTGCTCTTCAGGGTTTTAGCCTGAAGTTTATCTCTGTTCTAAGTGGAATTGCTAGGAGGAAAAATCCATTATGGATTACAAGCCATGATGCATACGTGCAACCTCCTGATTTTAGAAATGGGCTATGTCAGAAGGCCAGATGCAAGGGAGGGCACCAGGATGAGGTCTCTTGTTATCTGGTGTGCTCCCTGGGGCATTTGGTGGGCCGCTGTGAGATACAGGAAGCTGGACTAGATGGGCCTATGACCTGATCCAGTGGGGCTGTTCTTGTGTTCTTATGCAGGGAAAGGCACCAGGACATAGGTTATGTCTTGCTGTCTTGTGTGCTCCCTGAAGTATTTGGTGGTCCACTGTGAGATACAGGAAGCTGGACTAGATGGGCCTATGGCCTGATCCAGTGGGGCTGTTCTTATGTTCTTATGAATTGAACCTTGGACAAAACAGATGCTCTTCCACTGAGCCACAACCCTTCACTGTAGCTGCTATATGTTCTGCAGCTAAATTCTTGATATTGCTCCTTGCAGGTCTTTTAAGAGAGCGACAGAGGGCAGCAGAGCTTTATCTGAAGTCATGGAAGGCACTTGGAACATTTTTTTTTTCTTTGAAGGTAGTGGCTATCATATGGCCTCTTCCCACTTGTTCTCGAGGAGGAGGCCAGCCAAGAATTTCCTGAAGATGTTGCTTTGGTATCTTAGGTATTGGATGGGTCTGTGTCTGATCTGTGGGCTTAAAAAATGTGATTGTATTTTAAATTTCTGTTGTATCATATGAAGCTGCTTGGTTTTTGTTTGGCAAAGAGCAGTCAGCTTGGGCCCTTGTGGGGTGGGGCCACAGCATAGAGGAGGGAGAGGTTAACCCTACAATGTAGTTTCAGTTGGCAGTGACACTTGAGGAGGACTTCTCTCTGGTGACACCTTTCATATGTGGAACTCAGTGTCACTGGAGGTCAGCTTGCCCGCTCCTTGTTGCCAGCTTTCTGACAGTGGCTGAAAACAGCATTTATTTTTGTTTAGTATTTAGGGTTTAGCTTGCTTGGCTTTTTTTTTGGGGGGGGGGGGAGGGATTGTATGCTGAGCTTTGTCTTGTTTTGCCTTGCAATTTTTTTTGCTGTGTTTGACTGTCACGACTCATTTTCCAAACTGCTTTTATTGTTTAGCTGAATTCTTCCCAGTTTTTAAGTAAATCTTGGGCATTTTGGCACCTCCCTATATACACTGTAATAAACAAGCACTGGAATGCTAACATGGTTGCAGTCTGGATCCCACCTACCTACTTACCTGTCCCCTTGATCTGCTGCTATTTGCCTGGAGAATGAAAGGCTCTCATTTGGCATGAATAAAAGCTTTCCATTTTCCTTCTCCAGGGCGGGCCCTTTCATGAGGTCAACTAATGCAGTTGCCTCAGGCAGATGATTTGTGTGTGTGGAGGCAGGGAAGCCTGCCTCCACCAGCCCACTCATCCCCACCGCTGCTCATTCTCCTCCCACTCACTGAATTGGAAAAGGAAGAAGGAGGTGAAGAGCAAGTTTGGAGGAGAAGAGAGTGGTGGGCTAGAGTGTTGCTCATTTCCTACACACTTCCTTGCTCTGTGCCCCTCTTTCTTTTCCAGTCCAGGGAGTGAAAGGAACCGAGGCTGGGCCCAACACCAGGTGGCTGGGGCAAGCTCACTAGCCCCACACATGTGCTGAAAGTCGCATCTCTTTTGACCTCTCAACAGTTATTGGAAATGGGTGCTCAGTATATTCTGGCCTGGCTGTGAGTCTGCCCTTTATTACAATTGTTCTTGTAAAGGAAACCTCCTGGTCAGATGAGCCTTGAGCCGACAGGCCAGCTTCCTTACGTAGGAATAGGCTCCTTTTTCGTAGGCCTTTCAAATGCTTAATGAGGCAGCAGCGTGGCTGCTGAGGACGCCTTGCCTTGTAAATGGTGTGAGCAGCCTCCGCCGTGCTTCTCCCTGGTGCCCCATGCCCATAAATCGTGCCCACTCATTCATGAGGTAGTGTCTGCGAGGAAGAGGCTAAATTGGACATTCTGGGAAAAGGAGCGGGACGGTTTCTGTCGCAGGCTAGGTGGCCAGTGGAGGTGTGTCTTCTTGCGAGCTGCTTTGGTGCTGGGAAGTTAGTTGATGCTTGTAGCAGAATCTGTTATCTTTTCCCCCAGATTGGACCACTTCAAATGGTGTAGCAGGAGGGCCTAAGAGACTGCAAAGCAGAACTTCTCTGGTTCAAGTTCCACATTGGCTGTGAATTTTCCCTATGTAGCTTTGGGCAAGCTGCTCCCTCTCACCCTCAGTCTTCCCTGTTTGCAAGTTCTTCTCTCTTTCCCCAACACTGCACCAGGTTCCCAGTTTACTGGACTGGTGCACCAGCCTAGTGTGCTGGGGACCTGGTGCAACTTCTCTTCCCTGGACTACTAGCAGACTGGTTGACTCACAGGCAGGCCTGCAGATGTCCCCTCTCCAAGGTCGTCCTGAGAGAATGCAGAGAGAGCCATCTGGGAGATCCCCATAGGTCATGGAGGAGTCTCAACTTGTGTGGGTTGTTCCCCCTTCCAGGGCTGCTGAGAGTTGGCAAAGGGCCTGGGCAAGATACCTGACTGGGCTCCTCCTTCCTAAATGCATTGGGTTAATACAAGTGCATTGAAAGTGGATTAAAGCTGTAGTGGAAATGCAGCACTGGATAGGCTGAGATTAAGGTACCCATATTTACTTTATAATAATTTTTTTGTTTTATACTGTATAGTTTGTTTTGTGATGGCCTGGGCCCCCTGGTAGCCCAGGCCCCAAGGATTTTGCCCCCTGTCCCCCCTCACCTCAAACCTGCCCCTCTTCCCCCCCTAGCCACCTGAGATGGCTCCCCAAGGCCCCTTGCATTATCACAGGGGAGCAAGCCCAATGGTTGTGCCCCCAAGCACCATATTATCCTCCACTAGTTCTGGGCTGCTGATGGCGTCTGGTCTGGATGCCTTTAAAAGGGGATTGGACAAGTTTCTGGAGGAAAAATCCATTACGGGGTACAAGCCATGATGTGTATGTGCAGCCTCCTGATTTTAGAAATGGGCTATGTCAGATGCAAGGGAGGGCACCAGGATGATGTCTCTTGTTATCTGTTGTGCGCCCTGGGGCATTTGGTGGGCCGCTGTGAGATACAGGAAGCTGGACTAGATGGGCCTATGGCCTGATCCAGTGGGGCTGTTCTTATGTTCTTAACTACAATTCCCAGGAAGCCTTGCAGGTCTCTTGTTATCTGGTGTGCTCCCTGGGGCATTTGGTGGGCCGCTGTGAGATACAGGAAGCTGGACTAGATGGGCCTATGGCCTGATCCAGCGGGGCTGTTCTTATGTTCTTAACTACAATTCCCAGGAAGCCTTGCAGGTCTCTTGTTATCTGGTGTGCTCCCTGGGCATTTGGTGGGCTGCTGTGAGATACAGGAAGCTGGACTAGATGGGCCTATGGCCTGATCCAGCGGGGCTGTTCTTATGTTCTTAACTACAATTCCCAGGAAGCCTTGCAGGTCTCTTGTTATCTGGTGTGCTCCCTGGGCATTTGGTGGGCCACTGTGAGATACAGGAAGCTGGACTAGAGGGGCCTATGGCCTGATCCAGCGGGGCTGTTCTTATGTTCTTAACTACAATTCCCAGGAAGCCTTGCAGGTCTCTTGTTATCTGTTGTGCTCCCTGGGGCATTTGGTGGGCCGCTGTGAGATACAGGAAGCTGGACTAGATGGGCTTATGGCCTGATCCAGTGGGGCTGTTCTTATGTTCTTATCCCTGTTTGGGCCAGTGGTGTCACTGGGGGGGGGGTGATGGCTGCACCCCCCTGCAGTTGATTCCCCTGGGGAGTGACACTACTACTGGTCAAAAATTTTTAAATCTTGATATTTTTGAATAACACCAGCGTGTTAATATGTC
The DNA here is from genome assembly GCF_035046505.1 of Tiliqua scincoides. NCBI lineage: Eukaryota > Metazoa > Chordata > Lepidosauria > Squamata > Scincidae > Tiliqua > Tiliqua scincoides. Next base: position 14,202,744 of record NC_089831.1, read on the forward strand.
ATCCTATGCATAATTTCATGCAGAATGCAGTGAAACAAACGGCATTTAAATATCTCTGTTGTATCATAGCCAACAACAACAAAAAAAAAGACAGCACGGGTAAGGCAGTGGTGCATCATCACACCCACTGCCCAGGGTGTTGTCCCATCCACTGCATGGGAGGAGGTCCATCATGGGGGAGATGTACTGGCCTCCTGAAGCGGGCGACGCGAACCCTAGTGATGCCACTGGTTTTGGCACAGGTTGTGCCCCTGTGCCCTGTAAAGCCCTGTATGTGGATCTGCCAGGGATCATGGCTATGCAGATGAAAGAACAGCACATGAGCTGGCTGGGGAAAGAATCCTGAATGGAAAGTGCAAGCACTCTGTAAGATGGTCATTCTGAGATCACCTTTGCAAAGAAGGGCACCTTCTTCTGCCTCACCTCTCCTGTGCCAGCTATGGAAAAGAAAGAGATTAGTCTAAGCCAGAGAAGGATTTGGAAAGAGAAATCAAATGCTGATGCATTCCTGGCAGGGAGAAGGTGTGTGTGTGTGTGGGGGGGGGGGGGGTGGGAGTCAGGTGAGCAATGCTTATGCACAGAAAAGGGGGGTATAAGCATGTGGTGACAGATAACATGGTTCATATTCACATGAAGGGGCTTTGGAATCCACACCGTAATCTGTTATTGGATCCCTCGAATGAATGACAGTCTAGATACCCTCTTTGCTGCCATGCTGTGACCCCCAGAAAGTGGCTCTGCTGGAGGGAATGGCCCTATTGGTTGTGATAGATGCCAGGGAGTGATTGCTGTAATCTCCTTTCCACATCCCTGCAGCTCAGGGAAACTAAGTGCCTGATCAATTTGTCCATAGAGATTCTGTCAGGCAGTTAATGTTTCTCTAGGTCTTTTTTTTTTCCTTTCCCCTGATGGAAGCATTAAGTTTTCCTTAATCTGAATTGGATCAGGCTGTCATAGGCAAAGGGGTTGGGAATGCTGCCTAATGACACTTGCAAGGAGAACATTATTCCTTGTTTCCTGCAAAAGGAAGGCCAGTGAGACAAAGCCACTGACAGCCTTGCTTCTGCCAGAGAGAGAGAGAGAGAGAGGAAGAGGTATCTACAACTACATCCCTGCTTCAAATGTGGGCATTGCAGGCCCTGCGTAGTCGATGAAAGTGTCGACCCAATGTGCGGCGGCAGTGAAGAAGGCCAGTTCTATGCTTGGGATCATTAGGAAGGGTACTGAGAACAAAACGGCTAGTATTATAATGCCGTTGTACAAATCTATGGTAAGGCCACACCTGGAGTATTGTGTCCAGTTCTGGTCACTGCATCTCAAAAAAGACATAGTGGAAATGGAAAAGGTGCAAAAGAGAGCGACTAAGATGATTACGGGGCTGGGGCACCTTCCTTATGAGGAAAGGCTACGGCGTTTGGGCCTCTTCAGCCTAGAAAAGAGGCGCCTGAGGGGGGACATGATTGAGACATACAAAATTATGCAGGGGATGGACAGAGTGGATAGAGAGATGCTCTTTACGCTCTCACATAACACCAGAACCAGGGGACATCCACTCAAATTGAGTGTTGGGAGAGTTAGAACAGACAAGAGAAAATATTTCTTTACTCAGCGTGTGGTTGGTCTGTGGAACTCCTTGCCACAGGGTGTGGTGACGGCATCTGGCCTGGTCGCCTTTGAAAGGGGATTGAACAAGTTTCTGGAGGAAAAATCCATTACGGGGTACAAGCCATGATGTGTAAGCGCAACCTCCTGATTTTAGAAATGGGCTATGTCAGAATGCCAGATGCAAGGGAGGGCACCCGGATGATGTCTCTTGTTATCTGGTGTGCTCCCTGGGGCATTTGGTGGGCTGCTGTGAGATACAGGAAGCTGGACTAGATGGGCCTATGGCCTGATCCAGTGGGGCTGTTCTTATGTTCTCCTTCAAATAGCGCAGTTATTCTCAAACTGGGGGTAGAGACCCATTTGGTGGTTTGCGATTCAATTTCAGGTGGGTCTCATGGCATGTAGCTCAGCCGCAATTGAAAATACAGAGCTGAAAATACAGGGTAGAGAGCTGCTGGGCAGGGCTGGCTCCTGGTGGGAGAGAGGCCTGGTGCTTTGCCCTGAAGAGGTGGGAAGATGGGACCCTGGGAAGGAGGGAGGTCTGTGTGGTTGGTGAAGGATCCAAGTCTGCATTCTGTTTTGATTTCGAAGCTGGAATGTTTGAATTCTGAGCTATGCAATATAACAGCACACGTGTGTTGTGTAACGGTACCTCTGGCTCATCATGGCTTAGGTTTGAAGCCTAAATTGAAGATGTCGCTTCCACCATGACATCACTTCCAGGTTAATGACGTCACTTCTGGTGGGTCCCGACAGATTGTCATTCTAAAAAGTGGGTCCTGGTGCTAAAAAGTTTGGGAACCACTGAAATGGTGGCACTGATGCTCGAGCGTCCATCTGTTTCAAAGTAAAATAGGATCAGACAAAAATAAGAGGTTTCTGACTCCTTGGCTGTCTTGTGTGCTTTCGAAAACAAGGTAAATGTTTAGAAATGCACACTTGCGAATCTGCAGAATAATGAAGGCTGTTGAGCTCAAGTGTCAGACCCAAGCCACTTTTTATTATGCAAGCCTTGTTCAAAAATTATGTCCCCCCTATGTATTCCTATATACGTAAGAACTTTCTGATAGCATGAACTCCATAACTTTCTGATACTATGAACAACACATCCCAGCATTATGTGTTGATGACGCCCCAGCCTCATGTAATTAATCTGTGGAACTCCTTGCCACAGGATACGGTGATGGTGCCTGGCCTAAAAACCTTTAAAAGGGAATTGGACAGATTTATAGAGGAAAGGTCCATCACAGGTTACATGAGAAGTAGGCTGTCTCTGATTGCCAGATGTAAGGGAGTGGCAACAGGATGCAGATATCTTATTGTCTTGTGTGCTCCTTGCGGTGCTTTGCGGCTGTGAGATGCACCTAGATGGGCCTTTGGCCTGATCCAGCAGGCTCTTCTTATGTTCTTACACTCCCTTGATCCATTGATCATGGGACACCCACGATTACACTCCCCCCAAATTTGGCTGCAACAAATACTAAACGGGAGACAACACCCCCATGATTGCTGACCTGGAGCATTCCGTTGTAATATCCACAGGGAGGCTCTCTCCTGTTCATGGCGCTGAGAACTCTGGGGTGATTTTGTGCTAGTGGGGAATGGCAGTGGATTAGCTGAACATAATTTGCCTTCTGTTTCCTTCCTAGGAGAAATGAAAAAAGTCTTGAAAACCTACAGCTCCCCCAAGTTTTTGCCCGTCTCGCAGACGGTTGTTGGCTTGTTGCCGCCGCCACCGCCAGTCCCTCCAGGCTTTCAAGCTTCCCGGGATGACAGCACCCAGCGAGAGTAAGAGTCGCTCTGAAGTGGCCTTGTAGTTTATCTAATTGCTTCTATTTCAAGATCCTCTTTCTGTCTCTTATTTAGGCTGTGAGCACTGGGAGATCTGAGGCTCCTTTCAGAAGAAACACTTAGGCCCATTTTTGTGTTTCTCAATGCCATCACCTTTTCTTCCCTCCCACACGCTCAGTAATGGGATCTCATGCCCACGCGCCAGCGTCTAATTCAGGAAGGGCAAACGTATTCTGGTGGTCTCTGCATCTTTGGAGCTTTCCGCAGTCCTAACACCCAGTTTCAAGGCAGAATTGCTGAACTTCCCTCTTTGGTTCAAGCTATTAAGGCACAAGGTCAAATAGGTCACTCATCTGTGATTCAGCGCATGTATGGCCATGTGATCTGGGAGAGAAATGCAACTGATGGTGATGATCTGAGATCTGAGCCTGAGTCTCTAAATGTAATTTTCACTTCAAAGCAATGGTGGGATTCCCTGAACTAGATGAGAGCAGTGGTCCTGACAAGATGGACATTGAAACTTGTCCCTCTTTTTCTCTTTGCATGTTCTAAATAAACCTTCTCTCAACTGCTATTTGCTCTGGGGTAGGGAAGGAATACAGGTAACTGTATTTGTTTCCCAGGAGTGGCCCATCCATTAGGCAATGTCAGACAGGTTGCATCAGTGGCAGATTCCAAGAGTGATGGATTTGGGGTGCCCTTCACCCAGAGAATGGCCTCCCTCCAGCCTGCCATAAATGCAACCCACACTGATCTGCTTTCCGTTCGCTAAAAACAAGCAGAAAGTGGGTCACCTGCCTCCTGACCTTGCTCCAAGCATAGTTTCTTCCAGCACAGAAGTGCAGGACTTCTAGTTTGATTGGCAGGCACCATGTGAATGAAGGCACTGCATTGAAGGGGACCATTCATGTGGTCCCTTTAAATCAAACCGGAAATCCTGCATTTCTGCAGCTGAAGAATCTGCATGGGAAGCAACTGCTTTTGTCGCTGTGCAGACATCAGACAGCAATCTGGGTCACGCCACCACTGGGAAAGCAATTCCTTGGATGGGTGATTTAGATTGGGTGGGAAAATGAGACAACCAAGTTGATGAGGAGTACTCTGCCCTCTGTATTGCTATTCCGGTCCAATTTGCACACATTCTTCTTTACTCAGCATGTGGTTGGTCTGTGGAACTCCTTGCCATAGGATGTGGTGACGGCATCTGGCCTGGATGCCTTTAAAAGGGGATTGGACCAGTTTCTGGAGGAAAAATCCATTACGGGTTACAAGCCATGATGTGTATGTGCAACCTCCTGATTTTAGAAATGGACTATGTCAGAATGCCAGTGCAAGGGAGGGCACCAGAATGCAGGTCTCTTGTTATCTGGTTTGCTTCCTGGGGCATTTGGTGGGCCGCTGTGAGAAGCTGTCCAGGAAGCTGGACTAGATGGGCCTATGGCCTGATCCAGTGGGGCTGTTCTTATGTTCTTAAAGATAACTTACTTCTAAAACCAGGATGATGCAGATAATTATCAGGGCTTGTAACCTGTGATTGACTTTTCCTCCATAAATCTGTCCAATCCTTTTTAAAGGCATCTAGGCCAGATACTATCCCCACATAATGTGGAAAGGAGTTCCACAAGTTAATTACATGCTGGGTAAAGAAATATTTTGTCGGTTCTAAGTCTGGTTAATCTGATTAACCAGAGAAGAGAGGCAGTTCTGTTTTCAAGTTGATACCCCCAACGGTGATATCAGCAGTTGGCCAACACAGGCACTGGCCAAGAGGACCCATCCTCAATAAGGGGCTCACCTGATTGGGTCAACCTTTGAACCCTTCCTCTATAAGTGGTAGCTGAAATGGAGATTGTGGCTCAGATCTGTTACCTGTAGTCATGGAGCCAGGCTATCTCTGTCATTCCAGAATTACTTCCTGGTTTTGCCTGTCTTTCGATGAGGAGACGATTGCATCTGTCTCAAGCCTTGCTCCTTGCTGACTCATCTTCTTTCGATCCTGCCAGGTGCTTTGGATAAATTGCCCATTGCCCCCTCTGGCACTGAGAAGGGAACCTCCACGCTTTGCATGCTAACCGCAGGTGCCCATATGATGGATCACCTTGAAAGGAAAAAAAAATGAATCCCGACCATACTTTTTCTATCCACTTTGCATTTAAAAAGCTACAAATCACAGTGAGAATCTGCGCCTTGCTCAGAGGGAGAGTTTTCACTTAATAGGGCAAGCCTCTGTACAAGTGCCCAGCTCTTTAAGTAAATGGACAATTATCATTCCAGGAAAGTAAATCAATCCATTAGTGAAATATCAGCTGACTCCATCCTTTTCGCTGCCCCCTGAATCCCACATTTATGAAGAGAAAACGTTGTCCTTGGATCTGTGCATGAAATAATTTCAGTGTCATTCTAAATTTATGGGCAATTACACAATAATTGGCTGCTCGATGGAAAAATACATTTTGTTGCGGAACAGATAGCGGCAGGGTTGGCTTCAGGGAGAGGCTGAGTTCCTTTACGCTTCCTGCCTGGTTGCATCGTAGGGCTGTGACAGCCTTGTGTTTAAGGCAAATGGATGTTTTGGGTGTGCATGTAATGGGAGGACTCATGTAATGGGAGTCCTTTCATGTAATGGGAGCCTTTCCATGAAAGGCTAACCAATTGAGCGTTGAGCGTTAGGAGAGCTAGAACAGACAAAAGAAAACATTTCTTGACCCAGCGTGTATTTAATCTGTGGAACTCCTTGCCACAGGATATGGTGATGGTGTCTGGCCTGGATGCCTTTCAAAGGGGATTGGACAGATTTCTGGCGGAAAAGTCCATCACAGGTTACAAGGCATGATGGGTATAGGCAACCTCCTGGTTTTTAGAAGTTGGCTATGTCAGAATGCCAGACGCAAGGGAAGGCACCAGGATGCAGGGATCTTGTGGTCTTGTGTGCTCCCTGATGCATCAGGTGGGTCACTATGAGATATAGGAAGCTGGATTAGATGGACCAATTGGGGACTCTTGGGGAGAGTTTGAGCTGCTCTAAGTTCTTGCGGGGGTGGGGGGAAGGCTCAGGGGGCCTGCAGGGGCTTGGGTCTACTTATCCGAGCCTCCTGCAGCTTCCTGGGGCTGCGGGGAGCCCAGTGTGACCGTCTGCAGGGCTCCCTGCAGCTTCAGAAGTGAAAGTGGAGCGACTGCGCTCCACTTCCACTTTAGCGGAGACGGGGTGAGATCTCTCCGCTTTCACTTTCAAAGCTGTGGGGAGCCCTGCAGAAGGTCACACAGGGCTCCCCGCACCCCCAGGAGGCTGCAGGAAGCTTGGGTAAGTGAACCCAAGCCCCTGCAGCCCCCCTGAGCAGCGTGATCCTGGGGATCACGCCGCTGCCGCCTCCCTGTCTCCAGGCTGCCCCTACCCCTTAAGGTGAAAGTGGCCAGGACCCACAGGCTGGGGTGTTGCAATGCCCTAGTTTGAAAAGCCCTGAGTTAGAGCAGCCTCAACAGATAGTCTCTACCTGTAGACCAGGGGTGGGCAAACTTTCAACTTTAGGGATCTTGGATCTTTTAACAATTGTGTAGGAGAGAGAATTTCAGCAGGTGCAGCTGGTCATCTCACAGATGACAAGTTGTACCTGCTGAAATTCTCTCTCCTACACAATTGTTAAAGGTCCAGGATCCCTAAAGTTGAAAGTTTGCCCACCCCTGCGGTAGACTTTCAGTGAGGCAAACCTACTACCCCTCGTGGAAACTGGTTCCATTGTTGAACTGCACTTACCATTATGAAGTTTCTCTTAGTGTTCAGCCAACGTTTCCACTCCTGGAACTTAAGCCCATTAGATCTCATCCTGCACTCTGGGTCAGTAGAGAACAAATCTTACTCCTCTTCTATGTACTAATCCTTTGGGTATTTTGAAGAGTGCTCACCAAAAGTACATGCTTGCTTTTAAAATGTTAGCGTTAAAGCCCCCTCTTCCTCCCATATACTCCTGACCCACTGCTATCTTGCTGCTTTGATAGATGAGCTGGTGGGTATATATGAATGAATATTTACTCTGCATTCAGCACATTTTCATTCATTCATAAGAAGTCACGAGACGACGAACCTGCCAACTTTTGCTTGAATGTCTCCATTTCTCATAAACTGATGGGAAGAATTCCTTTTTCCAAATGACTAGCCCAAAGCGACAAGGTGTCAAAAAGCACACCTTTGGATCCAATAGGATTCTGCATAGGACTAGATGGTACACAAAATATGTGTGTGTGTGTGGGGGGGGGGGGGAACTACTGAGAACGTGTTGCAAGTTCCCCGGCAGTTTGTAAAATCTAAAGATGGCGTATGGAAGGTTTTCATGCAGAGTTGAAGGGTGTGATATGGTTTCAAGAGATTTACAGGGCTGGGACGAAGGAAGCAAGCAAATAATGGTTGAAATATCCTGGAAGTATAAACACTGTGTGTTAACTTGCAGCATAAACCTATGTACTATCTACTCTGAATGAAGTCCCATTGTATTCAATGGGGCATGCTCTTAGATAAGGAGTGTATAGGATTTCAGCCTCAGTCCAGTTTCCAGGGCTAATGTGAAATTCGCAGTTTTCTTTCAAGGCAGAGGTCAGGGGAAAAAAGTAGATCACAAAGAGGACGTTCTATTCTCAAAGCAAGAGACAAATTTAAGGGAAATTCAACTGAAGCCAGTTTGAAAGCATATGGCTAGTGTTGAATTTGTCACCCTCAAAAGCAGAGTCTCATTATCTGGTAAAAGAAAAATCCTCCTCCTCAGTTCACCTTCGGTTCTCCTTCCGTAGCAGCCAATTTGATCAAATCTCAAATCTCAACATCAAGGCTGTCCGTGGCAGTCCATTAGATGAAAAGCCCCGACGTCCCATGTAGGGCAGTGCCTTTGTTAGGACAATAAAAAGCAAGGTTTTGAATCTTATAGGGTTCTTCATCAGGCTGGATAGCAAGCAAAAAAGGGAGAGGAGAAGGCCTTGGTCTATTTTGGATTGTGAGTTTTCCATCTAATGAACCAACATCAGGGCTGACTTCGGGGTCAGTTGAACAAATTGCTCTCAACTGTATCCTGCACCTAAGGGCCTCTGCACTAGAGCAATCTGCTCTAGATCTGTTTGGTCCGTTAACTCACATGCACTTTTTAAGTGCACATTTGGGTTCCTTTCCATTCATAGAGATAGAGATATCAATAAAATTTATTATAGATTTTCTAAGGGCGCAATCCTTATGTCAGTGCTTTCCAGTACTGGCACAGCGGTGCCAATGGGACGTGTGCTGCATCCTGCAGTTGGGTGTCACTCACAGAAGCCTCCTCAAAGTAAGGGAGTGTTTGTTCCCTTACCTCAGAGCTGCATTGCCCTTATGTCAGTGCTGGAAAGCACTGATGTAAGGGGTGAGGATTGTGCCCTAAGAGTCTACAGATCTTGGCTGTGAACCTGGGGCCCTGCAAAAAAGAAAAGTTTCCAGTTGGGCCTCGCAGCTCCTAAGCCTGTTTCTGATGACAATAGTCATCTGGTGTGCTCCCTGGGGCATTTGGTGGGCCACTGTGAGATACAGGAAGCTGGACTAGATGGGCCTATGGCCTGATCTAGTGGGGCTGTTCTTATGTTCTTATGCAGGGAAAGGCACCAGAATGTAGATTATGTCTTGCTGTCTTGTGTGCTCCCTGAAGTATTTGGTGGTCCACTGTGAGATGCCGGAAGCTGGACTAGATGGGCCTATGGCCTGATCCAGTGGGGCTGTTCTTATGTTCGTATGTCAATGGGATGTTGTGATTTCTCTCTAAATTAGGGTTCTAATATAGCATTCCTTGACTTGACTGAACATAATCTTTCTTGTGGGGTAAATGTTCCTAGGACACAGAGTTTCCTTTCATTCATTTCCATCTTCATTCCCTCCCAGGCTACAGGGAAGATCTGCAGACTTGGGGGTCTGTTAACTGTTTTGCAGTCGAAACTCGGAGTGTCTCAGGAAGGCTAGAAATCCCCTCCATCTTCCTCCCCCTTTCCATTTCTCCTCCTGTCTCGCACATTGTCAGAGCAGGAGGAAGTGGCTCTAAACTGCAGGTGGCAGGTGGCAGACACCATCCATTTACATGCTGTCGCCGAAGGACCGAGCGGAGGTGGGGAGGAGGGCTGAGGGACTGCGGTGGGGGTGATGGAAGAGCCCCTGTGCGGAAATGGACTCGGTTCATTTAGTGGAATCACTCAAACAATCTGGCAGGGGTGTGAGGGATGGAAGCAGCCTGAAGTCACTTAGAAGGCTGGAGCTGGGCCAATGCAGGAAGAGCACCCCATAGCAGGGCTGGCTTTGTCATCAGGCTCTCATAAACTAGACTGGAGCATCTCTCTCTCTCTCTCTCTCTCTCTCTCTCTCTCTCTCTCTCTGTGGGGGGAGGGGAGGTGGCAGCACATGTCTTCAAACTTTGTAAGCTGCCGTCACTGCAGTTTCTGTACTGTTGCCTTGGAGGGCAAGGGCTCTGCTTGGTATAGCTTAAGGCCAACCAGCTGAAAAGGAGCCGGCTGGAAGCAAATGGTGCATGACTGTGAGAATGAGAGAGCATCACAGCTCTGAAAACCACCTTGCAAGGTGTTGCCAACACCTGCCAGGTGTTAGGGCCGGCTGCCAGACAGCACTGCAGCTGCTCTGCTACGGCGTGGTCTGAAGGCATATGACACAACCACCTTGCTGGAGCTAAGCTGGGCTGGGGCTGATCAGTGCCTGGATGGGAGGCAGGGAGAGAGTGAGATTCGGCCATGATCCTCTGCAGCTGTCAAGCTGGGTCCAGCTAAAATGAGTTCTAGCCACTGGCTTTCAAGGGGCGTGGAGCAAATTCGTGGTCTGTAAATGGCTATATGAGCCCTGTTGGATATCTGGAACCTCGGTATTCAGAGGCGGGTTGCCTTTGAATGCATCTTTGGGCAGGCCAGATTTAAAAACAAATATCTGCCTGCAGAGCTGCTGCCAGTCACTGTTGAAGATACTGAGACTGATGGACCGATATCTGACTTGGTATGGCAGCATCCTATGTACCTATCTGGTTGGCTAGTGTGTGAAAGTCTTCCCCTCCCATCCCGTGTGTAGTAATTGGACTGAGCATAAGCGCTGCTGGATGAGACCAAAAGCCCATCTAATCCCACATCTTGTTTCCCTACAATGCCAGCCAGGTGCCTTCGGGAAGCTCAGAAATGGGAGATGATGAAGGCTCACCTCACTTCTGCTATTACTCCCCTGCAACTGGTATTAAGCAGCCTCTGAAATCTGAATGTAGCATCTTGTGATCTTGTCTAGTGGCCTCCCTGAATTTATCTACAGTCATCCCCCTTCACAGCTATTGGGTGTTGTCACATCTTGTGGCAGTGAATTCCAGTGGCTGATGGCGCTCTGTATGAAGAAAAATGTCCTTTTGTCCATCCAAAATCTCCCACCAGTCTGTCTCATTGGCTGTCCAGTGGTTCCTGTTCTGTCTGCCAGGGAGGAAAAAAACTTCTGACTGCCTCCTCCACACCAGACATTTCATAAGCCTCAGTTGTGTCTGTTTGTTCCTGTCCCCTGTCTGCGGGGGCAGATTCTGCACAAGGGACTGAAGCCCAGAGGTTTTGACTGTTGCTGTTTCTATGCTTTGCAGATGCACCTGCACTTGTTACCTGGAGCCTCCCATAGATTTGGAGCCCCAACCACAGGTCAAGGATGCCCCACAGGAAGCCAGTGAGTCCCTGGAGGAAAACCCTGCCACCCCTACATTGCCTTACAGCCGCCTCTCCGCAGCATCCATTTCCATATCCTTCAATGACGATGGGGAGACCGTGCTGACCCCAGAGGAGGTGGCCGAATACCTGGAGCTCAGTGAGGAGGCAGAGAGTCAAAGGTAAAGGGATGCACAAGAACAATGAAGGTGGCATCCTGAGTCAGACCATTGGGCTATCCAGCTCAGCTTTGTCGGTGGGTACAAACTGCAAGAAAGGAGATCCTGGTTGGATATAGGGAAAAAATTCTTGAAGGGTAAGGGCAGTTCACCTGCTGGAGATGTTCTAGGACAGCAGTTCCTAAACTCCTCTGGAGTTTTGGGATCCAAAACTGGAAGTGGTTTCCGATTACTTTTTATTCTCAAACTGAGGCTTTGGGAGCCCTGCGGAGGGTTCTGCGGGGCTCCCCACACCCCTGGGGGCAGGTGCTGCCCCCCATCAGTCCCACCAGTGGTGCAATCCTGGGGATTGCATCACTGCCTTCCTCTGCCCCTAAGGGGCCAGAGGCAGGGCTTCTCAGGCTGGTGGAGGGGTCGGGGGTCATGTGGCACCTCAGCTCTATTAGGATTTCCTGTTATAGGCAGGCGGTTGTACTAGATGACCTTGAGGGTCTCTTCCAGTTCTGTGATTTTATGAACACTGACTGGCAGGGATCTTTCCAAGCCCTACCTGGAGATGTCTGGGATTGAACTGGTGACCTTCTGCATGGAAAAACAGGCACTCTGCCACTGAACTGTGGCTCCACAGGCTGCAGGCTTGCATGATGTTACCCGTGAAAAGAGGCACTGCTGCCAGGAGAGATAAATGAAGTGCCTGATCCTAACCGCATTATTTCTCAAATTCTATTAATTTCATTTGGATTTACTTCCAAGTCTGCAGTATTTATGATGGAAGGCTTAAGCTCCTCCCCTTGGTGCTTCATTCTGACTGAGGGTGGCTCTTGTTGGCTTCCTTCAGTCTCGGAAGACTATGGTATCGCACTCTGAATAGTGTTCTGGAACAGAGCGTCCTCTCCAGTGCGCGAAGCCTGGGTCAAGTAGGTATGGAGGATAGACTGTTACCCATGCAGCAAATCCCCCCTCTCCACGTCGCTGAAATGGTCCAATGGAAAGGCAGAGGCCAATACGGTTGGTTCCAGCGACGTTGCAGGAGTTGCCAGAACGTGACTGTGTTCAGCCATGAACTGCTGTTTAGAGAGTGGCTAAGAGTAGGGATTTGGGTGCGAATCTCACCACTGTTGTGATTTCATGAGGTGTCCTTGGGCAAGACAAGTCATTGTCTCACAGCTCAATTCTCTCTCTCTCTCTCTCTCTCTCTCTCTCTCTCTCTCTCTCTCTCTCTCTCTCTCTCAATATGAGGATTTTAATACTAGTCTATCTTGCAGTCATTAGGAAGTTTCCTGACACCACGCGTGTCATGCATTTGGAAATCTCCAAAACCACTGTATAAATATACGAACGTTATTACTGACATTGCCAGGGCAGATGCAGCCAGAAACCTGAGATTTTTGGAGATGCTGTCAAAAAAATAAATAAATGAAAAATAAATTCCTGGCAACCTTTGAAAATGGGGTGGGGGGGGGGAGATCTGGCACCAGGTGAAACGTTGAGAGAAATAGAAATACCATACAAGTGTTTCTGATGTAAGAACAGCTCACATAACTACATAAGAGATTGACAAGGTCCCCCTTTGTACATAGCCAGGTGTGCAGGGCTTGAGTCATTTCTGTGTCATGTTTCACTGCTCATTATAGAGTGAATCTATAAATGGATAGAAATGCCTTTTTAGAGCCTTGGTAGTGGAGCTTCTCTCAGTTAAGTGGATAATCATCACCACTGCTGCTTAGTATTATATTAAGTCTAATAATAGTCTGTCACCCCTGGGGGCTGGGGGATAAGAATAGGCCCTCAGTTTGGCTGTACTTGTTGTAAGAGGCGACTAAACAACCACCGGGTAGATGGGACTCATCCGCCTGGGAAGGCAGCTCATCTGAGAAGGAAAACTCTGATCCCAAACCTCCACTCCCTTGTGGCTACATCCGGTTATGGAAAAGGCTTCAGGAGTCAACCTCGAGGCAAAATCCGGAGCCGGAGTCCCTGAGGCAGTTCGTGGCTGAACACAGTCATGTTCTGGCAACTCCTGCGATGCTGCTGGAACCAACTGTATTGGCTTCTGCCTTTCCATTGGACCATTTCAGCGACGTGGAAAGGGGTTTTTACTGCATGGATAACAGTCTATCCTCCATATCTACTTAACCCAGGCTTCGTGCTCTGGAGAGGACATTCTGTTCCAGAACCACTATTCAGAGCGCAATACCATAGTCTTCCGAGACTGAAGGATGCCAATGATTATATACTGCTCTTCACCAAAAAGGTTCAGAGGGTGGCTGACAGGTCAAATTAAATAACTAAGAGCCCAATTCTGTTCAACTTTGCAGCTATGATGTAGCTGCTGTGCAGCCTCAAGGTAAGGAAACAAATATAGGTTGAGTATCCCTTATCCAGAATTCAGAAGTAACAGAATATTCTGAAATATGGAATTTTTTTGAGCACCAGCATGACTTATTTTTTTTAACTTTTCTGCTAAAGCAGGGGTGTCCAAAGTTTTTGGCAGGAGGGCCACATTGTCTCTCTGACACTGTGTTGGGGGCCAGGGGTGAAAAAAGAATTAATTTACATTTAAAATTTGAATAAATTTACATAAGTTTACATAAATGAATATATTAAAGATGAACTTATATGAATGATTGAAGGTCTTGCAATAGCTCAAGGCCTATAAAAGGCCTGGCACAAAGCAAGGCTGGCCTTTCCTTTGCTGCCGCTATCTCATCACAGATGTGAATCAGCAAGCAGTGGAGGGAGCCCTCATCCCACAGCTCATGCGAGAGGTCATGCTGAGAGCAGTTGTGCCGGGCCAGTGCGGGTTCCAACAAATCTCCGAAGGGCCAGAGGCTCAGTGGAGACTGGGGGCTCCCTGCGGGCCGCATTGAGAGGCCTCGAGGGCCACAAGTGGCCCCAGGGCCAGGGTTTGGGCACCCCTGTGCTAAAGGAATAAAATCACAAACTGTGTTTCATGCACAAAATTATTAAAAAATATTGTATAGAATTCCCATCATGCTATGTGTGTAAGGGGTGTATGGAACATGATATGAATTTTGTGTTTAGACTTGGGCCCTGTCCCTAAAATCTCTCATAATCTGATATCCACAAAGCCTCGAGTTCTAACCACTTCGGATATGGGATGCCTGACTTGTATTCTCTTACCTGAATGAGGCCTCCATGACCAGCTCTGCATCTCAGCATGGCATGGCATCAGCATTGGAAAGTTGGATAGGATTGGGCCCTCAATGGTTTCCTCTCCCCAAAGGGCTCAGAATCTTAAAAAAGCAGAAGCAACGGCAGTAAACACCCAACAGCGAACTGGTTACTAGGAAAGATGCTCTGCTGGGGAGCAATGAATGGTTGCTCTCCCCCTGGTCAGTATAACAGGGCATCATTTTCAAAAGTGCCCCTTTCCCCAGTTGCCAGGGATCATTGTCACTGTTGGCATGGGGATGCACTTGGCAGACTTCATCCAACCTCCATAGCTGAGAAGCTCCCAGAACAACACTGTAGAAAAAGGAGCATTGCTGATCTTGTTTCAATCTCTCTTGTCTTCCAAGGGAGGTCTTCTGACACACATGGCCCCCCTTCTTTTATCCTCACAACAACCTTGTGAGATAAGAGGGAGAGTCCCACGGGCACCCAGTGAGTTTCTCTACCCGAGTGGTGATTTGAACCCAGCTCTCTCTAGACTGACATTCTAGCCACTACGCCTCACTGCCCATTTGATTGAGCTGCATAATCCCCAGGGAATTCATGTCAGTTTGCAACAGAACTTCCCTGGGGATTATGCAGCTCAATCAAATGGGCAGCGAGGTGTAGTGGCTAGAATTGTGCAGGAGTATTAACTGTATCTCTCCCCCACCCCCAGGACAATATCCAGATGCCAGTATATGAGTCACTTGTGTGCTCCACTTCATTACCTTCCTGGCGTGTGTGACGGTCTGTTGCGGCCCAAGCTGGCTCCAAGCATCTTACCTTGGCAGACAGGCAAGAGTTTAGGGACAACCCGAGACCTCAGGAGAGCATGGCACAGCCCCGCCACAGCCTTGTGGGAAAGGCAAAGACTGAGCCAAGGGCCTCTGCATCCTTTGCTTACCAGGAGAAGGATCCTGGACTGCAATTAACTAATGCACTAAAACTGCAGCCTCGGCAGTTTCAGGACAGCTTGCCCCACAAGGCTGACTCTTTACACTTTTGTAATTGGGGCTGGGACACAGCAGAGCTGAGCTTTACGGGAAGCACGTTGATCCCACGAAGATAATCACAGCTCCATTTAGAGCCTAGGTGGGCCAGCTGCCTGCCAGCTTAATAGGTTCTCAGCAATCTTTAACAAGCCTCAGCCAGTCTTGCATGCCAGCTGCCTGGCCTCCAGACTCCAAGCCACGTCTACTCCTGAGGTATGGGGGGAAAAGCACTAGCCTGCATTCCTCTCCTCTAGCATGGAGTCTACAGTTATTGCAGTCTCAGCTGGATGCCGACGCATTCTCGGCATCACCTGGCAGGACAAAGTTCCAGACAACACAGTCCTGGAACGAGCTGGAATCCCTAGCATGTATGCACTGCTGAAACAGAGATGCCTGCGTTGGCTTGGTCATGTTGTGAGAATGGATGATGGCCGGATCCCAAAGGATCTCCTCTATGGAGAACTCGTGCAGGGAAAGTGCCCTACAGGTAGACCACAGCTGCGATACAAGGACATCTGCAAGAGGGATCTGGATGCCTTAGGAGTGGACCTCAACAGGTGGGAAACCCTGGCCTCTGAGCGGCTCGCTTGGAGGCAGGCTGTGCAGCATGGCCTTTCCCAGTTTGAAGAGACACTTGGCCAAAAGTCTGAGGCAAAGAGGCAAAGAAGGAAGGCCCTTGGCCAGGGAGACAGACCAGGGACAGACTGCACTTGCTCCCAGTGTGGAAGGGATTGTCACTCCCAAATTGGCCTTTTCAGCCACACTAGACTCTGTTCCAGAACCACCTTTCAGAGCGTGATACTATAGTCTTTCGAGACTGAAGGTTGCCAACATAGCATAGCTGGAAGAACCTAAAAAACTGCCTTGTAAAAAATGTGATATCTATGGTCAGCCCAGTATTCTCAGGAGTGTCAGATGGTAGGAAATGGAATTGATTCACTGTGCATGGCTGCTCAGAAGTAAGCTCCATTGTGTTCAATGGCATTTATACTCCCAGTGTGTCATTACTCTGTGGAACTACTTGCCACATGATGTGGTGATGGCACCTGGCCTAGCTGCCTTGAAAAGGCGATTGGACAGATTGATGAAGGACCCCACAGGTTACAGGTCATGATGACTATATGCAGCCTCTGAGCTTTAGAGTTAGCCTATCACTGAATGCCAGATGCAAGAGAGTGGTAACAGGGTACAGGCACGCTGTTGTTTTCACTGTTCCCAGAGGTATCTGGTGGGTCACCGCAAGATATAGGAAGATGGACCAGGCTAGATGACCCTTGGCCTGATCAAGCAGGGCTCTCCTTACGCACCATAGGATTGAGGCTTCTGTCTAGCTTAACTTAAGCATGCACAATAAGCACGGTGACAATTTGCACTGAAAAGTTTTGAGGATGGCAAAAACTACTTTGGAATGTGAAATTGACCTTATCCAGAGGTCAAACATGGGGAGAGAGAGGGGGGGAAAAATGGTTGGCAACCTTCAGTCTCGAAAGACTATGGTATAAGCCTACAGCAACCAGTATTCCCAGGTGGTCTCCCATCCAAGTACTAACCAGGCCTGACCCTGCTTAGCTTCCAAGATCAGATGAGATCCCGAAAGAGTTTCACCAAAACCCTCCTTCTGATCTCTTGATTCTGTCTTATTTGTCTCTTTCATTTGGAAGAGGAGCTTCAAGTGGCAGGGCTTTGTATTCATGTGCTCACCTTGGGGTAAGCTTCACAAAACAGTTGCCCTCTCTTTCTTTTGCTGCTAGGCTGCCCTTTTCAAACTTTTTGGGCCTTCAGATGGCATGTGGGCTGATGGCGGTGACGATCCAAAGTCAGTTGCATTCTCTGATTTCATTTCCGGCCCCTTTGGGAGGGGCTTCGATTCAAGAGGGGGCTGGGGAGGGGCAAGACAAGCAGCCGTGCAAGCCTACATAATACAGGTATAAGAGTAGACCACCACAACCGCATAAATGTTCTCTTGAAATGTCACCAGGTTCAAGAGCTTCATTGATGCCGGTAGTAAAAACCCTCCATTGACAATGGCCAGATCTGCTTTCAGCTGCAATTTGGGAGGGAGGTGGCTTAGAGCAGCCTTGTGGGCCAGAGCTGGAGGAATTGGTAGATGCATGTGTGTGTGGAGGGGGCGGGTGGGGGGTAGGATTCCTTTCTGGAATATCAGGACGATGTGGCTTTCTTGGAACAGATTGCTGAGTAAGGCCAGGAAGAGGGAAGGGAAACAAAGCTATGCTTGGTTGCTTGCAGTCTTTGCTGAAATTGACCTTGTAATTTAACTGGGGCAATATTCCTGAAAAGAAGAGACATGCACACAAGTTGCTCATTATGGCAAACCTTCATTGCATTGGAATGGAATGGAATGGAATTGGAAACCATTGCATTGGTTTCCTCTTTTGGCTCTTGTCTCAGGCAGAGCTAGTAGTTTTTATCCTTTTTTCTCCCTGTCCCTTGAAATGTTAGGCTTTTCTTTTTAGAATTTAAAAAAAAAGTTTCAGCCAACGGGTTGTATGGCAAAGATCCAACAGGGGCCATTTTGCAGCTGCCTGGAATTTCACGCATGTGTAGCCAGAGGGCGTAATCAGTGTGCTGCTGGCAAGTTGAGCCCAGGAATGGCTTGGGGATGCCTGATGCTAGTGTATGGCTGAAACTTAAGCAGACTTTGGGTTGGTTCTTGGATGGGAAGCTGCTTGGCTAGATCCACAGAGATTAGAGTTTTAAAAGGGCAATTCACCTGACGAGGACAGGGATGGGCAGGTACTGGTACATCTTCCTTACAAGGAAAGGCTAATGCATTTGGGTCTTCTATGTGGGAGGGACAGACAATGAAGGGGTTGACATGATCAAGATCTATGGTTGGCAACCTTCAGTCTCGAAAGACTATGGTATAAGCCCACAGCACCCGGTATTCCCAGGCGGTCTCCCATCCAAGTACTAACCAGGCCTGACCCTGCTTAGCTTCCGAGATCAAGATCTATAGAACAGTGCATAGTATGGAGAAAATGGCTCCCCTCCCCCCTCCCCCACAGTACCATCCTGTCTCTAACTGAGACAGTTATCTCACATGGCGGGTTGATGGGCAACATCCATTACTGTGTGCTCACTTCCTTCCCCCACTACTTGAATTAGGAAAGGAAAAGGGAATGGATTGGAATTGTGGCGGGACAGAGAAAAGAATGGTGGCTAGAGTGTCCCAAACTCATTGAAATGTGTAGCCTAAAAATGCTGGTTAAGTTGGATAGGAAAAATTTCAGGTGGTCCTTTCTTTCACTGCCTACAGATCTGCCAGTATGACCTGGAAGGACTAGCCCATTCAAGGAAGTAGATTGATTGCTTCAGGTGAAAGATGTACTTGAGAGATGTTCTAGCCCACCACTCTCTGCTCTCCTCCTCCCCTCCACACATCTTCTTTTTTTCTAATGCAGTGTTTCTCAAACTGTGGGTGGGGAGCCAATAGATGGGTCGCGAGCCAATTTCGGGTGGTTCCCCATTCATTTCAATATTTTATTTTTATTCTGTTAGATTTGATGCTACCATGGTCTGTGATTGCATTTGGGGAAATGTTACAGACTTGTACGTTTAACAAGGTGCTATGTATATTCTTTTAACAATGATCGTAAATGGGACTTACTGCTGGGTAAGTGTGGATAGGATTGCAGCCTAGGACTTAAAAGTTTTCCTGCTTGATGATGTCACTTCCAGTCATGACACCACTTCTGGTGCATCCTGACAGATTCGCATTCTAAAAAGTGGGTCCCGGTGCTAAATGTGTGAGAACCACTGTTCAAATCCGAAGGAGGAATTTTCATTTCATACATCTTTTACATTGATTTTTGCTCCTGCTTTAATACTAGCATTGTGTGTTCTACCCCTCAAGGCACCAGAACAAGAGCATCCCCACAACTACTCGGGCTGTCTCGCCCTCCCACACCTATGGCTATATCTGTGGCCCCCTGGCCTCGCAGCTGCTAGAAACTGCCGGTGTGGAAGACGACGAGGAACCCGACCTGCAAGAGGATGACGGCCACTCCGCCAAGTATTTCCGCAGCTTCTGCCGAACTTCTTCATCCAGCCTGAGTGAGGACGAAGCCTCGCTGGGTGGCTCCCTCCTCAACGGCTGGGGCTCCGTCTCGGAGGACAACGGGACCAGTACGCGATGCAGCCTGGTCAGCTCCTCCGATGGCTCCTTCCTTATGGACGCCAACTTTGCCCAAGCTTTGGCAGTGGCAGTAGACAGTTTCTGTTTTGGGCTGACACAAAGAGATGTTGACAAAGCCTTCACAGGTAATCACATTCTCCCCACCACCACCACCACCACTGTTCCTAGCAGGAAATCAGTTATCTTTATCTTGCTGTGGTTCTGGAGGGGCTGTAGCTCCTCTCCATTTGTCCATACGATAACCCTGTAGGAGTAACCCTATTGTAACCCTGAAGTAGGTGAGGCTGAGAGATAGTGACTGGCCCTAGGCCACACAGCAAGCTTCCGGGGGCTGAGCAGGGATTTGAACCTGGATCTTCCAGGTCTAAGTCCAACTCCCAAACCACACACCGAAATGGTTGGCAACCTTCAGTCTCGAAAGACTATGGTATAAGCCTACAGCACCCGGTATTCCCAGGCGGTCTCCCATCCAAGTACTAACCAGGCCTGACCCTGCTTAGCTTTCGAGATCAGACAAGATCAGGAGATAGTGTTCAGTATAGGGAGATGGTTGGCAACCTTCAGTCTGGAAAGACTATGGTATAAGCCTACAGCACCCGGTATTCCCAGGCGGTCTCCCATCCAAGTACTAACCAGGCCTGACCCTGCTTAGCTTTCGAGATCAGACAAGATCAGGAGATAGTGTTCAGTATAGGGAGATGGTTGGCAACCTTCAGTCTGGAAAGACTATGGTATAAGCCTACAGCACCCGGTATTCCCAGGCGGTCTCCCATCCAAGTACTAACCAGGCCTAACCCTGCTTAGCTTTCGAGATCAGACAAGATCAGGCATGTGCAGGGTAACTGGCTATGGTGTCTAAACCACACACCATGCTAGTGTAAACACAGACAAATAAGTGTGATTCCTCCCCTTCCAGTGATGATTTATCCATTAACATCACAAAGAGAGACCCCAGCAGGTGAGGGGGAAACAGGAATCCGGCAGCAACAAGCCCTACACATGTGTGCTAAGCAGAGTCCACCTGCTCCCTTGTCTTCCCTAGAGATGCTCTCTGGGACTGTGGAGTTGAGCTGCAGGCAGGGAGCCATCCACTTTCTGTGGCCGACAACCGAATTGATTTATGTTCTATCTGCTGCTCAGGTTCTGGGCATTTCCATTCAATCTCTGTTCCTCCTAATAAGGCAGACGGCCAGGAAAGTGCCACTTGATTTATCACTGCAGTAATTCTCTGTTGCCGTGAGAATGAGGCTTTTGTTTGGAGTTTTCCTCCCAGATTGCAAACTTTGAGCCGTAGATGACAAAATTGATGGAGCCAGCAAAAATGCAAAAAGAAAGGACCTTTCAGGCACAGCCATGCCGAGAATTCCGGAATGGGCTGGCCAGGCAGCAGCTCCTGTTCTCCTTCCCCTCCAGGACACAGGCAAGACCGTGTCCTTTGAAGTGATGCCAGGGTCCACTTTTGTTCCATGCAGGCCACCGTAGGGAGGTCAAGTAAGTCTTAGAACATTTGGCTCAGGTTGGTCTCTTGGCTTCCCACGGATTTTCTCATTCTGAGACACTCGGGACTGGCTCATTCTGAAAGTTCTTGTGGGGAATGATGAGTCTGGCCGCTGGGGTGTTTCCTGTTGGTCCACGACCACCTTGCAAACTACACTGAGCAAAGACGGATCACTTTCAGCTCTTCCAGCTGATGGACGTTAATGCATTTCCAGACTATGAATCTTTTGTTTCTTTTGGATTTAGGGTTGCCAGCATATCAGCTTGGCATCAGATGCCTTTGTGAGTCCTTCTCTCCCACCCTTCACCTGCACCTACTGGCTTCTGTCCTACATCTGCATTCTGCATCAGTGAATCATCATTTGCATTAAAGCACATTGCGCACATTTGCATTTTAAAAAATCTCAGCACTCTAATACTTATCTAGGAGTTCCTCCCCCATGCTTCAGAACATTTGCTCAGTAATCTTTCTATCAGCTGTGTGCGGTAGGCAAGTCATATCCCATATTATTGCAGGAGGAAGGGCTGACATGAGCCCCCCTCCCCCCCCGATGCCTGTGATGGCATGCCAGTTTTCCACCTTTATCTGGCTGGGGGCCACCCACCCCCCCTGCCAGTTTCTCTATTTCCTTTGCAAATTCAGGGAGCAAGAGGAAGGGAATGGGCTCGCTCCGCCACACTTCCTCTTCTGCTCCGGTGTTCCTTTTCCAAAGGGCCAATAGGAGGAGTGATGGAGGGTGTGGGCGGTCAGATGACCCACTCCAATCCAGTGCTGGAGTTGGCTGCCTTGTTCAGCCTCCCAGACAGGCCAGCCTTGTCAGGGCTGGCTGAGGCTCAGTCTGAAGCAAGGGAAGGAAATCCCCCTTACTTTGGGGGTGGCCCCAATGGATCTACTTGGATCTGCATCACCTGAAGAGGTGGTGCAAAACGGAGCAGCCTGGAGCTGCTCCATACCGCCTGGGAATGGAGCTAGAATCCGGCATAACTATCAGGTCCTGACCCCAGCTCCTGCTCCCTGCCCACGGGCCCACATAACTGTCCATAACCCACATAACTAACCAGATCCTGGCCCCGCCTCCTACTCCCTGCCCACCCACCCACAGGCTCGTCTGCCCTCCTCCTTCTCCCTGCCCTCCCCATGCCACCCCAGACCCTTGCACCGGCCAAGCTCAGCCAGAGCAGACCTACTGTTCCCCGTTGGTGCGGAGGCTGGATGCAACCTCTGCAGGTTGACGTGCATCCCTATACCGACACAGCTTATTCCTACGGAGGAGCAAACATGCTTTATGGCACATTTGTGACCCTCCCGGGCCGGTGTGAGGGACTTGTGCCAGCCCAGAGCACAGTTAGGATTGTGTCCTTAGAGAGTGGCCAGTCAGATCTTATGAATTCCATAAATGAATTCCACAAATGAATTTCTTAAAACAGATTGTGCCTTGCGTGCGGAACTGCTTTCTTTTGTTCCTTCTGGACCCAAAGCCAATCAATTTCACTAGATGGCACTGAGTCCGAATATTTTGTTATAGCGAGAAAAAAAAACACACCAAAAAGCTCCTGATCTGCTTTCGTAACCCCAGATATCATAGATAGATAGATACTTTATTTACGGTCATCCGACCAGCTAGTCACAAACAACAAAACAAAATACACAGAATTAAAACCAACACCCCGTTACAAATATGTAAAATCATAAAATCAGAGATTTATACTCTCAGTTTTCTTCCTTACCAACTCTGCAGCATAACAGAAGCGGGCAACCCTGAGTGATATATCCGAGTATACATCAGAAAGCAGAAAAGCAAGCTGCTCCTCCACCTGCATCCCCGTTTCAATACTGAAGATCGGGGAGATAAATTTAGATCTCAAATCGTCATAGTATGGACATTGCAAAACAATGTGGGCAGTTGTCTCCACCACATTTTGAGGGTAGGGGCACAGTCTCTCTGAATAGGGACGCCTTGCATAAAGCCCCAAAAGAACTGCTGATAAAAGTGCATTACACCTAGCTTTAGTAAAA
Organism: Tiliqua scincoides; assembly: GCF_035046505.1. Classification (NCBI taxonomy): domain Eukaryota; kingdom Metazoa; phylum Chordata; class Lepidosauria; order Squamata; family Scincidae; genus Tiliqua; species Tiliqua scincoides. Next base: position 14,225,829 of record NC_089831.1, read on the forward strand.
GCAATCCTAAATTTAGGAATAACAATATTATAAAAATATCTGGCAGGAGAAAGTGCAAGAGCTTGATCCCCACCAGATATCATAAACCTCTATCATCTTCCTCCCTTTTGTCTTTTAGCCTCCTAACCTTTAGCCTTACCTTAAAAGGAAGGCACACCAAAAACTGTGATCATGGCACGTGCCTTTCTCTCAATTAACATTCACTCTGCCTGAACTTCAAAAAGCTGATGTGGCCAGAGAGCAACACAGGGCCCAATCCTATCCAACTTTCTAGCGCTTATGCAGCCATGCCAAAGGGGTATGCGCTGCATCCTGCAGTTGTTTGGGGGCGGGGGGGGAGGTCATGAAGGCCTCCTTAAGGGAAGGAAGCATTTGTTCCTTTACCTCTGGGCTGCATTGCGGCTACATTGGAGCTGGGAAGTTGGATAGGTTTGGGACCTCGGTCATCTTCATAGAATATTGACCTTTTCACGCCCTTAAAACTACCCTGTCGCATTCACGGTTAGAGAGACTAAAGTACTTCTTTTGTTTGGCTGTTTCTGCTCCTGCTTATGGGGACTGAGCAGGGATTCTAACCACATTAGCCATTACAAGGAGGGAAGGTGTTGTGCATTCTCTCTAATCACTGCAAAGAACAATCGTGCAACCTTTCTGTCTGAAATGTTAAATGTTGTCCTTTCCGGCCCATGCCACAGGTGTTTCCCTTCTCTGTGCTCCTGCTAGCAGCTGTGGCCTCGTGTGAGCTATTTTGGAGAAGAGAATGATGTGTCTGCAGTGACAGCAATATTTTCACAGTTCACTTGGGTCCTTGGGGGATGAGCTCTGGCTCCAGGACCCAGCTGTCTACCTGGCTGTGTCCTTAAATGAGTGATGATGATGTACTTGGTTCTTCTGCCTTGCAGAGTTTTTGCCCTCTGTGTCTCCTCTCGACGCAGCCCTGCATTCACACACTTCCTTGGAGAGCCTGGAGGAAGCTGAGCAGAAGCCCAGGCAGCGGCCCCTTCCTGTGTGGGAGTGGAGCACAGATTGGGTGGACGAGATGGAAGCCAAGTATACACCCCCGGCAGAAACCTGGACCGCCATTCCGAAGTTGGGCAAAGGCAGGACGGCAGCTCTGGGAGAGACCCTGCAACTCATTTCCGCCTTACAGAGATCAAATGGCAAGTGTTTGTTGGGAAAAGGAGTGGTGGGCCATTGCAGTCTTTGGTGGTTACTCCTGTTCCACCCTCAAAGCTTTACTAAATTGCAGCAGAGCCGGTGTCCTGGAGTCCAGGTAGACACCGTTGGGCAGAATGACAACAGAATTTTTTTCTCCAAACACCTTTACAAACTGCAGTATGACACACTGTGGCTGCTGAAAGACCCCCTTTGACTCTGCTCTCCAAGTTGGATGAGCTTTGTCGTTCACTGCACCAGGTCACCTTCCTTGAAGCAGATTCCCTTGTTTGCTCTGTAAGCTCTTCAGAGCACATCCGTGGCTCTCAGTGATTGTGGCTGTTGCTCCTGTGCACCGCAGAACTTTTGGCAAGCTTTTCTTGGAGTTGCCTCATCTCTGAGGGTAGGGTTAATGACTTCCTTACGCCTGCACGGCCTTCCTGCTGTGGGGGGGGGGGTCTATGAGCAGCTAGGGAGTTGAGCCCAGCCCCTTGCTGCCTTGCGAGTGGGGATGGGGGGGGAGGGAGGAAGAGAACCATTGATTTCCAATGCTCTGCCTGGCTGATGGGGTCTCGATGCCTTGCCACACCTTTGTGCCTCGATGAGCAGGAAAGGGATGTTCGATTAATGATTGCCTTGCTTGATGGAAGGATCTATCGTGGCCTCTGCCCTCTGCCATATCCACTTTGGATCAGTGAGATGGCTGTTTTGCAGCCATTTTCTGGCACTCTTCTCTCCCTCCCCACAAGCACATACATGGGATGCCCCCACAGATGAGAGCAATGACCTGGAAAGGGCATTCAGAGGTTACTGTGACAGGCCTGGCATCTGGTCCAAAGGATGCACTGCACTTTTGGGGCACCCTTCTAGGGAAGGGACAAGAGTCTATCTCTGTGTATGTCTCTCAGTAGAGAACAGCCGCCATCTTGCAAATGCACGGTCAGAGTAGACTTTTTCATACATAAATAGCACATGAAGGGGGACCCAATCTGGATCAGAACTATGGCAGGGTGGGTAGATGATAGGTAAGTAAGATTTAAGCCTACTCTCTGCCATGGTCCTGATCTGGATTCTCCCCCCCCCCGGTGTATGCTATTTACATGCCCAGTCCATCAGATGCTCTCCCTCCCCCCCCACAACAGTATATCAGCTGCTACCCCCCTGGATTTGGAAAGGAAGAGGGGAGCCAAGCGGAGGAGAATATCTGGAGGACAAAAGATAGCCAGCAACTGTTACCCTGCACATGCCTGATCTTGTCTGATCTTGGAAGCTAAGCAGGGTCAGGCCTGGTTAGTACTCAGATGGGAGACCTCCTGGGAATACCAGGTGCTGTAGGCTTCTACCATAGTCTTTTGAGACTGAAGGTTGCCAACCAAAAGACAGCTCTGGAGTTTGTGTTGAGAGTTTGGGAAGAAGCAAGGTCACGGATTAAAGTCCATTGGTCATTGTACCTCAAAGTGTTGCAGTTGGAAGCAGGCCTTTGAACAGCTCTTGGGCGCAGGGGTTTTCTTGCAGTTGTCAAAAGAGTGACTTTTTTGGCATTGCCCACAGCTTCTGTCCCCTGCTGTGGTATGTCAGTAGGCTGGAACAATAACTCTTTTTGGCCTGGTTAGACCCCCACCTTCCCCATCCCAAATAACAGTAGTTGGAGGTGGAAGAAAATGATTTTTTTTTTCCTTTGCAGATTTTGGTGTTTTCCAAAAGTTAGAAGTGCAGAAAATGTTGTGTGTTTGGATTCAAAATTTATATGATAAATGATCGCTTTAAAAGTGTACTAGGGAGGTGATATAAGTGGTATAGTGTCAGAAGTTGCAACCACAGCCATCACTCATACACATACACACACCCCATTAAATAATAAATACAAACCAAATAAAATTGTTTTGTTTTTTCACAGATTTGGGGGTTTTTGGTTTTTACAAAAATGTGCAGAAAGACGTGATGTGTTTTTATTTTGTTCTCACTGTTTTCTCCCACCACTAGCAATAGCCTGTTTCTTTCTCAGGTGCTGGCATGTCCGATTTGGTCAGCTATCCAGATGGAGCTGTGGGTGCCATCACAGGTACCCAGGACCCTGGGTTTGGAACCGTTGCAAGCCCCAAAAGCGGAGACGAGCCAGGAAGGGGAAAGTTGACCACATCGAACCCAGGCAGAGGAGCCAGCCATTGAGAAGCATGGGTGCTATCTGACTGCGAGTAAACATTTAAGAAAGGCAGGTGACTTGCCTGCTGGGAAGACTCCTCCCCACATGTCATCAGGAGTCGTGTCTGGGGATTGGAGAGGTGTGATGCAACTTGGCTACCCTCTCTGGTTGACTGGCAGTGTTTTTGGAATCTCAGATGAATAACATCAGTCTCAGCCTGAGTTTGTTGGGTTCAGAATTCCGGTCGAGAAGGATTTCTACAGGTCTGCTTTAAGACCACAGATGAGTTCACATCATGAGAATTGATGAGTTAGTTTGGTCACCAGCATTGGAGGGACACAGGATTGCAGGAAGACCCATTGATTGCAAGAGAGAAAGACCAATTGGTTGTGGCTTTTCCATATGGGAAGAGGCTGACCTCTCTTCCATATGCCACCATAATGTTGCTTGGAGAACATGTGGATAGAGACCTTCTGTATCTGATCTGAGTTGTTAGCTTTGTGACCAGTTCACATGATTCCACCTTGATTGCGGGGATCAAAACAGGTGTGCTGTTTAATTGTATCTCTTCTTATAAGGTCCCCAGTGAGGGAATAACTGTCTGACTCGCTTGTTACATGTACCTCTACCTTTTTGGTATCCTCATGGGTGACCTCTCTCTTTCTGTGTCCTCAGCTATTGGACTTGAATAATCATGCCTTTTACTGCTTTGCCTAGGTCAGGATCGTTGCATTCCCAAGCATCTCTCTGTGTTTTTCAATGGGCTTTGTGTTTAAACGATAGCTGACAGACAAACCAAGACTGGAGCATCAGCAAGGAATTCATAATGAGTGCAGATGAAACATTTGATGGGAGGGAAGCTTGCAGGATTAGAAAAAAATGATGGAAACAAGAACCCATTCACGTCTGGTTTGACCCTGAATCAGATCTGAGACCATTTACTGATATTTATTATTTAGTTTTTCCAGAGGTCTAGTTTTAACAGAGATCTCGGGTTGCCAACTTTTGCACTGGCTTCTACAGCTTCCTCTTTTAACCGAAGTTTGATCTGTAGCAGACTCCAACAGATCCTGATTTAGCTCTGAACAGACTCTGCACCTGCTGGCTTCTTCGGCTTCTTCAGCTCCAACCTCTTTTGAAAGGCGAAGAAAGTGGACCCGGCATTTTGTTTCTGGCCAGCTGGCAACTCTACAAAGACCTGCTCTTTACATGAGCTTCTGCAGCAGAGATCAGTGTAGGGATAATGAGGAAATATCCTTTGGGCTTTTTGGTTGTTGGCTCCCCTCCCAGGATCCATCAGTCTGTGCCACCATCTGGGCTGCTTGACTTGCAAGGACAATTCTAAGGACCATAAAGAGGGGGGGGGGAGAGAGACCCACTGTGTCTGCTCCCCTATGTGCCAATGTTTTGCAAGGTCATATATTTCAAAGATTCAGTCTGGGATCTTTCCCCAGTTGCCGTCCCCTTAGATGGTTTTGTTTAACCAGATCCCGAACACAAGTGAAAAATAATTTGGTAATTACGTATTCTTGTAACCTTATGGGTAGAGGTGTTGGAAAACAGTGTTGTTTAGTTTACTCAGATGTCAGCCCATTGTGTTCAGTAAGGCTGTAAACCTATCTTACTCACCGGAAACAAACACCTCTACTTACAGGCAGGCATGATCTTACCGTGGAGCAATCCACATAGCTACAAATGTTTTGATTTCTTTGGCTGTCTCTGCTAATTGCACCTGCTATGGCACAGCTACTAACATTTTTGTGTGTGTGGCCTTATTTTGTAAATAAACAGATTTTTTTCCCCCCAGAGTGTGCAATCTGTCCCCTGGTAGTTGGCACCATGTCATACACAGGTGGTGGTGATTTTCTTCTTTATATATGTTCAAGATGCATGCATTGCAAAATACTGTATGTTGGTATGCCACAATGAAGAGGGTGAACTGGGGGGGGGCACTTTTCCTTCACTGATCCTGCTGCTCGGGTTGTCATCTTTGAGCCAAAGCTATTCCTGAAGATGCATTTTTCAATCATGATGTCATGTTGGGAACTCCTGGAGCCCCTGTTAAAAATCTCCCAGGATTACTTTCAGTAACCACCTGGAGATTAATGCTGATTCCTGGTGGGTTGGCAGCCTGACACATTTCCCGGCTTTAGAAAGGAAGCGGAAGTGAGCAGGCTAGAGCACTGACGCTCCATTGTAAGCCCTTAAGCTCTTAATCATCAGGGTGACAGTGAATGGATAAAAGCACCTTTCTAGTGAGTCAGGCCATTCATTGATCTAGCTTAGCACTGTCTGCTACGTTGACTAACTCACTAGGAATTCAGAAAAGGGCTTGCTCTGGTTCTACCTGGAGATGCCAAGGATTCACGTGCCTGTTGAATCTATGCATCTTGGAAGCCATGACAGTCAGTGGTCTATTGACTTTAGAGCTGTGGTTCCGAAGCTTAGGAGCCCACAAACCACTGAAGGAAAAACCTTGAATGGTTGCGGATCACATGCAACCCCCACCCCACCCCCTGCACACAATCAATGCAATTAAATTTGGTAATCCATGGGGGAGTGAGTGGCGAGACTTGAAAGTGCAAGCTGCCTGCAGCTGGTCCTTTCTCCACCTTTTCTGGTGGTTGGTGGGTGAGCAGTTGCTTGGCAAGATTCTGGAAATGCCAGCTGTGGCTGCGGGCGCTATGTTCTCTACCTTCTCTGGCAATCCATAAGGAAGCATTTTCCAAGTGCACACTCTGCTACGGACTACCAAAGATGATGGGGGTGTTGGGTGGAGGCAGTCCATTACCTGTCCTCTCTGATGGTCCATGGGGAGCACTCACTCAGCGAGATGCTGGAAGTGATCAAATTTTATTTTTCTCTAAGACCGCCAGACAATTTCCCAGGATCTTGAGAACCATAGGTTGGGAACATTACTTCAGAGGTTCACAAGCCACTCCTGTTTAACAAGGGTCACCCTCCTTTGGTAGCTCACCTTTGCAACCCACAAGGGATTCCAAATCCATCTGATTCCAGCCTTTGACGCGTTGACCCAGCGGTTGAAAGCTTCCCCCCCCCTCGGTGGTCACTCTTTGATACAGGAGCTTAGCGCAGGTCCGCTCCTTCCCTGGGAGCAAAGCCCAAGTAACGGTTTGGTATTCTCGTCAGCCCCTGCAGCGCTCAACGAGCCAGGCAGGTCAGGGAGTTAAGTGCTTGCGCTCGGTTTGAAGAGAGGGATGGATAATTTTATGGCCGCAATGATAATTTTATGAGCAGAGCTTTTACTTCTGAAGATGAGCTAATTGGATTTGGTGTTTCAGGACATTGACAGAGTACTGAGAGAATCCGGCACAGCATTCTACCTTTGCGAGGAGCCTGTCAGCCTTAATGGCGCACTGCCTTTTGCACCATTCTGGGCAGGGCCCCACTTGCACAACCGTTGGTCACATTGGCTTCCTGCTGCAGTCTCTGCGTGGCTTATTGTAGGTTCTTTATCTTTTTGTCTGTGGCAGAGACAATGCAGCCAAGCAGGCCCGTAGCCAGGATTCTAGAGGTGGAGGGGGCGACTATTTTTTCAAGAGGGGCAATGATGTCAGGTATCTATACTGGTGGGCAAAATGAAAGCATAAGTCTGGAGAAACATCAAATACCCGAAACTCCCCCAAATTTCATGAAGTGTAAATAATTTGGGTTGGTTGTTGTTTTTTTTTTGAAAGATGCATTCATTATTTGTAAAGCAAAGTAACAATAATTTGCATAGAATAAATGCATCTCTGCATGCCATGTAAAATGTATTGCCTACATAGAAATAACATGCAACATATCCTTTCATTTACACACCAGTGCAATGCACAGGCTTGCAACCCTGCAAAAGTAAAACATATCACTGTGAGGCAGGTAGTATTTACTTGTATTGAAAGTGCCTATTTAACACCTATCTAGCACCTATATAGCACCTATATAACACCTATATAATGCCTACCTAGCACCTATGCAACACCTATCACCTATATAGCACCTAACACCTATATAATGCCTATCTAATGCCTATCTAACACCTATATAGTGCCTATCTAGTGCCTATGCAACACCTATCACCTATATAGCGCCTGACACCTATATAATGCCTATATAGTGCCTATCTAACACCTATAGAGTGCCTATCTAGTGCCTATTTAACACCTATATAGCCCCTATCTAACACCTATCTAGCGCCTATTTAACACCTATATAGTGCCTATGTAGCACCTATCTAGCACCTATATAATGCCTATCGAGCACCTGTATAGCGCCTATTTAACACCTATCTAACACCTATATAATGCCTATCTAGCACCTCTCGAACACCTATAGAGCACCTATCCAGCACCTATCTTGTGCCTATCTAACACCTATATAGCGCCTAGCTAACACCTATCTAGTGCCTATCTAACACCTATATAGCGCCTACCTACCACCTATCTAGTGCCTATCTAACACCTATCTAGTGCCTATTTAACACCTAACACCTATATAATGCCTATCTAGCACCTATCTAGCGCCTATCTAACACCTATCTAGCTCCTATATAATGCCTATCTAGCGCCTATCTAGCACCTATCTAACGCCTAGCTAACACCTATCTAACACCTATCTAGCGCCTACTTAACACCTATCTAGCGCCTATCTAACACCTATATAGTGCCTATCTAGCACCTACATAACACCTATTTAACGTCTATCTAGCACCTATATAGCGCCATCTAATGCTTATCTAGAACCTATCTAATGCCTATCTAGCACCTACAAAGCCCCTATATAGCGCCTATCTAGCCCCTACATAACACCTATGTAACGCCTATCTAGTGTCTACCTAGCAGATGGATGCGGATTCCTGGAGAACTCCAGGCCCACCTGGAGAGTTGGCAACCCTATTGTCATGGCAACAAAAATGGTATACTTGGAATTTGGGTGGTCTGGGAGGCAGACGGTGTATATAAAAAGTAGCACAGGACTGGAGGCATGTGAGGAGGAGTTGTGAGGGAGTCCCTGATCAGTTCCAGGCACTTGGCCTGTTGGAAGTTGGCTGTGACTATGTTGGCTTTTGTCCTGAATCTCCCACATCCAAACACAACACTCTCAGATACACAACATAATCACACCACTGGGCATGACTGACATGTTTTTTTTCCAGGCAAAGTAGAAAGCAAGTTAGACCACCAACCCCTCCTGCTTGGCAATACTTCTGTCTGTCTGTCACACTTCTCAATGTCCAGGACGGCATGAGCCAGACTCGACCCCGTTCTCTTAAGCAGAGTGATGTATTTTGGTTACATAAAAGTTGTTCAGAACTTAGCGACCTGGCAGGGATTTACTTGTTAGTAAATGCTCCCCAGACTGAAACCAGCCCTCCGAACCTGAGAGATGGACGCATCTGATGTCAGTAATGAACACCAAAGCCTTTGTTTTCAGTCAGCTTTGGGTGCTGAGTCTTCAGAATTACTTTGCAACTTGTACTGTAAACTTTTCAATTTCAAAAATACCCTGAGGCATGCAGGAAGGTGGGGCAGAAAAATACTGACTGATGCACTCCCCTTGTAGCATGTAGAAAAGTCAAGTGCTATTGAGTTCATTTAGCTGCCTTATCATGTGGAATTTCCTCCCTGGTCTACCTTGGGAATCTACTGGAACTCCCCTGTGACTCACTGCTGGGGAAAAATAGTGGTGTGTGGCATTTTGAATTGTGTAGACTGAGACACAGAAGCAAAGGCAGCATCTAGTGGATTTTAGGGAAAATCTGGAAGAATGAGGTGTACTGATAAAACACAGACAGTGCCTGTTTCATGGGGCTCTTGACCAAGTGTCACCACCATTGGGAGATGGTGAGGGTGCCATCACCTGCCATTAGGAGGGTGGCAGTCGCTCTGTAGTGTCTACCATTTTTATTTATGACACATTGTTGCTACTATTGCATCACAGGACACAGTAATGGGGATAAGAACATAAGAACATAAGAACAGCCCCACTGGATCAGGCCATAGGCCCATCTAGTCCAGCTTCTTGTATCTCACAGCGGCCCACCAAATGCCCCAGGGAGCACACCAGATAACAAGAGACCTCATCCTGGTGCCCTCCCCTACATCTGGCATTCTGACTTAACCCATTCCTAAAATCAGGAGGTTGCGCATACACATCATGGCTTGTACCCCATAATGGATTTTTCCTCCAGAAACTCGTCCAATCCCCTTTTAAAGGCGTCTAGGCTAGACGCCAGCACCACATCCTATGGCAAGGAGTTCCACAGACCGACCACGCGCTGAGTAAAGAAATATTTTCTTTTGTCTGTCCTAACCCGCCCAACACTCAATTTTAGTGGATGTCCCCTGGTTCTGGTATTATGTGAGAGTGTAAAGAGCATCTCCCTATCCACTCTGTCCATCCCCTGCATAATTTTGTATGTCTCAATCATGTCCCCCCTCAAGCGTCTCTTTTCTAGGCTGAAGAGGCCCAAACGCCGTAGCCTTTCCTCATAAGGAAGGTGCCCCAGCCCCGTAATCATCTTAGTCGCTCTCTTTTGCACCTTTTCCATTTCCACTATGTCTTTTTTGAGATGCGGCGACCAGAACTGGACACAATACTCCAGGTGTGGCCTTACCATCGATTTGTACAACGGCATTATAATACTAACCGTTTTGTTCTCAATACCCTTCCTAATGATCCCAAGCATAGAATTGGCCTTCTTCACTGCCGCCGCACATTGGGTCGACACTTTCATCGACCTGTCCACCACCACCCCAAGATCTCTCTCCTGATCTGTCACAGACAGCTCAGAACCCATCAGCCTATATCTAAAGTTGTGATTTTTTGCCCCAATGTGCATGACTTTACACTTACTGACATTGAAGCGCATCTGCCATTTTGCTGCCCATTCTGCCAGTCTGGAGAGATCCTTCTGGAGCTCCTCACAATCACTTCTGGTCTTTACCACTCGGAAAGGTTTGGTGTCGTCTGCAAACTTAGCCACTTCACTGCTCAACCCTGTCTCCAGGTCATTTATGAAGAGGTTGAAAAGCACCGGTCCCAGGACAGATCCTTGGGGCACACCACTTTTCACCTCTCTCCATTGTGAAAATTGCCCATTGACACCCACTCTCTGCTTCCTGGCCTCCAACCAGTTCTCAATCCACGAGAGGACCTGTCCTCTAATTCCCTGACTGTGGAGTTTTTTCAGTAGCCTTTGGTGAGGGACCGTGTCAAACGCCTTCTGAAAGTCCAGATATATAATGTCCACGGGTTCTCCCGCATCCACATGCCTGTTGACCTTTTCAAAGAATTCTATAAGGTTTGTGAGGCAAGACTTACCCTTACAGAAGCCATGCTGACTCTCCCTCAGCAAGGCCTGTTCGTCTATGTGTTTTGAGATCCTATCTTTGATGAGGCATTCCACCATCTTACCCTGTATGGATGTTAGGCTGACCGGGATGGACCATATTGCATTATGGGGAAAAAAGGATGGTGGCCATTAGCATGTCTGCCAAATAGCATTATGGGCCAAAATGCTGTTCATTTTAGCTTCCAAAAAGATTTAGGAGAGCATTTTCTTGGTGGCAGTGATAGAAGCACTGGGGTGAGAGCAGTTCTTGGCTGCTACACTCATTTTCACCAGGGTCCAAGGGACAATCAGCCCTTTGATGGCCTGGACACTCAGCCAGTGCCCTAGTTGAATGATCATCCAGTCTTCCTGGTACACTTAAGACTTGGAATTATCCAGGATAAAACTCAGGCAATGTAGTTGCTTGTCTGTCTTTTGCTAGACGTTCAGAAAAGCTTGACAGTGTTCATGGCCCTGTCTCCTTTAATCAGGGAACTTCAGAGGGGTTTCCTGTTGGAAGAGGCTAAGTAAACACAGACAGCTGCCTAGCAGGGAGCTTAGAAATCCAAACCTTTTGTCTCCCTTAAGTGTGGCCGAGGTCTCCCACCCCCGTTTCCTTCAATATATTACATAAACATCCCTTCCATCCCAGAACAGAAGCTTAATGCAATCGGCAGGGTTGATGATGAGTTTAGCATCTGCAGGCAGGAAGATCAGTGAGACTTGACCATAATGTTAGGAGAACTGCCATCAATGGATGAAGTCATCCATCTCTTTTTGTCGTATCTGGGAGTTTGCCCCTGGAGGGGGTGGAGGTTAGGAGGAGTGCAGCTAGTCAGAGTACCCAGCCCAGCTTGGTCATAGCAGAGCAATGACCTGTTCCATGGTAGTGTGCCTACTGCCTGATAACAGGGGAATGGAAACAGAAGAAAGAGTGCAGAGGAGAGAGTGGTGGACTAGAGTGTCAGAAATGCTGAAGTGGTACCTGGGTGAAGGCATGTAAAAGGGCAACAGGAAATTATTGGTTTGGTTTTGGTATACTTATGCTCCCTGAGACTTTGGAGAACAATGGCATACTTGGTTAGTTTTCTATAGAGCGTCTATGGAGGAGAAGAGAATGGTGGGCTAGAGTGGTGGAGATACTCTAGCCCACTGCTCATCTCTCCTACCCACTTCTTCTTCGGCACCATTCCCTCTTGCTTTTTGAAGGCAGGGAATGGACAGAGGAACCATTGAGCTGGCAACTATTTCAGGAAAAGGGGAGGAGCATTTGACACTATACCTCTGATGCCAGGAGGTCTTGGACCAAACCTTGAGCTTTCTTTTTGGCTATTGTGGGCTACCATTCGGGAAACCCACCTGCATCCTCTTGGCTTGGCCTAGAAACCTGGCTCTGCGATTCAAGACGTAGCATCTCTTGAATGTTAAAAGTACTTCTAACTATCAAGAGCCTTGTAGCTCAGTGCCAAGTGTGTGCTTTGAATGCCAGAGGTCTCGGGGTGAGTCTCTAGCAGATAAAGCTGGGAAACTTTGTCTGAAATTCAGGCAAGCTGCTGCCAGTCAGTGCTGAACTAGGGTGACCAATTACTTGGCTCAGTAAGGCAGATTCCGACGTCCTCTCTTCTTCCATACTTCTTTTCCGCTGTGTCCTCTTACTATGTTGCTTTCCAGCTCTGGAAAGTGCTGGGCTGCTCAAAAGCACCACCCAGAGCTATTCTGCTGCTGCTTTTTACAGCTGACTTTAGTGGAAGAGAAATAATTGAACTCATAAATCCTGATGCTTCCCAGGCACCTCTGGAGCCTTTCATTTTATGCTGCAGAAGCTTCTGCAGGTGCTGATGGCTGCTAGGATTACAGAGCTCAGGGCTGCAAAGTCCCCGGACCAGGCTTTAGAGAGTTTCTCTGGGAGCCTGACAGCAGGACAAATCTCAGCAGCATTTTGGCTTCTGCCCTGAACCCCAGGAACTGCTACTGCTGCTTTTGCATTGGTAATGATAATCCATTTAGCTTATCCTTGTGGCTGGAACACAGGAAGTTGCCTTAAGCCATGTCAGGTCATGGCTGACTCCACCTAATCCAAGATTCTCTCTTCTGCTGGACAGGATCTGGTCGTGAGGCAGAGTGAGGGCTCTCCCAGCTACTGTGACCAGGCGCCAGAGTCCAGTAGATCCTGGGGCAGAAGGAATTTGGAGGGCCTCTCACTTTTCTACCTTGGCATGTTCCAAGCACTGGCGGACATACCGCTGCTGGTGGGAGCACTCAGTTGGAGTGGATGGTCCCCTCTTTTGAAAGTATGAAGGGAGGATGAGTGCTAATTTATCCCAAACTGCAAAGAACCAACTGAACTTTAGTCTTGAGGATTGGAATGAAGAAAGCTGAATGGGTGCATCCCTTATGCCTGGAAAGGCATATACTCTCTTTCCCTCCCCACAGCAACACAACCAGGAGTTACATGGCATCCGTCATGACTGTGCCAAGTCTCCCCATCAAACAGCCCTTCCCTTCCTCTTCTGCCAGCAGCCCCGCCATTTCCTGAGCAGAATTTCTCCTTGATTTACTGACCACAAGCTCATTCATCACTAGTAGCTACGGGGGGGGGGGGGGAGACGCACTCCCAGTGGAAGGATAAATTGCAAAAACTGTTACTTCCCTGAACAAATCAACCATGGGTTCTCTTCTGCAGCCCAGCTCTGGCACCAGCCTCCCAAGGTGCCTTTCAATGTCAAGAACTACCCAGCAACAGCATCTCTTGTTTTGTCATGGAGTTAGCACTAAGGACTTCTCTGCCTTAGACTACACAGGCTCCTAACCTCCAGCCCTGAACCAGGAACCACTGCATAAATCTTCCCTGGTTTTTATTCTGAACAGAGAGAGCTGCTTGTACCAGAATTATGCTATTGGGCCAGCTAAGTCCATATGTCCTGTGCAGAGCAAGGGGCAGTAGTGGAATTGAGCAAGGAATGAGTCAGAGATGGCAGAGGGCTATCGCTTGCTTGTCTACTTCCCCTGCTGTCCCCTCTCCAAACCTGATCCCTACTCTCTGCTCTTGATCCCGAAGAGCAGTTGATCATACTGATTTTAGGCAATATTTCCTATGCCATTGTGTCTCCATGTGAGGACAAGTACATTCTGTATTCCTTTCAGGTAAAAGAACCACCTGAAATAAAAGGCCGGGATGGGAGGGGTGGTGACAGAGGTCAGTGCCACTGCCACCATGAAGACTGTGGGGGAGGGGAAGAGCATGTGCTGCCCACTCCCCCAAGTGGGTGGAGAACCACCAGAAACATAAGAATGACCTTCCTCCAACTCAGATATGGAATCCAAAATCACAAGCCCCATCAGTCCAGCAGCCATTTTAAGAGAAAAGTGCAAGCAAGACCAGAAACCTCTTGATCAGCAAATGAACAAGAACATGTAGAAGCCAATCAAATCGACAGGTGTCAAGGACTTCCCTTGGCAAATGCACACAGCTTTGTTCATTATAACTGACTGCTAGTGAATGTTTTTGCCAGCTAAGAGCTAGACTGGTCCCCGATGGAGTGGAGAAAAGTAAGTCATAGATATTTGAAACACACACATTTATTTTTGCTTACTCAGGTGCCGATCCTCTGCATACTTTCATCAATCCCACTGGAAGAAAATCAGACTTCTGAATAAATATATGTAGGATGGGACTGCTGGTGTCCAAGTCCTTAGAGGTTGATTGGGTCAACCAAGTTCCCTACTTAGAGAATTGGTTTTCCAAAGCTGGGTGCAAAGGATGCCCCTTGACAACCCGAGTTTCTAGCACTGGAAAGAAACTATACAGAGCTCTGAAGGATCCAGGTTAACAAACAGCTTTATTGGTGATTTACAAAAGGATTCATGAGCTATCAAAGAAACACCTGCTGATCCCTGCTGTGTGGCAGGCAGGACTGAGCACCTGGGCAGGTTCTGAATATGTGCTTGGTGGGTTGGACTGCTCGCAGTTGCCCAGCCTGAGCCTGGCTGGTTGGTTGAAGGCAAGCTCCTTTCCCCCCTGTTGCCTTCTCCCATCCTTCCTCCCTCCCACTGGGCACAAACTCTCCACTTGCAGAAATGTCAGCACTTCCAGCAACAGGCTCACCTGGGAGGCCCCAGGCTTGGGGATCCCTTTGTCGTGGTTTATAAATACAGCTTCCTTGGCTCCCAGCAGCTGCCAGCCTCCAGGGAGCAAACTTATTTACAAGGGGCCAGACCATGCAGCTCCTCTCCAAGGGTCATAAATTAGAAGCACAGAAAACTCCACCTGGACAAAAGTTCGTGGGTGCCCATTTGTAGGCCTTGCTCTGCAGATAACATATTCCATTTGGTTTCATCTCTTTTCCTGAAAGCACAAAGGGGAAGAGTCAGCTGGCCTGCCTTGGCACTATGCTTGCCCTGTCTCCTAACCAGAAACCAGCCATAGAACCACTAGCTGGGCAAAAGCCATCCTTCTGGAGATGTCAGGGATCTCAGACCTCCTGGGTGCACAGCCTTGGGAGATGCCCACCCCTCTCACTCTATCCCAAATGGGGGGGGGGGAGAGAAAAAAATAATCATTCATCACCTCGCTACGATCCCCTGTTGTCCGGCTGCGCCCTGATCCATGACCTCTAGATCCTGTTGAGCCTCTGGAAGAAGAACTTCCTGTCGTTGAACAATTGCTTGATACCTGACTACGGGAGAGGAAGCTGGGCTTGCTATATGGGATGATTTCCTCTTCTGCTAGGAAGGAGGGAAAAACACATTTATCCATTAGCGTAGGGCAAGCCATGCCCTTTGAAGTGGCGTCATCCAGTGTGGGAGGCCAGCATGTCACCCTATGGTGGACCTCTTCCTATGCAGTGGGCAAGCCAATGCCCTGGTCTGTGAGCATGGTAATGTACTATTGCCCTGGCCCTCCGTTTTTTTTTTTTTGACTATAACTTTTGATAGAATCAAGATATTTCAACACAGTTTATTTCATAGCGCATTGGCAGCAACTGTTACCCTGTGCATGCCCGAGCTCGTCTGATCTCGGAAGCTAAGCAGAGTCAGGCCTGGTTAGTATAACCCCTGCTAATTGGGTAAGAGGTACTTTTTCAAGTGGGTGCTCCTTTTTTTAGCAGGGGGAGAGTAACTGGCCCACCTCACCCCAGCACTGTCTGTTCTAGTGGCTGTCTGCTGGTATTCCTTGGCATCTTTTTAGATTGTGAGCCCTTTTGGGACAGGGAGCCATTTAGTTATTTGATTTTTCTCTGTAAACTGCTTTGTGAACTTTTAGTTGAAAAGCGGTATATAAATACTGTTATTATTATTATTAGTAGTAGTACTTGGATGGGAGACTGCCTGGGAATACCGGATGCTGTAGGCTTATACCATAGTCTTTTGAGACTGAAGGTTGCCAACCATCTCCCTATACTGAACACTATCTCCCGATCTTGGCTGATCTTGGAAGCTAAGCAGGGTCAGGCCTGGTTAGTACTTGGATGGGAGACCGCCTGGGAATACCGGATGCTGTAGGCTTATACTATAGTCTTTTGAGACTGAAGGTTGCCAACCATATTTCATAGCATTTGACATGAAATTGCACATTGATTGATATATAACATGATGGTATTCAAAAATACAAAGATTTTAAACAGTAGTGGTGTCACTACAGTGGTGTATCACTGAACTCCCTGGCAATGTGGGTACCCTCCCAAGTCCATGGTTGAGCTACGATGTAGAGGCTTTGGGTGGGGGGGGGGACCCCATGTGCAGAAGCAATGGACAAGAGGAGGCTATGATAGAATGGCACTTTCAGTTAAGGGAATCATTCCATGGCTGGATAAAAGTGGACGTATCAGGGACTTTTTTTTTCATGCATGCCAGGTGCCCTAGAAACTATACATCCCTGACCTCCCTGAACCTAGTACACCTAGTACATTTGTACACAGTTAGTACAAATCCAGGAGGTGGATTTGGTCTACACTTTGAAATTGGAGAAGAAAAAAGGAACTACTTTCTGATTTCTTCAAAACTAGTTTGACTAGCCCAGCCCAATTCCAAACCAGGTCAAGGGGAGTTTAACCATCACTAATTAAAAGGAAGATACTTTCAACTAAGACTCCTTCTTGACTCTCCAAGACAGTGTTTCTCAAACTGTGTGTCAGGAGCCACAAGGTGGACCATGAGCCAATTTCAGGTGGATCCCTATTCATTAAAATGTGCATTTTATTTTTAACATATTAGACTTG
Organism: Tiliqua scincoides; assembly: GCF_035046505.1. Lineage (NCBI taxonomy): Eukaryota > Metazoa > Chordata > Lepidosauria > Squamata > Scincidae > Tiliqua > Tiliqua scincoides. The sequence goes on from NC_089831.1 coordinate 14,242,678, forward strand.
ATGCTACCCTGGTATGTGACTGCATTTGGGGAGATCTGTACTTTTAACAGGCTACTCTGTACATGCTTTTAACAATGACAGTCAATGGGGCTTACTCCCAGATTAGTGTGGATAGGATTGCAGCCTTTGGGATGTTTTGGGATTTTTTTTTTTTAAAAAAAAAACACAGATCAGCAATTGCTTGGGAGGGTTAGGGGGATTTTTTTAATTTTATATAAATTTTTAAACTTTCACTTATTGTAAACTTTTAATTTACCAAAATTAAACTAATTTGATTTTGTTGTATGGGGGGGGGGTGTTAAAATTTTTTTCCTGCTTGATGATGTCACTTCCAGCCATGACATCATTTCCTGTGGGTCCTGGCTGATGGTCATTCTAAAAGTGGATCCTGGTGCCAAAAATTTTGAGAACCATTGCTATAGGACAGTGGTTCTTACTCCTTTAGCGCTGGGACTCACTTTTTAGAATGATAATCTGTCAGGGCCCACCAGAAGTGATGCCATGACCGGAGGTGACATCATCAAGCAGGAAAATTTTTAACAGTCCTAGGCTGCAATCCTACCCACACTTACGTAGGAGTTAAGTCCCATTTACTATCATTGTTAAAACCATCTTCATAGTAGACTTTTAAAGATCTGGGACATTTCCCCAGATCCAGTCACATACCTTGGTAGAGTTAATATATTAAAAATAAAATATTGAAATGAATGGGGACCCACCTGAAATTGGTTCGCGAACCACTGGTGGGTCCTAACCCACAGTTTGAGAAACACAGATTGAGAAAGAGTCTAAGAGATTTGCTGTAGTCTCACATGGGCTAATCTTCCTGTAGGGGCCTTCCCCTGGAGGGGCCTGGAGCAGGCTTGTTCCTCCCCAGAGAGGCCTCAGATTGGCTGGAGGGGGAGGGGGTTCCAGCACCCTTGTCCTCCTCCCTAGCAGAGCTGCCAGACCTGGCCTAGGAGCAGGAGCTGTTCACCTCCCAGCTCCCTGCTTCACACTGACTGCCTCTCATCCCTGGCCTTCCTGCTTTATGGAGCAGGCCCGCCCCCTTTGGCCCCTCCCCTTCCTAGCAGAGCTGCCAGACCTGGCCTAGGAGCAGGAGCTGTTCACCTCCCAGCTCCCTGCTTCACACTGACTGCCTCTCATCCCTGGCCTTCCTGCTTTATGGAGCAAGCCCACCCCCTTTGGCCCCTCCCCTTCCTCCAGGTGGGGCAGAAAAGGCCTTTCCTGTTCCTGGCTTGTTTCCTGTAGTGTTCCTTGTTTGCCCTGCCAGCCCCCTCTGGCTGGTTGGGGTGAGCCAACCTGCTTTGCCCTCTTTGAGGGCAGTGAAGCCTCCCCACCCTGGGCATGGGGTGCCTGCGCCCGGGTAAGTCGGGGTTCAGGGCCTCTGGGAGGGGCCCTGACACTTCCCTTAAAAATATATATTGTTTGGGAAGGCCTAGATGAGTGAGTGTACTTTAGCCCTTGCAGGAACTGGGATATACATTCAGCCAGCCTCTGAACTCCAAGGCAGCAAGCAATTCTGGCATCTCGAAAGTAATTATGGTTTTTTGTTACCGTCTCGGTACTGGTGGTGGGGCTGGCCCCCCACTGTGCGATGGGTCGCTTTCCGCTCCTTGGCCAAGGCACCATTCAGGTCCTTCTCTGCAGAGGTGGGGTCATAGTTCAGTCGGGGGGCACTGTCTGGGGCAGAGCAGCTGAGGTCTTCTGCAGGAGGTGGCAAAGGTGGTGGTGGGAGCTCTGCAAGCAGAACAAAAAGCTGAAAGTCCATCCGCTCCATCCTTCCTCAAACTTCTCAGATTTTGCCAGGGGACGCCCCCCCCCCCATTTTCCTAGTCTTAATAAAGATCATACAGAATAAGTTACAATATCATATACACACCCTGAATGCAGCGGCATCAATAGGGTTGGCATAACCCCCGCTCACTTATTTAAATATATAACAGTACAGGTCACCAAAGAAAGTCAGTAACCATCCAAAAACCAGTGGCCAACCTAATGACACTCACACAAATGAATAAGAGTTCTAGTATGAGCTCTGATACATGAAAATGAGAGCTGACTCATAGTAGCATCCAATTGGTTCCCTGCTGTATCATAATAAAACCTCATTGGCTCTCAAAACAATCCGTCTGATTAGTCAGTTTTGAATTACGAAAATGCACTTTTTGTTACATAAGGCAGTTGTGTTTTCTTTTTCTGGTTAATTGGCCGTAATATTTGCTAGGATAAGATTCAACATTGTTTGTTTCATTGCATTCTGCATGATCTTCCCAATGCTATATAACATGGCGGTATTATTCATAAATACAACATTTTCCAACTTTTGGGCTGCTAGTAGTGTCACCCCCTGGGGTGTCATCTGGTACGAACTGCACCCCCTAGGGACACCACTGTGTCCCAGTCATGCTCATGGATGGATTTCTGGAAGCCTTAGAGAGAGGACCAGGCGCTTTGGGCTGGTGGAGATATAGTCTGCCTTCCCACCATACATGATGGCACAATTGGGAATGAGTTTCATTCAAACCAGGCCAGGTACCCTGTAGGAACTATTAGGGAACAATTTCTGAAAGGAAACGATAGAAAAGGCAATTTTGGCAACAATGTAAATATGGCGGCTCTTGGGAGCGCGGCGGAAAGAGAATGTGCTGCGGGAGCCTTCACACTTACCTCCCTGCTGCTTCTCGCGGCGGTAGTGGCTGGACTTTGCCTTCTTCTTGCCTTTCACTTTCTGTCCTGGAGGAAGAGGCATGTCTCCCAGGTTGGGATGAGGTTTTCCTGCCAGAAAAGCCCAGCAGCACCCATCAGACTCTCAGCCAGAAACTCAGACTGTCCCACCCAGTCTCAGTCTTGGAAGATTCTAGCACGGGCTCCTCAAACCCCAAAAGGCAGTTTCCAGAAGAGCTGAGTGAAGAAAGACCCAGGATGGTGGAGAGCCACATAACACAATGGTTGTCCTTGGGACAGATCAAGAAGCTCTGAAGCATTTCCTGCTGACCTACCTGGGGGCAAGTCTTGAGATGAAGCACACACAGCTTTGACATCTGTTACTGGACAATTGGGTTCAGTACACTTTGCTGTGCAAATGCAGAGCACTGAATTGACCAAACTCCCCCCCTCCCTCCCTCTTTTTTTCTACTCATTCCTCCAATTCCTCCCTCCTTTCAACTCTATTCGGAAAGGAGGAGGAAAAGCATCCATTTTGTTTTCCTTCTCTGCAGACTATCCAAGGGTAGAGTTGTGATTATTTTGGTGATAACGGAATAAAAACTCATAACGCTGCTTTCTGCACTTCTCATTTTTGAAAACAAAAACCTGAAATGTGCAAAAAAATAATGGGCTGGACTGGGTGCATGGGTAATAACTGTCGCTGCCCCTGCTGACACTATACCACCTACCTAGTACACTTTTAAAGCGATTATAAATTATAATTACAATATATAAAAATGCACCCTTGGAATAAAAATGCATAACTCCACTTTCTGCACTTTTCCTCCCCGGGAAAAAATGAAAACTGAAAAAATCTCCATCTACAGGGTGTGTATGCAGGGTGGGTACCTGGAAAACTGGCCCCACAAACTACTGCTTTAAGCAGGCTGCTTCTGTGGAGAGCCAACTGTGATCCTCTCTCTCACTTGCAGCAAGCAGAGGAGGGAGGAAGCCCTTTCCAAACCAGGTACTAGCAGAACCCAACTTCTTTGCTGATCTGCTCAGAGACATTGGAGAGTTGGGATAGTCCTTCTATTAGCTCTGCAACTGAGATGTAGTGCTACTTTGTGGAAGAGGGACGGAGATGACACACATACCTATTCCTGGAGAGTCCACATTCTCTGCACTGTGTGCCGGAGTCTGGCTCAGGTTACGCCGATGGCCTTGCCTGAGAGAGATGCCTTCAGGTTCCTCTTCAAGTATGTTGAGGTTGGGGTTGGACTGAGTCAAGGGAGGACTTGAGGCCCTGGGCAATGGCCCTGAGCCGTTGGGTAATCGCCTGGACAGCAAAAAGTAGAGAGTTAAGAGGACAGCCTGGCTTTTGTGGGAAGATGGTAACCATCACCAGGGAGAAAAAAAGAAATCAGCTCCTCGGAGGGTTGTCTATATACACTGCACCAAAAATAAAACCAGAACAGTGCATCAGCATGTGACTACAATATTCTACAACTTATGTAAATGATGGCACACTTTCTTCCAAGCTTCTAGTTGCTGTAATCAGGACTAGAAACTGGTTTTGTTAAACAAAAAACACAAAAATAATAAAGCTAATGGGATGCTGAATTCTCCACTCATCACATCATACTTCCTCTGCTTGGATCTCAGGACATGCACAGCTCTGGCTTTTTTTCTTACTGTCAAGCACTGGAGCCATCTAGTCTACTATATATACCTGGGCGCCAGGAACCTGCTAGGAAATTGACCCAGGAAAGATTCACATGGGAAATGAAGATTAAAAGTAAGTGAGGAGAAAGGGATGATGAAGGGGAAGGATTAGCCCTACAACCTGTCTTAGGTCAAACTATATCTTAATGCTTAATAAAAGCATTCTTGGAATGGGTTGTGTTTTTAGCACCAGTCTGAGGGGATATGGGTCCTTATGCAAAGTGACATCCAGGCATGGCATCATGGGTTGGTCAATGGGGAACTGGGTGGAGCTTTATGGAGCTCTGCTAGAGACCCACAAGAATGGACAGGGCTGGCCTTAGTGGTCCCAATGCCTGAGCTGGGGTGGCAAATGCTTCCCCCCACCCTTACAAATGGCATGCCAGCCGCCAACTCCGTAACTCCACTAGAAAAGGAAGCATTGGACGCACTTTTGCTCAGCCAATCTCAACCTTTTGTTGGCGTCTCTTCGCACAGGTTCCAGGCCTCTCCATCAAACAAGGATACAACACAAACAGATAAACATAAAATCACTTATTATTTTCAGTTTTCCGTTCATGACCCGCTTCAAAAGTGCCAGGGCACCCCAGGGGGCCGTATGGCTCCCATTGAGAACAGGTGCTTCAGCTAACTACCCATGTCTCCTGTACACTTCCTCTTCCATTCCACTTTTCCTTATCCAGGAAGAGTGGTGGAGGTGGACACAGGGTGACTGGATGTCATAACCACAAAAGAGGACAAAGTACTCCAAAATGTAGTACAATGTACAAGAAAAATGTAGGACATGACAAAACAAAAGCTAAAAACACTTGTATATTGATTTCATGTGGTTAAACACTATATTGCTTATTGTTTTAAATTTAATAACAGTACATATAATTTATTGCATATAATTATTAATTACAAGAAAGCTAAGCTAAGAAAGCTGCCTGCAGGGGCCTGTTCACAGGGAAAAGTAGGACATTTAAATTCTTTTTCAGGACACAAGGCTAAAAAAGAGGACGTATCCTGGAAAAAGAGGATGTCTGGTCAAGCTGGGTGGGTGGGTCTCACTGTAATGGTTGGAGGCAGCCCCTCCCCCACCTGAGGTCCCCACCCTGAGGCCAGCCACTAGGACAAAGGGACAAAGGGAGTTGACAGCAATGGTATGTTCTTGAATAAAAGGCCAGGACGGTAGGTCAACGTTGGGGGGCATTAAGTAGAGGGCAAGAAAACATGTCTGGTTGGTGGGGCAGCATCACGGAACTATCGTAGAACTTCCAAATGGTTTCTACCTGGGCAAGTGTGGAATCTCAAAGTGATGTAGCCTGGGGATGTCCTCTGAAGCTCTCATCTCGTCCCGGGGTGAGGGGGTCAGTGTGGCTGTGGACTGCTGCCCGTAAGAATTAGCAGGGGAGGAGGCATCTCCACGAGGTGGGGGAGGGGGACATTCCTCTTCTTGGATGTTCTCCATCAAGTAAGTCCTTTCTGGTAAGGGTGGGCACCATTCCTCCACCTCTGATCTATAAAACAGGGTGTAAACTAGACACATTGGGGAAGGCAACTTTGGATTTCAATGCCCACAACCCCCCAAAGGAAACACATGCCCTGTAAGGGCACATATAAAGCCTGGTTACCATTGCAATCCTATATGCACTTACCTGGGAGCAAGTCACTTTGAACTCAGTGGGACTTACTTCTGAGTAGACATGACCAGGAGTGTGCTGTAAGACTCCTCTAACATTCCTACCTTGGGTATTGCTCCCATACCCCTAAGGTGTCTAGAAATATCCTTGGATGACATCAAGTACATCAGTGAGGTACAACAGTGTTTTGGCTTGTTATCTAGTCACCAAGAGTGAGAGAGTCTGGCAAAGCCTACTTTGGGCGAAAGAAGAGAAGACCCTGCTTCATCCACCATGCTTCAGATGGTCAAGAGATGGGCCTTTAAGGACGACTTGAGCACTCAAGCAGGTTCATGCGGGAGAAGGCAGTCCTTAAGATTCCCCAGCCCCAAGATCATTTAGGAACTTTACAAGTCAAAACCAATGCTTAGACTTGGGCCCAGAAACAAACTGGGGGCCAATACAGTTGATACCAATTGGGACTGAGATGCTTTGAAAAAGATGTTCCTGTTAATACCCAGCCATTGCATTCTTGAGCAGTTATAGGTTTTGGACACTCTTCCAAGATAGCCCTACATCAAGTGCACTATAGGAAAATTCTGGGCTAGCCCAATCCCACTTTAGGCTCCAATGCAGACAATCTGTGAACATGACAGGTCTCATCCAATGCTAGTTATATTAGCTGCTTAATAATCATCATCATGGAAAAAAAAATCTGATATTTTCTGCCTTGGTACGTACCCAACTTCTAGTTCCTCCTCTTCTTCCACATACTGGCTCAGTTCACTGGCGGACGGTGGTGGAGGAAGCACCTCTGTCCAGTTCAAGGATGGTGTTTTCACTGGCTTCCCCATGGATTTCTGCTTCCCAGGCTTGGCACCTACAGAGAGAGAAATGTAAAGGGGGATCCTCAAACACAGCACTCACTCCAGAGCCTCAGTGTTGCCTTGTTTATGAAAATATTTAGGCCTCCTTTAAGCCTTACTCATATCTTCAAACTTGACATACCAATCAGTGTCTGTTCTTCACTGTGAATGTCACAATTTCTTCAGCGTGAACAAGGGCCTGGCTTGGTCGGGCAATAAGGCTGCAGCCCCATGTCCACACTTACCTAGGAGTATTTATTTCACAGAACTTACATACATAAGATTGAGATATAACTACAGGTGGGAGAAAACAGTTTTATTTTTATCACAGATTTCAGTGTTTTCCAAAGTTTAGAAGTGGAAAAAGTGATGTTATGTGTTTTGATTCAAAATTCACATTTATAAATATAAATTATAATTGTACTAGGTAGGTGATATAGGTGGTATAGTGTCTGCAGATGCAGCCACAGTCATTCCCCTTGCACTCCCCCATTACATAATAAATACAAACCAAATACAACTTTTTTTAAAAAAAGATTTTGGTTTATTTTAAATGAGAAGTGCAAAAGCAATGTTCTACGTTTTTATTTTGTTGTCACCATTTTCTCCCACCTCTAGCTATAACTGTTCAAATGATGAGCTCAGCTGAGTAGTTAGTGAAGCAGATGGGTGGCTGGGGGATACCTAACCCAGTCAGATTCCGTACATTCTCCCTTGATGCTTCCCAACACACCTTCACCCCTCTCTCCAAGAGTCCCTCTTCTGGGACTTTTTTTTGTTTAAGCTGTCAATCTTCATCCCCCACTGAAACAAGCCTTCATTTCTCACATACATCCCTGCGATTCTTGCCTCTCTCTTCCCCCTGTCATCTGTTCCCACCATCTAATTTTAGATCTTATGATTTTTTTTTTGGCTTCTCTTGCCCTGACAAACCCTAAATACGTGAATGCTACCACATCAACAGCACGATCGTCATTGGATTGATTCTTCTGCAGGACTTGAAAAGGGCTTTCTTCTCTAGATAAGATGATTCCACAGTGAAAGAGATCATAGATCTGGAAAAGGTGTAGAATAGAGGCTACCAAAAATGGGTCAGGGTTTGAAGAATGTTCCCTGTGAGTAAAGGCTAAAGTTCTTTTACCTTTTGGGAAGCTTTTTGGGAGGGGGGGGGGAGAAGCTACAGTTATCTAATGAAATTTGCTAGATTTAGGATGGAAATTATTGCCAGAAAATCTAGTGATGGCCACTGGCTTAGATGGTTCCCAAAAATAGATGAGACAGGTAGGATGGCTCTTGCAATGGTTGTTAAGTCAGATAGAGCCTCCATGTTCAGGGGCAGTAGATTTGCAAATTGCTGTGGAGAAACAGTGAGGACGGTTTCCTTCCAAGCCCTTCTTGTGGGGCCATCTCACTGATCTCTATGAGAAATAGGACACTGCATCACTGGAAGAGATGGACCTTGTATGCTCAAGAGCCCTACCACTCTCTGCTCTGCCCCGCTCCGGCTGGGCATATTGGATGTTGGAGATTCCGGGCTGGCCGTTCCACTGGATCTCCTCGTCATCTGGTGAGTGAAGATGCGCCGCCCCATACGGCACCACGGGTGTGGTGGCATAGGGAGTCGTGTGCTGGGAAAAGGCCCCGTTGAACATCCTCATGTCGTCACTGGCAGGGTCAATGGTGCTATAAATGGGCCCATCCGACACCCCTGTCCCAAACTTCTCCGTCTGAGCAATGTAGTTGGAAATCCCGGCATCTGCAGAGAAGGAATATCAGCACCGCTTTGCTTTCCCAGACATTGCGGTTCAGTCAGATCAGATTCGGCATGACCAAATCAACACCCTCCTTTTTGCAGACTAAAAGACTCTCTTACTATAGCCTACTGGTCTCCCTTGCTAAACGCTACATCTACTATCAGTGGTTCCTAATCTTAACGGCGTGGCGACCCACCTCATCCTCTGAGGTGGGTCACGACGCCCCTGGTGGTGCCTCTTCTGGGTCGTGCCAGAACAGCAATCCACTCTATTGGCCTCTGTGGCCCTCAAAATGGCCCACAGAAGCCTATGTAAGCCACTTCTGGTTTTGGGAGGCAAACTGGAAGTTGTCTCCCAAAACCTTAAATGGCTTCCAGAGGCTTTTATGAGACATTCTGAGGATTGTGGAAGTCAGTAGAGCGGGTGGTGGGTGCAGTACAACCTGGAAGAAGCTCTAGGGCTGGCCAATGCTTCCAGAGGGCCCATGCTGTGACCCATACTCTGGGAAAGGATGTGCAAGTCACAACCATTTGCATCCTACTTGCCAGGTCAACATGGCACCTTCTGGCAGAAGACCAGTTTGCTGGCATAGCAGAGTGCTTAGGATCAGGACTTTCCCAGTTCCTCTGCCATGAATTTAACTAGGTGGTCTTGGGCAAGCATGGTCATTGGAAGGATTCCATCTCAACCATATAGATCAGGGGTGCCCAAACCCTAGCCCTGGGGCCACTTGCAGCCCTCAAGGCCTCTCAATGCGGCCCTCAGGGAACCCCCAGTCTCCAATGAGCCTCTGGCCCTCCAGAGAGTTGTTGGAGCCTGCACTGGCCCGAAGCAACTGCTCTCAGAGTGAGGGTGACTGTTTGACCTCTCGTGTGAGCTGTGGGATGAGGGCTCCCTCCACTGCTTGCTTTTTCATGTCTGTGATGCAGTAGCGGCAGCAAAGAAAAGGCCAGCCTTGCTTTGTGCAAGGCCTTGTATAGGCCTTGAGCTATTGCAAGACGCTCATTCATTCATTCATAATAATAATAATAATAATAATAATAATAATAATAATAATAATAATAATAATAATAATAATAATAATAATAATAATAATAAAAACTTTATTTATATCCCGCCCTTCTCCCCAAAGGGACCCAGGGCGGCTCACAACATATTAAAAACAGATTAAAAACATAATTTAACCACAAATAAAAACATATTAAAAACACATTAACATATACCCATAAAAACCATAGTCAGATAAAAAGTCAGATAAAAAGAGCAAAACGTAGCAAATCAGAGGAAACAGGCCTGTAAAAATACTAAAAGATACAGAAAAGATGTTTAAAAGGTCATGCACTCCGAAGGCTTCTTTAAACAAAAAGGTCTTCAGGCCTTGCCGTAAAGTCTCAAGAGAGGGAGCCATTCTCAAGTCAAGGGGAAGGGAGTTCCATAATGTTGGTGCCACTATTGAGAAGGCCCTATGGCCTTCTCTGATGACCTAAGAGGACGAGTTGGATTGTACGGAAGTAGGCGATCTCTGAGATACCCTGGCCCAGAGCAGTACAGGGTATCTATTAAATAGGGTAATAGGTCTATTAAATAGGGTCTATTAAATAGAGTAATATATTAAAGATATAAGTTCATCTTTAATATATTCACTTATGTAAACATATGTAAATTTATTCAAATTTTAAATGTAAATTAATTCTTTTTTTCCCCGGCCCCCGACATAGTATCAGAGAGCTGATGTGGTCCTCCTGCCAAAAACTTTGGACACCCCTGATATAGATCAATCACTTTGCAGACTTGGAATGGGTTATGCAAACCCCAAGCATCATTAAGCCATTTCTGCCCAATGTTGCACGTACACAACAGGAATCCAAAGTGGCCCACACCTGTGGGCTGGGCAGAAATGGGTCAAGGGCTTCCTTATGCGCCCTGGCCAGATCCGGGCAACATGCCACCAGCAAAAGCAGTTGGATGCTTACCGTTATAGTATCTCTCTGTGCCATTGTGGTTCGTGGTACAGCAGGCTGCTCCAGGCTCCTTTGCTTTACCGTTCCGCAGCAGGTTTGGGGCCGGCCATGAGTCTGCCAGCCACGGATAGCTGGAGGTACTAGTGGTCATGGCCAACATGCCGGGTCTGTTGGAGGAAAGACAAAAGAGCACTGGCTATGGGAGAGTTCACATTAGGGCTGTGATTAGAACAGGCAGATGAAAAAATCAGCCTTTTCTCAATCTACAGTATGAGTTTTACAGTGCAAGTCACTGGCATCACTAGGGCTTGCATTATCAGATGCGAGAGGCCAGCATGCTATCTCCAGGATGGACCTCCTCCCATGCAGTGGACGGGCGAAAGTCCCAGGTGATGGTTGCACCGTCACCCCACCCTGTTGGCTTTTTTGGCTATACCTTTTGATAGAATAGAGATATCTCAACAAGGCCTGTTTCATTGCATTCTGCATGAAATTACGCATCCAATGATATATGGCATGGTGGCATTATTCGAAAATACAAAGATTTAAAAAATTTTGACCAATAGTGGTGTCACTCCCCTGTGCATGTCACCCAATGTGTCCCACACCCCTCCCCCCCGGATGCCACTGGCGCAAGTCTATGAGTAGTAAGTCATCTTGCGTTCAATAGGGCTCACTCCCAGGTAAGTGTGGGTAAGACTGTAGCCTTAGACTGGGTGTGGGTCCTGCTGAACATAATGGGACTTACTTCTGAGTAAACGCATGTCACCCTTCATGTTTACCAATGAATGAATGGGCCAAGGACATGCCAGGATGCAGGGCAGAGTGACCTCCTAATTAGAGCTGGGACCAAGAGCCAAAACTGTCATAATGAGTCCAATAAGGAAGTGGAAATGACATACAGTGTCACATGAGTAACTTGTTTATCCCACTTTATTTAATGTGATTACTGCGTGTGGTTCTTCGGGTGACGAGACTGGGGAGAACACTTGTATCCAAACTGGATCAATTGGCTTGTGTAATTCACTTACTAAAGTAGAAATAAAGCTTCCAAACCCTTTTTAAAGGTCTGTGACTGTTTAGCATTGCATCAGTAAAAAGAATCCGAAAATCTTTCCAACAGTTTGACAGGGCAATCCTATGCATGTTCGTTCAGGTGTAAGTCCTACTTACAGTGGGGCTTGTTCAGGGGGTTCAGTGGGGCTTGCTTTGTAGTAAGTGTGCTTAGGATTGCACCCTACATTCACATATGGTTAAAAAAATAGTTCAGGACCAAAAGGCATATTTTCTTTGTTTTTAGACATGTGCTGTAGCCAGCATTGCCTTTGAAGAGGCATTCCTTCCTGTGTAGGAGAAGGAGGGAAGGCCCCTTCTAGGATGGTGGTTTCCACCTGAAGTGTTTTGCAGATGTAAATCTGCTGGCTAGGGGCACCTTTTTAGCTGATCGAAAGGTTTGTGTCAGGGGTTGAGCCCTTGTCTGACTCCTGCCTTACCTGGCTGCAGGCCAGGGGCAGAACTGCCTGCCCATAGAGCCACCACCACCTCTCCAGCTGACCAGGTAAGACGTAGGGCAGCTGGGTGGGAGAGGCTGTCCCCCCAGGGCTCACCTGACCTGAACAGTGAGCAGGGCTGGGTCACCATTAACCACTAAAGAGGAGGGAAGCAGGCCAGGGTCAGGGCCCCTTTAAGCCTAGAGAGGGAGGAAGGGGAGGAGCCGAGGGTGTGGCTGGGGAGGATAAAAGCAGGGAGGCCTGTGATGGGGCAGGAGGCTGGAGCTGGAGCTCCTGCCTGAAGACCAAGGGCCTCAGGTCCTACCTCCAGGGAGGAGGACAAGGGTGTCGTGAAACCCCTCCCCCTGGCTTGATCTGAGGCTTCCCCCGCAAGGAACCCCAGGGAGGTGGACACCTCACCCAGGGGTCCCAAGAGACCATCCAGCCGACCCTCGGCACCCCGCTGGGTGACGCCCAGAGACCCTCCCTTTTTGGGGCACCCCTCACAGTTTGCAAAGGAATTAAATGACTAGTCTGTGAATCAGCCCCAGCACATGTGCCAGTTCAGATGAACTGGCGACAGGAAGGGCTAATCATGTGAACACCAGGAGCCATTGAATGAAATACTGGAAGAAAGAGAGAGAGCATCACTACTGCTGCACCCCAGTGCTTTGCACTCACCTGCTATTGCCACGAGCTGGTCCATCCGCATGGGGGAAAGAGACTGAAAAAGAACAGATCACCTTGTCAGGGGTGTTCCCTTGGAAAGGAAGGCATGCAGGGGGCTTGGGGTTGGCGGTACAGGGGCAAGCCATGTGATGGAGGGGGAAAAGGCCTTACCTGCTGGCGTGTAGGCAAATGAGGCTGCAAAGAGAAGCAGGCAGAGAGTAAGCAGCTCAAGATATGTCACAGCTGTAGCAAACAAAGCTGAGGGGGGAGCCCAGATGATTGGCAGGGCACATGCTTTTGTATGCAGACTGTCATAAGGTTGATCCCTGGCAGCTCCAAATAAAGCATCTCAGGGAACACAGCTGGGGAGGACCCAAGATCCTGGAAAACCACTTCCCCCCTCCCCCCCCCCCCAGAACCCTGAGAGTGATGAACCCCTGATTCAGTAAGGCAGTTTCACATGTTTCTGACGAGCTGTAGCAACCCCAGCCTGCAGGCCAGATCTGGCACCCACCAAAATCTGTCCCCTGGGTGAATGGAGCTTACCGTTCAGCTGGGTCGCCTCCTTTCTGCATCACCAGTCACCCCCAAACATCACCGCAACCAGCCCGGAAATCTGAACTGGGGCGATGGAACCCGGAAGTGGCTGGCTGTTACAATGCTTTGGGCAATCGGCGGCACAGAAAGGAGGTTCCCCAATGGAACAGTAAGCTCCATTTGCACCGGGGAAGGGATTTTCGGCACACAGCGGTCTCCAGCTTGGAGATCAGTGAAGGTAACGGAACCTCCCTTGCTGAGGGAACAGGCCTTGCTGAGGGAGAGTCAGCATGGCTTCTGTAAGGGTAAGTCTTGCCTCACAAACCTTATAGAATTCTTTGAAAAGGTCAACAGGCATGTGGATGCGGGAGAACCCGTGGACATTATATATCTGGACTTTCAGAAGGCGTTTGACACGGTCCCTCACCAAAGGCTACTGAAAAAACTCCACAGTCAGGGAATTAGAGGACAGGTCCTCTCGTGGATTGAGAACTGGTTGGAGGCCAGGAAGCAGAGAGTGGGTGTCAATGGGCAATTTTCACAGTGGAGAGAGGTGAAAAGCGGTGTGCCCCAAGGATCTGTCCTGGGACCGGTGCTTTTCAACCTCTTCATAAATGACCTGGAGACAGGGTTGAGCAGTGAAGTGGCTAAGTTTGCAGACGACACCAAACTTTTCCGAGTGGTAAAGACCAGAAGTGATTGTGAGGAGCTCCAGAAGGATCTCTCCAGACTGGCAGAATGGGCAGCAAAATGGCAGATGCGCTTCAATGTCAGTAAGTGTAAAGTCATGCACATTGGGGCAAAAAATCAAAACTTTAGATATAGGCTGATGGGTTCTGAGCTGTCTGTGACAGATCAGGAGAGAGATCTTGGGGTGGTGGTGGACAGGTCGATGAAAGTGTCGACCCAATGTGCGGCAGCAGTGAAGAAGGCCAATTCTATGCTTGGGATCATTAGGAAGGGTATTGAGAACAAAACGGTTAGTATTATAATGCCGTTGTACAAATCTATGGTAAGGCCACACCTGGAGTATTGTGTCCAGTTCTGGTCGCCGCATCTCAAAAAAGACATAGTGGAAATGGAAAAGGTGCAAAAGAGAGCGACTAAGATGATTACGGGGCTGGGGCACCTTCCTTATGAGGAAAGGCTACGGCGTTTGGGCCTCTTCAGCCTAGAAAAGAGACGCTTGAGGGGGGACATGATTGAGACATACAAAATTATGCAGGGGATGGACAGAGTGGATAGGGAGATGCTCTTTACACTCTCACATAATACCAGAACCAGGGGACATCCACTAAAATTGAGTGTTGGGCGGGTTAGGACAGACAAAAGAAAATATTTCTTTACTCAGCGCGTGGTCGGTCTGTGGAACTCCTTGCCACAGGATGTGGTGCTGGCGTCTAGCCTAGACGCCTTTAAAAGGGGATTGGACGAGTTTCTGGAGGAAAAATCCATTATGGAGTACAAGCCATGATGTGTATGCGCAACCTCCTGATTTTAGGAATGGGTTAAGTCAGAATGCCAGATGTAGGGGAGAGCACCAGGATGAGGTCTCTTGTTATCTGGTGTGCTCCCTGGGGCATTTGGTGGGCCGCTGTGAGATACAGGAAGCTGGACTAGATGGGCCTATGGCCTGACCCAGTGGGGCTGTTCTTATGTTCTTATGTTCTCCCAAGTGGCACAGCACTGGGGGTGCTGAGGAATCCTAACACCCCACGCAGCTCTTTCCTGTAACTCTTTGGTCAGGCAAAAAACGTAGGAAGGGCCTGACCTTCTGTCCCGCCAAGAATCCTTTCAAAGTAAATTACCGATAGCTCCCATTTTACAGACAAGGCACGGAACAACTGAGGAGCCACGGAAATGGTGCAACGTGATCTAATATTCGCCAAAATTCAATCTGCATGGCTCAGTCTGGTCATGCAGCTGTCATCCTCTGCCCACCCCAGACAGGAAAAATGGATGTATTTTGTCTTTCTGTTTGTGGTGGTTGTGGCAGCAGCTGGGAAAGGGGTTTGTTAAAAGATTGAACCACTTGTGAGGTGGGATGCAGGAGTCGGGGCATACGAGCTGATAAAGACCTACTACGAGGTTAGACAGTTATTCTTGAAAGCAAAAAGCATGAAGCCAGGTGATCGGAATTCTGCTGGAGTTCATACTCTGACAACTGGAGCACAATGGTGGTTATCAATGTTCTCATCCTTAACCCTGGGGCAGGGTGGCACGGCATGATCCCCAGAAGCCTATCCTGTGCAAAACCCCAGTAAAACACCAATCCAGTGCTATCAATGGGACTTGCAAAAGGCTTCCAGTGCATTGACCCCCACTGGGGACATTCCGAGGTTGCTCATTCTGCAATACTCAGCTAGAGCCCCAGAAATAGAAAATTCTGTGCAAAAGTGTTTCCGTGTTGCTTCTGCTTCCCATACAAAACACTGAACATCTCCCCTTCAGCATAAAGGGGGCAGCCTATAGGGAAGGCAGTAGCTCAGTGGTAGAGCACCTGCTTCATAGTCAGAAGGTCCCAGGTTCAACCCTTGGCAGCATTTTCCATCTGTCTGATGTCCTGGAGAGATGCTACCAGTCAGTGCCAGTCACTGAGCCAATGATCTGACTCAGTAGGCAGTAGCCCCCAACGTTTCCCAAATGCCATTCCTATCACCCTGAAGGGAGCAAGGACGTTATCCAGTCAGTCTCACCCGTGTAGTGACTCAGCTCCTTCCTCTTCTTCCGGCGGCAGTAGATCCACACGCTGAAGCACATGAGGATGACCCAACAGGCCCCTCCGATGCCAGCAATGAAAGCCGGCTGCTTTACCACATCCGTGATCTGCTCAGCAAGGCTCACGCTGTCTCCGTTGTTCACGGGCACCGAGTCTTGGTCCAGCAAGGGCTCTGCAGCAAGCAGGGGAGGTGATGGCATCCAATGAGAGGAGACAGCAGGGTATATGCTAGTTGTTCCTGAAACCCCACTGAGGCTGGAGACCTGAGCCTGGTCTTGACCAATTCAAACTACAGAGAGGGACTGAAATGACTGAATGCTGCTCACAGCATGAGAAAGCCAGCATGTCAAGGAGAAGGCTAGGCTAAACCACACCTCCCTGGGTGAAGGGGATTTGCTGGTATGGAGGAATATTTGATAGTAAGAGCCTTTCTCCCATAACCTGAAGTGCTACAGTCCAGAATAGATCAGCTAAGTGAAAACTGGGCTTAAAGTGTGGAATGGTGAGAAAAAAAAAAGATACCAAGGGCCTTTGCTTCTGTCATACTAATTTCCCAACTTGCCCTTCCATCATCCAAATTCTGTGACCAAAAGCTGCCTCTAAAACAGGTGGCCACAACTAATGCATTACCTCTGACACCAATTCTGACAAGCGTCCTTTGCACTGTTCCCTGTTTTGCACTGACTACCTGATATACTGACAGGCATATGAAAAATATAGGGCTTGAAAAATATAGGGCTTCCATCCCGGTTCATTATTATTTTAAACTCTCCAGTTTAGACGGTCCAGTGCTTGATAAAGCATTTTGGAAACTGGTTCAGAGATTGTGAGCCAATTTAAATAAATTTCATGCAGAATAATACCCAGCTCTGTCACAATATAGTAGATTTAGATTTAGAGACCTTTATTGGCATTAAATCATGTTCCAACAAATATGGGCCCAATCCTATCCAACTTTCTAGCTCTGGCACAGCTGCAATGCAGTCCCAAGATAAAGGAACAAATGTTCCCATACACTGAGGAGACCTATATGACTGCTTCCCCCACTGCAGGATGCAGCGCATGCCCCACTGGTACAGCTTCACCAGCCCTGGAAAACTGGGTAGGATTTGGGCCTAAGTCATTAAAGTAAAATAAGATGTAAAGTAAGGAAAAATAATGAATGAAAAATAAAATTAAAATAAAATAAAGGTCACACAAATTTTAAGGTTAAAATGCAAACAAACCATACAGATAAACATTACACCAATCTCTTACCATTGGTGTAATCTCTAAGACTGACAAAAGTCTTACAATCTCTAAGACTGACAAAGGGAAATTAGCAGTGCCCTGCAGTACATCTACTAGACCGTCATTTAATAAGTATACTGGTTTCATCTGCTCTGGGAGCAGTATGCAATAGCATAACTGTATATAAAGTAAATACAATAACTATTTAAACAATATGTATTAGCTGCATTTTGTAAACCAACAGGATCCAAGTCGAAAGTCAATTTCCACCCTTGGATGAGCCAAGGAACTCACTGATCTGGATGGTGACCGGGGCACTCCTGACGCCAACGCCTGCACTGGTGGCCGCAGCCACCTCCGTGCGGTAGAGCATGCCGGGAACCAGACCCTGCAGGACGGTTGAACGTAGGGTGCC
Source organism: Tiliqua scincoides (assembly GCF_035046505.1). NCBI lineage: Eukaryota > Metazoa > Chordata > Lepidosauria > Squamata > Scincidae > Tiliqua > Tiliqua scincoides. Next base: position 14,260,297 of record NC_089831.1, read on the forward strand.
GTCCACTGTCTTATTGATGTGGTAGCGGGATTCATTGCCCAGACACCAAACCTACAACAGGAAGGAGATGACGTCACCAAGGACTGCAGTGAGGTCGCAAAGCAAAACTTCTCCAAACTCTTTCCCAGCATCCACTGGGACTCCTTCTATGGGCCCCAAGACCTTCAGGCCAGTTGGTTCATCCTGAGGCTTAACCGGGTGCAGGGGCTACCCAAGGAGATCTTGACAGTCCACCTTACCCGGTAATCCTGAATTATCCCGTTCTGCTCTCCAGGAGGAGGCGGCTCCCAGGAGACACGAATACTAGTGCTGTTGCTGGTTCCCACTGTCACTACAGTGACTTCCTGGGGAGGTGCACTGGGAGCTGAGAGAGAAGGAATGCAAAGAGTTTATTCCTCAGGCAAGTCTGCCAAGGGCAAAGACCACAGGACCTCGAAGATTGGCGTTTGGATCTTCAGTGCGCCACAAAGCTATGCGGAGATGTCAGGCCACTCCAGAACCTGAAGCAGCACCCCAAATGCCACCCACCCGCTGGCCGGACAACATCCAACCTCAGCCCCACAGCTCCTTCTCCTCCCTCCAGCTCCCTTGATCTGAAAAGGAAGAAGTGGAGGAGAGGAGAGTCGTAGGTTGGTGGACTCGAGAGTCTCTCTGCCAGATATATTTTTCCACATTTTTATAGCACCTTTCCTCCAAGGAGCTCAGGATGGTGTATATGGTTCTTCCCCTCCTTTTGTCCTCACAACAATCCTGTGAGGTAGGCAAGGTTGAGAAAGACAGAGAGAGAGAGAGAGTGACTGGCCTATGGTCACCCAGAAACCTTCATGATTGAGCAGGAATTTGAACTTGGATGCTCCAGCTCTGAGTCCAGCAACAGAATCACTGCACCATCCTGGCTCTCAGATGAGACAATCACCTCACTTGGACTCCTGAGCTGGCCTTGCCAGGACATACCGACTGACAAGAAAGCAGTGAAAGGAAAAACCACCAGCAATTGTACCTGGTCAAACTTAATGAAACTGATGAACGTATTTAAGGTACACATTTCAATGGGTTTGAATGGATTTCATAGTGTCCCAGAATCCTGGGAACCAAACTCAGTAAGACTTACAGATCTCAATGCTTGATACAGAACCGTAACTCCTGAGTTCCTTAATTGGAAAGTATAATGCTTCAACAAGGTTTGAAACTGGCTTGTAATTGCAGCGTAGACATACACACACAGCACAACAGAACAACCCAGCACAACAGAACCACAGAGAGAAAACCCACAAGTCCTGCTCTCCCTAACAACTTGCACACTTGCAATGGAAGCTAGAGGACATCCACAGGTGGGTTTTTCTACGACTTTTCTATGGGGTGGGTTCCTCAATCCATCTCCCCCTTCCTCACAAGCAGTGGCCACATGTACCTTCCTCTGGGGTGCGTACCAGCAGCACCTCGCTGTCCATTCCCTGGAACTCATCGAAATACGGGCGAATCTTGATCTCGTACTCCTGGCCTTTGCGCAGTTCCACAAGGACGGCGCTCCGTTCGGTGGGTGACTTCACATCCTGCACCAGCCAGGCACTGCTCTGGGGCCTGTACATCACTCGGTATCCTTGGATGAACTGAGCCTGGCGGTCCACCTGAGCGAGAAGTAGGCTTACCACTGAATCATCAGTCGTGCTGTCCATTCAAACTACGGCAAAAATAACCTCAGCCACTTCCTCACTGACCCCCTATTTTATCTCTATTCCTCTCCACGCTCTCGCTGTGGATTCTGCTGTCCTTCCCCCATTCTCAGACTCCTGCCTTCCTGCACCCCTAACAGGGATACCAGTCATATTGATTTCCAGTAACTCTTTCCACTTCTCCATTGCACTGAACCTGTATTCTTGGCCTTGGTTCTAACCTTCAACCCACTTGGCTCTGTTTCCTGCAACTGGATCTTTGAAACATTGTGCAGGTTGAGTTGAATCATGAAGCAGTTACATTCAGCAGCAAATTCTAGGGAGAAGTGGACACCTCCTCTGCCTCCCACCTTCGT